>NW_026623179.1:0-339348 GCF_028827545.1 Penicillium diatomitis | reverse complement strand
GAGTAAGGGACGAGATGCGATACGACTCGCGTAGGACCATCGCTCTGCTCCCAATAATAGCTTTCCTTGAGCAAGCCCTAAAATGACATATGTCCGCGTTATATCAGTCTGTGGTTGCCTGAAGGGTATTAGATGGATATTTGAGTCCCACTATTAGTGGGAAATTGAAGAGTATATTAAATTCAGTCATGCAGGTGTTGCATTTCATTCAAGTGTGAGAGAGAATAACAACCGTAGCGATGCCCCGACGTGGGTTTGGATATTGTTGAAATTGTGGGGTGTTAACTTTGAGCAATGAGCGACTTGATCTCTTGGCGGTACTGTAGATTCTGATTACTTTCGTACTTCTTTTAGTAGTACATGAGTACTGACGAAGATTGGATCCACCTTGCTTGGATCTGGAGTTGTATACCCACAAATGAATTCAGTGTCCAGCTTAACGTTTCAGAAATTCTCAGTAATTCATCTACTGTGTCATGTTCATGTAGTTGTTTCATTCATCATTGTCCGGACGGGCTGAAAGTTGTATCGTCGATTTTGGGTGAGGATTTGAACTCGGAGTTGATCCGCAATGGCAATTTGCCGCAACGTTCATACGCATTCGATGAGCAGACAAAGGCCCTCTGCTTCAAGCGGAGTCATTCCAAGTCCTTTTCGCCTCTCAAATTCTGTAATAAAATTGCAGGACTTGCAGACTTACGCAAGTGTGTGCACTGTGCACTGATCGTCCCGTGCACCTTCGCGAAATACGAATGTACTGAGCCACGGTCCTGTCACTACCAGTGTATAACTATGACTTAGAGACCAAAAGCCGGGAGCCTGATCCAGCACGAATTGAGGGTCGCAGAGAACAGCATGCACAGTGCAGTCTCGTGGTGGCAATCTGCTGAAAGCACGATTTGCTTTGGAGCCTCGAGATCAGACCAGATGCATGATTCGGTGGGAACGACACCTTCAATTCATGCCTGGTACATGACAGGAATGTTGAGCCGCAGTATATAGATCTAGTTGGTAACTTGGTATACATTTTAATTAACACACGTTCACCGGCCTCGAATGCCGCGAGATACTGCCTAGTACCTCTGGGTATCTACTCAAATCTAGTAAATGATATACCCCAAGTGATCCAGCTAGCCATGCAGAACACACAAAGAGAAAACGCAATTTGTGAAGAAATGAGTGCCCATTCCAGCCGAACTACACTCGGACCGTTCCTGGGCGGAAAATGGTATTTTATCAATGGAGAATAAGCAGGACTGCTATCTCGCGAGACCCTTCAGAGTGGGGTCGCCTAATTTCGCTGCACCTGGATCGCTCTCAACAAATCAACAGCAGCATTGTTGATACGCACATCGAGAAACTGATGAGCATGCTTCCAAAGACCTCCCACAAAGAGCATCGACGAGCTAGATCTCAAACAAACTTAATTCCCCGACTGACCAACGCTAATAACCCCGTCCTGCAAGGACCACACATTCAATTCTAGATCTAGCAGTCGCCCAGCCCGCAAGAGTTCGTAAATGCATGCGTAAGGACGAGTAACCCGCATCCGCAAACTCAAATTTGCCGCATCGGACACTGCTCTCTTGACGCTCTTGCAAAGGTACCGTACAGTAAGTACATGGATGCAAGCCACTCCGCAGACTCGGAGGCTGAAAAAGGTCGTACAGCGTTCGAGTTGGTGGCACCCACCATAATCTCTACATGAAACTTGAGGCTTCCTACATTATGGAGTCTAGTAGATTTCTTGTGTATAGCTCGAGCTTCTATCGGACGAAGTAAGTTGATCTCCCGTAAGTGTATATCTCCTCGAAAGATTGTTGATACCTGCTGCATTGATGTAGGTAGAAGAAATCGCCCATTTCCAGACTGTCAAAAAAATCTTTGATTGTCTTGGAAGTAAGGTACAGATCGTCCATGGGCTAGGATCAAGCTTGTTGTCTAGAATTCTAGCAGTAGCAGTGGCTCACCCTCGTTTTTGTCCCTGCGAGGAGAAAGCTTTCACAAATAGGTCAATATTCAACGTCAGTAAGCAGTCAGTCTACCTCAGTTTACTCGCATCTTTGATCAAGTTCGTTGATCCGAGTCTGTGGATCTTTGCAAAATCGCGCAGGAACTGAGAGCATGACTCTCGAGCGCTAAGGCATAGACCACGAGGCCAGGGCACCAGGAACGCTTCCCTTACCGTGCGTTCCCGATACCTGCGCGCTCAATAAACTTCACCAGCACATCAACACGAACCATAGTTCCCGACATTCGTACAATCTGTCAATCGGCCATGGAGCGGGCGGAACAATGACCGCCAATGATCAAAGGCATGACCCTGTTTTCTTCACGATTGATCTCGGCAGATTTTTACGTCAGAAACAGCACTAAACACATATCCCCCTGGGAACGAGCCTATCAATGGCCTTTGACAACTCTACCTGGACTGCGAACCATGGTTATCACCTTGGCATATCGCTACCGACTTCAGACAATCATCATTCCCCTGCGACAGGAGAGCTCGCCAATGACCTACGTGGCGATCGAATATGGCGAGGACAAGATGGGTTGACTTGAGTCGTGGTGAACGGGTCGATGGACCTGCCTAGAAGGTAGAAAGGTGTCCGATCACAGCTCAATCTGGCTTCGAAAGAGCGGGGGGGGGGGAAGCTCGGGATCTGGAATCGAATATGCTCTGCGTTCGAACGTCAGCATATCGGATCTTCGATACGACCGCATGTTGCAGATATGCTTTTTGCGACATCTCTGACATCTTGCATTCTGGCTGCCAAATCGTCACGTCACTGTTTCCAAGAATGACTGTCTCTGTCGTCATTCACTGAATGTCTCTGGAACTTGTCCGTTTTTCTCTGCAACGCTAGGTTTCCACAAGTCTATGTCCAGATGGGTCCGACCGTGGAGGAGGGCCACGGGAGGAGCCCAAAAGCACTGTTGATTGTCAGATTGGGAGAAGTGCAGATTCGATGTCACGCGCAAAGTTTGACTCAGGTTCTAATCCTTGGGTATACCCTTGACTCGCGTGCGGGAAGCCTACCGCGAGAGCGCGGCCCATGCGCCGGATTCTCCTGGAATGGGGCTCAGAGTCTGCGGAAGCACATACACACCCCTCTCATCCTTTCCCCTCTCCCAAGAACAAGACGAATCTTCCGATCAAGATGACTTCCGCAGTCATGGATCAAGGTGTCAGGTAAAGCCCGTCGAAAAACTGAGTTTGAAACTGCCCCTCCGCTTCGCGCGTCGCAATCACGGGGCCCAGTCGATTCAACCCACGGACAGTCCCTCCATCTAGGCCCACGATGCCAAGACCCACTCTAGTGACAGTTCACATGGCAGAATCAGCCGCGGGCTGCGCGTGGCACCCTGTCTGGATCGGACGAGGTACGTGTCTGTGTTGTCATCTGAGACCCTCGTGCTCGAGGCTATCACCGTTCATCCTTCCTGCACCTCCGTCTCTGTTCCTTGATTTTGTCGCGTGTTCCTGATTTTCGCACCTGCTGTATGCAAGATAAGACTATTTGGCGAACGGAAGGCCTGCTTTCTTATTCTTTAAACTGACATCGTCATTGACCGGGGGTTCTAGGGGGTCTTTTCTCAAGCAGATGCGCCATAGTCGTAGTAGTAGTAGTAGTAGATTAGTAGTAGTCTGAAAGAAAATCGTGTTCGGAGCAGGAGATGAGAGTGTTGCTGTGTCGTTCGAGACTCGTCGACACGGGGGTAATAGCTGGAGAGTCCGCAGATGAAGCCGACCTGGCAAAAAGTACGACAACTTTGTGCTCCGTTGGCTGCCGTGCTTGCCAATCATCCCGTCTGAATGCAGCACCCGATGCTTTTCCCCAGAGAAAGTCAGAAGTATATTGGCCAAGTACATCGGCTTCAGCAGGTCCTGTCATGTACAAGCCACATCACGATCCCCACTCAGCCTCGTCCGCCTCAAGGCTCATCGACCACCCCGTGAGGTATGAAATGGCACCCGTAGTTACCCCAAGGTTGGCTGTGTGGGAATTAAATCGATCTGGAGGCGGCCTACAAGATCACCTTCACACATCAAGCACCGTGGGAACCCATATCGAAATGATATCCGTAACTCTGCCATCCAGATCCCATGGGGAGCAGCTTCCCCCTGACTTGATCCTTTGATTCTATGACGAACCCCCCTCTTGGTTTTCCCACTTAAAAGTCCAGCCCATCTAGATTGACATCAGATTCAAAACTCAAATTCAATCAAATTGACACATCCGCCAGCCCATCAATCTCAAAAGTCCCGGATCGACGACATGACGACCACGTCCTCGGCCTCATCCCAGAAGGGTGCTTCTATTCGTTCGATCTGTATTTCAAATCCGAGTTTCACTTTGTACGATCTGTCGCTCCCCCACGATCAATCATCCGAGACGCACATGGCTCGAAACAAACACACTCTGAGTTTCGAGAGCTGGACGAGTGTTAGCGTCGGCTCTGCTTTTCCGACGCACACACACCAGCCTTGCGAGGGGACGATCGATTCTCGAACTGTAGATCTTTCCGGGTTCGCTTGCTTCAGAATATGATGTACTGAACTGTAGTGCGTTAGTATTGACAAAGTACTACGCGCGATGTACTACATAGATCCCCATCTAGCCGTGGCGCTAACGCGATTTCTGCTGAGAGGGGGAAGAGCATGGACAAGATACAATCTTTTACGTGATGTGCGCCACCATTAGCGAAACCTCTAGTGGGATCTTCCCTGTCAACTCCGTCTCCCCTCCATGCAAGCTCGTTCTTTCTGCAAGCCACGGTCTTTGCCTCAATCATGTCCAGAACCATAGTGGCGCAGGTTCCTGTCTTTGCCTGAATGCACGTGAGACGCTCTTGGTTCGCATCGCCTCCTCCGTGCTGGCACATAGACACCTTCCTTACATCCTCGATCCCTGAATCATTCTCGGAGGCAAATTTTAGTCTAACGGGCGGTTGCCCAACGTACACTAAACCGCTGCCATCACTGTCTGTGATGATAGTCGAATTTTGCTTTTTTCTTCTTTTTTTCATCTCATCTGCACTCCGTACGGATTACGCAGGGCGTGCGCTCTGGATCTTCAAGGATCCCCTCGAGTCAAAGCAATGAACCTTGAACCCCGCTTGAAGCTATCGAGTATCCGCACTTCGTCCCCTCCAGCGGACTGATCGCTTCTAGGTTCTAATTCACTAAGTAGTAGGTAGTAGGTACTAGGTACTGGGAGTAAGTATCAACTCCTCGCGGTAACCCCCCCACCACTATTAAACTTTCGGGGCTGGTGTTTGTACCCGCCTGTCGGGTTCGGGGTCTACTTTTGCACTATCAGGCTATCGGTGTGACCATTGGAGATTCGGGCTACAGTCTTCGGGGTCTACAAAGGTACTGACTGGCCATATAGTACGTATGTTCAAAGGGACTTTGACAGCCTCCGTGTGGCAATGTACATTGTAGAATGACTAGAATCTACTATCTGGTGACTACCAACATTCATGATGGCTTTGTCCCACGTTGAGAAAGGATAGTCACGTATCCATCTATGTGTACCCCGACCAAGAATAGCGTAGGTGAGACCCCTTGTCAGTTCCGCTCTACTTTAGACGGAATGTCCGAAGGCGACGACACTTCAGCATTACACTCAAACTACATGGGCATGGTGGGGAGCATACTGGGCACTGGTAGAATCAGATACAATTTGCATGCTGCATACGCCCATGTGTCAAAACACATATCGAGACAAGCAAAAGAAAAAGCGCGTATGGGGGAGTAACAAAAGACGAGGAAGTGATAAGAGGGAAGTAAAAGAGGAAAAAAAAAAAACTCCTTTCCGATGTGACGGGGACAAGGCTGCCAGCTCGAGGATCAAAGTTGCATTTTGGTTTTGGCAAAAGAACATGTCCTCATAAGGCGACGGGATTATTACCGTGAGGATCAGCAGTGTAAGGCAAGAATATGAAACCGTTTGCTTGGTCGAACTTTGACATCTACAATCTTCGCAACACGCAAAAAATTCAAAAACACACCCCTCTGGGCCCTAGAAGCATACACGGGCTTTTACAGAAGCTGGGCAACAGCGTAGAAGAAGGCGGCAACACCAGTAACAGCAACGCTGGCACCGTTGGCGACAGCGGCACCAGAGCTGGTAGCACTGGAGGAGCCGGAGCTGCTGGAGCCGGAGCTGGAAGCGGTACCAGAGTTACCGTTGGAGGTGGTGGGCTTGTTAGTCTTGGCATCACACTTGTATTTTCCCTTACTGACGTTCTTGCGGAGGTTGTCGAAGTGGTTGCAGCTGAAGTTGCCGTCAGTGCTCTGCAGGCTGAAGCCACCCTCAACATCGTTCAGGCCATTCAAGTCGACACTGTGAGATTAAAATTAGTACGTGGACGTCTCTCAGAAGGGAATGTGGTGGAGAGGAGGACAGAAGGCTAGAATCAGACGGGTCGCAAAGAGATGGGAAGACTCACGTGTTGAACTTGCCGGAGAAGTCAATGGCACCAGTGACCCTGTTCAGCTTGGGCAAGTTGATGCTGGAGAGCTTGTCGTTACGGGCAATGTTGAAACCACCGCTGACCGTGGTCAGAACGGGCATAGTGATGTTTGTCAACTTGGAGTTGTCCATGAAGACAACGTCCCCAACGGTGGTGAGGTTAGGGGCGGAGAAGGTCTTGAATTCAGTGCCCCAGAAGCCGAGCTGACCGGTCAGCTTCTCCAGGGAGGGCAGAGAGATGCTGGAGATGTTGCGGAAGGTCATGTTGGTACCGGTACCGAGGTTGGGGAGATCGATCATGAGCTGGTCGTAGTTGCCAGAGAAGTTGATCAGGTCGGACGCGTTCATCAGGTTGTTGATGTTGATCTTCATCAAATCACGGTTGTTCTGAATCTGGAACATGCCAACCTGCTTCAGGGAGATACCGTCCAGGGAGGTCAGGCCAGTGTTCTGGATCATAACATCACCGGCCTGGGTGACTCCAGCGTTGAAGTTCAAAGACTGGAGCTTGGGAAGAGCGTTCCACGAGATGGAACCAACGTTGTTCAGGTTGCCGAAGGCGAGGGTGGTCAGGCGGGTCAGGCCGTTGAGGTTGAATTCCTTGCCAATCTTGATGATCTTGTCGGCGGTGATGTCGGTGATGTTCTCACCACCATCACAAGTGATGGAACCAGTAACGTTCTCAAAACCGCTGAACGAAAGGGTACCAGTGTAGCTCTTGGCGATGGTGATATCACCCTTGATGGTACCGCAACTCGCGAGAGCATCGGCATCACCCTGGTTCTGAACCTTGGCGTCACCACCTGGGAGGCACCGCGTTAGTTTTCGACTGCGGTTAGGTCAAGTCGGAAGGTTGATTGATCGTCACACTTACATGGGTCAGAAGAAGCGAATGCGAGCTGGCTGGCAGCCAGGGCAGGCAGGATGTACTTGACGAAAGGCATAGCGTGTGTAAATGTTGGCTTTAGGAGAAGGTTTTTTTCGTAGGTATCCTCTGCTGGTCGGAAGAAATCGTCAATGGGTGGCTTTGGGTCACACAGGACTCGGTGAGGATGGAGAAAGCTTCTTCAGGGGGAAAGATAAGACCAGCGGCGAGGTTTTTCAAGACTCGGACGCGTCGAGCTGAACACAGGCGATGGAATGTTTACGTACCAATTGAATGAAGGATGGGAAGGATCAAGGGTTGGGAAGAAAGAGAACGAGTGTATGGAAGATTAAAAAAGGTCTCCTCAGCGAAGGGGAGGTAGGTTGAAAAGGTAGGCAGCTCACGAGGAAAGAACGAGTGGACAGGTTTGGGGGAGAGAAGAGAGAGAATAAGAAGTTGGGGGAGGGGGCGAGGGATAGGGAAAGCGGTTGTGACTTGTTAGCCTGTAAGGAAAGGAGGCGTATGCCTGTGGGGACTTCCCGTCGTGTTTTGGGCTGTTTGGTTATTTACATATTCCACGCGGGCCCCTTTTGGCTTTTCAGGTCCCCTCGGCAAGTTATTTTTGGGTTACAATCGGGGTGTATTTTTGGCATTACGATCGTAAGATCAGGCTAATGGACCACTCTCCGCCACTCGGCCTGGCCGGGAGTCACTGTAATCTATTACCAATACGCCGAGTGGTTCGCTGTCCAGGTTGATCACGGACACGATGAGGACTGTCCCAGACACAGACTTCCTGTTCATCCCCTGAGGCTCATTCTGCGATACCCTTGAGCTAGCTCAAAGACATGCCGACACTTAGTAGAGTGTTTTCTGCTTGTGCTCTGATTTGACCACTGCAATGATAGAGAAACAATGTCCATGTCGTGGAGGACTTCCACTTTTCATGGGCCTTTTAAGTTTCCTGATCCGTATAGTACATACAGTTGCTGTCAAGATATTACAGTACATGTATTATAATAAGTTTTCTGCCAGACACATACCTACATCGCGACAGTCCGTGAATACACCACAATGGCACAATCACATGGATATGGAACATTAGACACAATAGACACTGGACAGTAAACAGTACCGATATTTACTGCAAGTCAGTGATGACACTTGAAGTCTCGAGGCTCTCGAAACAAATTTGATAGACAAGGACGGGAATCACTGACTCTAGTTCTGCATAGTCCTTGTCATGATAAAGTCTGGGTGCGGGAAGGCTATGGCCTCACAAATTTTCCAACGGTGTTCTGCTAGATCGTATTATTATATCGCCCGGATAGGCAGAGGCGTATGGTTAAGTTTGTAATGTAGTATCGTCTTCCATGTAATGACAACCCTCCTGTACCTTCCTACCTTATTCTTACTGTATGAAAAACTTGGTCCTGGTGCCTGTTGAATTCCTGCTTTTGCCCTGGCCACTCTCACCTGCAAGTGGGTAACAGTGTTGCTTCCGCCGCACTACACCCAATAGCCACCTGGTCTAGGGAGCCACCCCTTTTCTCCACTTGTAATAAAGGGTAAAGTCTTCCAATGCTCTTGGGCAAGTGGAGCATTGCTCCTCACCTGGTATCAAATATGGTGGTGTTCGACACACTCGGATTCGCTTCGATAGTGAATCTGAGTGGGTGGCTGAGGTCCTTCTCCACACGTGCTTGTCCTGCGGCGACCGTTCTGTGGGAAGATATGGCGTGTTCTTTATTGGCTGGGCATCGTTCTCGATATTCAGATGATGACTCTTGGTCGAAGGCTGGCGTTACTCAAGGTGGAGGACTTCTCGTCATTGATCGGACCACTCATCCTGCAACTGAAAGTCTAGAATTCTAAGCAAGCTATATATGCATTATTGCAGTAATGCACTATGGAGCGCTGATAGTCGTCTGCAACCCGGGCGATAAAGGTCCACGGGCATTATTGCGAGGATAATTTTCATGGTGATCCTTGTTCTTCGGTATTGCCCTCTCTGCCCGGCAGTTTGCGAGGGTAGACTGTAGGCATCTCGAATGAAGAAGTCAATGTGTCGGTCTCTTATATGATGTGATTATGAGTTTTGTATTGAGAACTGACTAGAAATTGAAACTTTGTAGACCTTAGATTGGCACGTGAAAGGATCAACCTTATGCATTCAGGTGATCACTCCAGTAACTTTAACGCTCTAGGTAGCTGGTTTTGGCTACTACTAAGTCTCTGTAGTTAGGTGTTGGTATCTTGAAATGCACGATCAACGATTTAAAAATAATCAAGAGTGTAAATTGCTGATTCTCGAGTCTTGAGTCTTAAATTTTATTCACACCCCATCCGTTGTCGAAAACTCTGAGTTGGATACTCAACACCTAGCCTACAGAATAGAAAACGCACACGCTCTCCGGCGTCCGCTCCACAATAACAAGCTTGTAGCTGAAAAGCTTCGACCCGTCATTTCCTTCGTGACGATCGCATTTTTCCATCCTGTATTTCCCGTTGCTTTGATGGCTGCTCTAACCTTTATCGGGCTAGCTTAAACGCGTCGTAGCGTTGCATGCTGCTTAGGAGACTCCACGAGTCTGCGTCGGTGCACAACGTCAAGATCCGCTCATCATTGACCGACCGGAACATTATATCCATATTATCGCAGGTATGTAATCAGGAAGTGTCCCTCTTACCGATGAGAATTCGAATGCTCTGAAGGTTTCTTAGATATATCATCAAGAGAAATGATGAGTGATCAACCATCCGTTTCGAAATATTACTCAATTACATACCAAAACACAACATCAATGTCATACAGCATTATTTCTGTGCTACACTTCTAGGGAGCTTCGCCTTAACGAGCCAATCAGCTACCGACAATCATATTCACGGGACATGACCATGCTAGCGTTGGAGACGGTGCGGGTCCAGAGGAAGGCTTGAATTTTTGTAGCTTTCAGATCGACTGTTCAGATGGACTAGTTCAGGGGTGCTGACTGTGAGTGCCGGACTTTGTACTGTTGTTCTAGGGGCTAAATAACTGTAAAGTATATTGAAATAGAGACTGATTATTCTGGGAAGTCCGGCGACCTCTGAGGAGCTTGAGTCTAATCATTAGGTCCACAGCCAAATTAGGTTCCGAACTTCTTTTATTGGTATTCGTCCAGTGGTCGGGCATACTCCATGAGTCCATGTCCTATGAAGATCCATACAACAAGACATTCGTGAGATAAGACGTTTATGTACACTTGCATAGTAGGAGACGAGCCTGGCTTGAAATTACCAAGTGCCGATCACTTTATCCATGAGAGATATATTACCCAGTCGTGATGTCAGCTTTGCATAGAAATACAGGTCAATCACCCATACTATCATGCTTCATCTTTCATCTGTGGATATCTTATCCGTGATTCCTCATTTACCGTGTTCCTTTTCTAAATGGGACTTGCAATATCTTAAGAATATCCGACTAGATACTGAAGTCTGAATAGATAATAATGAAAATTTAATACGTCTCAATCTGTGTACGACGAAACGGACTCACACTATGTCTTCCTTATGGCTTGATCCCTGACTTTGGTGACTCACCACTCACCTTGTATTCACGGTCCAGTATCCCCGCATCGTATCTATATTTGCTCCTTGTATCTTTGAAGATGAAGAAAGTCAGGGGCGTGTTAACTTGAGCGAATATTAGATTATCATTCTCGTAACTCGACAGCCACCAAATTCATAATATCACTCCATGCACTAAAATAAGTCATGACTCGTAACTACTTCATGTTGATCTCTTGTGCTTGATCCATATGTCAAAGGATTGAATCAGAAAACCTTTCAATTTCTCGAGCGGGCTAGGCTAATCTATACCTAGTGAGGTATATGTGTCTGCCAAATTTTCCAATCGAGGCATTATACCGCTTCCAGTTATATGAGACGCTCTTTAATATAGAGACATGAAAGCTGTTAATATATAGAGCGCAGAGTCTTGCTACTTATGGAAGAATAGCTAGATGGGCGAGCGGTACGTGAACTTCGGTGCGCTCACATACATTAGGATGGATATTGAAAGTACCATATAAGGTAGGATGACCGCACAGATCTTCATTTCAGTTTATATTCTGTCAAATATAAGCACAGCCACTTGCTAGATGTTTAATGTGCGGGCAGCCCAATAAAGGTACCAGAGTTCGAACAAATCCTGATACTTCGATGCTGGACTACTTGGCCAGCGTAGGCCGCAGGAATGGGCTTATGCAAAACCAACCTTCGCCATTGTGATTCTTTATGGACATGCAGGTGGAGCCTTGCTGTTTGTACATATAAAGCTATGCTTTGGCAAGTTATTCTCTCATGCCGTGCCAAGCTCGGTAGAGCGACCTCATGGCTTGTCCCAAGCGATCGGATTAAGACATAAGTGTATTAGCTCCGACGACTTTGTTTCAGCGTACTGAGGAGAATCCTGTGGATGGAAGTATAAGAGAGCCTAGACCTAGCTGTCATCTTTCAGGTGTCATTGTCGCGGCAGTTATCCATAAGTTCCACATTGAAGCCTTCAAGTAAGAGCAAGCTTCTCTGGGTATGGCATGAGGTGCACTTATAGTTGTGTGACTGCTGTGTAATATGTATTGTCTATTGTGTAAAGACCTACTTGAATTACGGCAATACAGTAAAACTCGTAACATATTTACAATACATTACAGACCATCCTCGTAATCGGAAATCCTGTTCCTCGTGCGATGGTAAACTTGTTTCAAGGTCGCTAAATGGGCCCGACCTGCGCCGCTAGATGGTCTCGGGCCTGCCCATCTTTCTCCACTCTCATTTAGATGGTCTGGAGCGATCAGGGTAGCGACTTTGCCATCCTTAGCTTCGTAGTCACCCAAGGTGCTCTCGTCGAGTACAGAGTTTGAGACATTGCAAGCATTCTTAGTTTTGATGTGGTTTTTACCTGTTCTTCTAGGTACCGTTCCGACATTCTTTATGCCCTCCCAGGGTGACTGGCAATGCGAAAGCGAGCATCGATAGCCGAGGATTCTCGGACCGAACATGGCCATCACGGGCATTGGACGGCCGGTGTGTACAACTACTGTAGTGGCTGTGGTCGTGTACACTGTGTCAGCTTTATGCTCTCCACGCTTCACCTAAATGGAGTCTCGATCGTGCTGATCTTGCTGGCTGATCCCATGGGCATCCGCTGTTTCGGTCTTAATTGTCACAGTGTGCCAACTGCTTAGATGAAGGAGCATCGGCTGGTGACAAGTCATTCCTCGATTACGTTATTTAGCATTCTTTACTGGATACCTTCGATCGCAGGAATGTGTCTACTGTCTAGTATTTAGTTTTACAACTCGCGACATCAATCCCCCCCCTGTAACCGTGGAATTAGTAGGGCTTGGCGCATTCTTTTTGATCAAAGCGCCTGAGAATTCGAGCCTGCAAGAAGGCAAGGCACGCACAAGACGTCTTGTACAAAGAACTGGGCAGTGTTGCAAATGTTTCAGACCTTCACGTCAAGGTCCGTTCAGGCCGCCAATCGGGAATACAAAGTAAAAGGCCTATTATCGTGTCTCACTGCTCCTATTCTCTAATGAGGATTCGGTAATGACTGACTTGATGAAGCAAGTTTCCATTTCGAATGAGCCGCTGTGGTGTGAGTGTATGCTCGAGTAAAGTCGATCGCACTTTCGCGGACCTTTACTTTCTCCCCTGATGACCAGCTGTCTGTACTTGCAATTGGGAGTTTTTAAGTAGGTTGGCAATGCATTCATTCTCATGGATTCCCAAAATTTGGACAGATGATCGCACGTCGAACTCTCAAATGATCATGTCTTGTTTCGATCGGGCCTGTCTTGTAGAAGTTCCCTGTTGCCAAGCCGATCCGGTTATTACGGTCGCCTCTGCAGGTGCTTACGCACTTTCCACCTCTTGACGATGGAGTGGATGACGGCTGATCTGCAATTTGCATCAACCACCAGCCAATGCACCGTGTCGGCGTGTAGTAACCATGTAGGGGATATGTTGCACAATGCCTTCTTCTCGCAGCGAGACCCGACGCTGACCGAAAAATAGAAAGCCCTGCAGACAAACACAGAAGCATGAAAATTTCCATCTCGCAACAGTATCCGAACCTTGGTTTAGTGTAAGAGCGGAGCTGTGACTTGTCTATGCCAACCAATTGCGATTGTAACCGTTTAAATCTGGCTCGTGAAGTTTTGGATCGAACTGAATCACAACGATTGAGAAGAATCTTCGGTAGGATGATGTTGTTCCTTGTTCCTGGTTCAAGAACCAGTGGAGGTCGAGGTCAACCATGGGATCATGGAATGCGATCGGAAAACACATACAGTAATACAAAGGCATTGTGTCTTTACACATTCGTGTAGGAGTCCAATACGTACCCTAGAACAAAATCCCCATCAAACATTTCTGGGCTACAGGGTCAGGATGCTGTAGATGTGTTCCACACTGATTTTTCTGTCATCCTTCGAGTGTTTTCGGCTTTCCAGGCCATTGGATCGATGAGGATTTTCGTTAATTGTAAATCCTCCTACTGCAGGTGATCGATTCGCGCTCCCCGGCTAGCGGCTGCCTTGCCGCGGAATACTTACTTCATGCCCAATTTAACTCTAGTGTCATGATCATTGACTTCCGTTGGGAACCACTGTCCGTCCTTCCAGGACACAGATTGAGCAATCTTTTCAAGTAGAGCGGGCTAGAATGGGATGTGCACCTCTTGAACTTGGCATTATCGAAGATACGCCTAAGGTTATCGTGGCTTCTGCCATTCCGCCGAGGGCTCATGCACCAACATATTTGATATTCCGTTCGCCGAGACTGGTCTGAAGCTCGCGATGTATGCAACGGTTCGGATCACACATATCCGGAGACAGGTCATCTAAACATTGTATAACCTGACTTCTCTCATCTCTCACCCTTGTAGGTAGTTGCTATCACAGCAACGGGTGCACAGATGCTCAGCATATGGCCACCAAATGGCGAGGAGCCGCAGTCTGAGGATCAAGCGAAGTTCTGGAGTCGAGTCATTCAAATCAGTGCTAGCGAGAAGACAACACAATATTTGGCCTGCTCCGGAGTCGAGTCTTTGCAAGCCTCTGAAGAAGCCTATATGTAGAGGCGGTAGGTGAGAGTCTAGTGATCATACGCTGGGCTGTTGTCTCTGGATCCGACCCTGCAGGAACCGCGCCAGGAGATTGACGAGATCGCCATAAATGCTGACACAGTATAATTCGAGGCTACATGATGTTTATGTATGCCATACTCAGCTGGGGAATGCTGCCTTACTGGATGGCGACGTCACCTCCTTCACCATATGACTTGACATAGGTCATCATCCCGGAATTGAACGTTTCGTGACACTAGGTAGACCGACCACGCTTACGGTGCGAAATCTTCAAGAACCATCAGTGCCTCATTGAATCCCCGTCTGCTGTCAGTGTTGGAATCCTTCGATCGTGGCCTCACAGGTTGACTTGCTCCAGGCTCAGGCTGCCTGCTGGTAAGCAAGCGCAGGCGCTTTCGGGACCCACTTTACTCCGCAGAGCAGCCGAATAAGTTGACTCCGCATGGCGTAATGGCCAGGCCTGCGCAAGTTCAGATTTGGACGAAGGTTTCAGCTTCAGCCTCATTTCTTTGGGATTTGTACGGCTTCGCATGAACAGATCTTTATTCAGAACGACCATGTCAATACGACGATCTGCGCGATTGAGCGCACGCCCGCCAACTACTTCAACACCAGCATCAAGTGTTCCCAAGGTCCAACACACTGGAGTCTCTAAATCACGAAAGGCTTCCAAAGCCAAGAAGGCGACCCCTGTCACCATCGCCCCCAAGTCCGTGCCTTCATATTGGTCTCCAGAGCCCTCTGCGCCTTCAGCGACAATCACGACACCCGTACAGAATACAGATCAGAAGCACACACCCACTCTGAATGGCAGAACCCTCACTCCTCCCCCGCTCGACCGTCCTGTTGACCCTCATCGAACAAACGTGACTCTCCTCACCCCGTACGGCTCTACCGTCAATGCCTACCCAACCAACGCAGAAGATACGTCGCCATCCAAGACAGGATTGCCTCCCCCGACCGCGACAACGGGGACACTAATCGAGCAAGCGGTCGCGCACTTGATCGCAACAGATCCGCGTCTGCAACCTATGATCGAACAACATCCTTGCCCACTGTTCACACCAGAGCGACTCGCCGAGCAGATTGATCCGTTCAATAGCCTGGTGAGTAGTATCATAGGCCAACAAGTCTCCGGCGCCGCTGCCAAGTCGATCCGAAACAAATTCTTGGCTTTGTTCAATATCTCGGGGGACGTCGAGGGCGAACCGGTACCGAGGTCAAGATTTCCGACGCCACAGCAAGTCGCACAATGCGATATACCATCTTTGCGCTCGGCGGGCTTGTCGCAGAGAAAGGCAGAATATATTCAAGGGCTGGCGGAGAAATTCGCCAACGGCGAATTGAGTGCCGCCATGCTGGCACGGGCAAGTGATGAAGAGTTGGTGGAGAAGCTGACGGCAGTGCGTGGTCTGGGACGATGGTCTGTGGAGATGTTTGCCTGTTTTGCCCTCAAGCGAATCGATGTCTTTTCCACGGGGGATCTGGGTGTGCAGTGAGTTCTCCTCTGTGCTTTGATCTGAATGAAAGGTTGTGATGAGTCGAAGGACGAACTCGGCTGATCCATTGATGAATCTAGACGGGGATGTGCGGTATTTGCGGGACGCGACGTCAGCAGGTTGAAGGGTAAAGGGGGCGGCAAATGGAAGTATATGTCGGAAAAGGACATGTTGGAACTGGCCGCCAAGTTCGCACCTTACAGGTATGTTGCTTTCCAAGTGGGATTATCGGACGACATCAGCCGAAGTAAGCTAACCAAGTATTCAAATTCTCAACAGGAGTCTTTTCATGTGGTACATGTGGCGAGTCAGCGACGTGGATGTGGCAGTTCTTTCAGTGTGAACAGAAGCAGGAGAGAATCCTTGTTGAAGAGAGAATGTACCCGTAAACACACCTGAACATACACATAGAGTGATACGATGATCAATCGAAGTCTCGAGTTATCACCTCTCAGTGAGCCTAATTTGCTATATCAGATGCCACGATGGCGGGCCTAGTTCATTCGTGGAATGAGGCAGACACAATGATGGAGTCATTCGAATGCCCATGTCGCCGACAGCTGCCTACATCGCCCAGAGCCGACTGCCAGACACGAGTAGAATCCAAGAAAAGCAATTTGCATCATTCACGCTGCATTGCCGAATGTTCCTCTCATAATGGTGCCCCGGAGACCACATGTTAGTGCTGGCTTGAGTGAAAAGCATTGAAGAGAGGCGACATCAGTGTAATATAAGTGGAACAAAGAAGAATCGATTTGTACAGTATCAGTACACACGCGCGTGTTGGAAAGAAGGTCCCCGAATGCGGGCCTTGGTCCATCGCCAAAAGAAATCAGATATCTATTTCATGCCGGCCATCCATTCGCCTTGGAAATCTCGTCGTTTTGCATGCTCGAATAGAAAGCCATACGAGTAATTATTTACTTGCGGATCACAAGGTTGTCGAGGTCCTCACGCTCCTTGGCCTCCTTCTCAATCTCGCGAATGATGGGGCTCAGGTACTCGACGTCCTAGGTGAGGGATTGAGGTTAGTTGCAAGTCTATAATCTCGGGTATAGATATGCCCCGTGCCAAGTGACAAATCCTCGCAACGGGATTGGCCGAAGCGGGATCGCGGGGATAACCGCATAGAAATTTGAGAGATACTAACCTCCTCGGGCTTGGTCTGCTCATGGGGAGGAAGAAGAGTGTGAGAGATGGAGCACTGTATTTCGAAGAAATGTCAGGATTGCACAGCCAGAGATTTCGATGAGGGGTGGAACCGGGATAGTTCGAACCTGGACAGCACGGCGGATACGGAAGACACGGTCATAAGCCTCCTTGGAAGACAGACGCTTGATGGCCTTTTGGACGGTCTCACTCTCCTCGGGGATCAGGTCATCGAACCTATGAGCGACCGGGTTAGTTACGGTATTCGCAAAGGTGGTATAGACTGCGAACGGTATTCCAGATAGCTGCGGCGGTGGACGATGGCTTCGGGGGCAATCAATCGGATGAATATTCTCGTGAGATATCGCAGTAGATATTGCGCACCGGCCGTACTTCACGCCACTCGATACTCGCTCGTGATGAAGATGGATTGGAGGCGGAGAGGGAAGGGCGAGAATTACTTGAGTCCGAGACGTCTGTAACCAGCGGCATCGGTGTACCACTGAGCGATGGGGGTCATCCAGCGCTTGAGCCAGGGGCGCTTGACGATATAGTTGGTGAGCGAAGGAGCAGACATGTTGGCGTTTTCCGAATGTCCAATTGACAGGAGAATGATCTCGTCGGAGTGGGAAGGAAAGGGCGGTCCGGCTTAACACGAGATGACCCGATGTTTCGAGGTTGTGCAAAACGGAGCTTGTGGCGCTAGCCCCAAACCGGCAGAGGTTTGCCAGCCGCACGCCTGAGGCTCCCAAACCTCCTCACGTCACACGTGACTGAGCGGCTCGGATGCCCGTTTCAGCAAGCCGATGAGAGGAACGACAATCGCCGAGCCCATCTCGCACCACTGTCGACATATCTCCCAATTACTAATAGGCCCTGAAGTCTGCAGTCTGGGTGAATCGCCAACCCCGAGAAGTGCGTCCCCTCCTTACGCGCCCTTGAAAAATTTGTGGTGTCGCTGACCGCGGAGCTGGGCTCTACCAAGACCGATCCCCCACTCCGCCCGCAGTCCGTGCTGCACGAGACGAGTTGACTGTTCCCACTGTGTCAGGCCCATCGGACTCGGCAACAATCGGCTCCGCCAAACGATCCCTCTGTCTTTTCCTAAACTTCGATTTCTATCATTCACTACGGAGGTAAAGACTTAGATTGAAACACTTCCACCTTTAATCTTGCATTCACACGGGGTTGCTGGGTCCCGGATCGAGCACACGATATGCTCGCATCCCGGAGCCCTCGGTGATCACAACGGACAGACGGGCTTCCGCATCTGCCAATATCACGATGCGCTCAACTGAGATTGGCAGCTCCGAGGCTGCCAGTACCGCCATCGAGAATCCTCAAAACTTGCACCTCAATGCGGCCCAGTCCCTCGGGCAATCCTCGGCTGCCGATGCGTTGCCGGCTTCCGATTTCACAACCCGTCTTCAGATACTCGCAACGCGAATCCCCAAAGCTTACATTGCACCGTTCTGTGGCGCGAGCGCAGGCGTCGCCTCCGGAATCGTCACTTGCCCACTCGATGTGATCAAGACCAAGCTGCAAGCCCAGGGTGGCTTTGCACGTCGAGGAGGCCAGACGAGAGAGACTCACATACTGTATCGGGGAATGCTGGGGACCGGGAAAAGAATATTTCATGAGGATGGTATCCGGGGTCTGTATCAAGGTCTCGGCCCCATGCTGCTCGGATATCTGCCCACTTGGGCGGTTTATCTTGCGGTATACGACCGCTCGCGCGAATATTTCCATGAGCATACCACTGGTACGTGGACTATCGGAATCACCCAGAGACTCTTTTATGCAGCTTACGATGTGACTGACGCTCAATTCAGACAGCTGGTTATTGTCCCGCGCCTACGCTTCGATTACAGCCGGTGCTTGCTCCACAATTGTCACCAATCCCATTTGGGTCATCAAGACCCGACTCATGTCGCAGAGCTTGAAGCAAAACAACGAAGGCGCTCGGGCACCATGGCAATACTCGGGTACCTTAGATGCTGCCCGCAAGATGTATCGGCTCGAAGGCATTCGATCTTTCTATTCAGGCCTGACCCCGGCTCTTTTGGGCCTGACTCATGTCGCGATCCAGTTTCCCCTCTACGAGTATTTGAAGACTGCCATCACAGGATTTGGCATTGGGGAGCATCCTGACAATGGTAGCACCCATTGGGTCGGGATTTCCTTTGCGACTTTCCTGAGTAAGATCTGCGCAAGCACCATCACCTACCCCCACGAGGTCCTTCGAACTCGTCTTCAGACCCAGCAGCGCACGGCGCCCGCTCCATCGTCCGATGAGGTCTCTTTCCGTGGGGGGCTGAAACATCCTCATGATCGTGGCCGACCTCCTAGCGTCTCGTCTTCCGACGGAATGCCCAATCGTCCCCGATACCATGGAGCAGTTCGTACATTCCAGACCATACTTCGCGAAGAAGGCTGGCACGCATTCTATTCTGGCATTGGTACCAATCTGTTCCGAGCGATTCCAGCAGCGATGACAACAATGTTGACCTATGAGTATTTGACGAAGCTCATCCATGATTACCGACATGAGGGCGAACTGAAGCTCAAGGAGGCAGAGATCCATTCTGAGGGCAATTCCATCTAATTCTGACCTTGTTCAAAAATCATCAACATTTCCAAGCGAGACGTATTTCTGGCATTCACATATTTTAGCCAACTCGATCAGATACCATATCAACCTCGGTCGCCGTCTCCGTCTCTTCACCGTCTACATCCCCACAACATCTTCTCTCTGCACTGACTCGCACGCAGCCTCCTCGGCCGGCTGCGTATGCAATGATCTACCCGACGGTCGACCGAGTGCTTGATTTGATCCATACCGTCATGCTTGGATTCACTGAAGCAGTTTAATTTTGCATGGAAGTCCGCAGGCTGCCTTCCTCGTTGGCTTTTCCGTCTTGCAATATACTGCTAGCATTTTCACACCTTGCGAGCAATAACTATAGCGCTCCTACCAGACTTTTGGGATGACAAGATTGATTCCCACTTCTTCTTTCCAGCGTGCCACTCTTACCCTCGAAAAATTGATTTCTTTTTGCATGACCGACGTCTGCTCTCTTACTGTACATACATTCCCAGAATAGGCGGCACTGGTCGTGTTTTGCATACTTTGATTCGGGAAATATGGATATTGTCTTATTCTTCTCAACGCCTGGGATTTGGCCAGAGTCATATGATTGACTCGTAGAGTGAGTTCACGCCTCTCGATTCTACCTGAGTCACCGACAGCATGGTGAACTGAACGGCTCAGGTCGTGAACACTGTAGGGCCACCAATGCTTGATCTATTACCGACTGAACAGTGAATACATCACTCAGCCTGTACTACTATCGCCAACTGGCTAGTCAAACACTAGTGCCGAACGGGCCTCGCCTGCTTGAGCGGGCTCCACTTGAACCAGGCCCAAGTCATGTGATACACACCTCATTTACAATTTTCTTCCCTCACGCTTCCCTTCCTTTTCGACAATCTATGCCAACTTCTCAATGTTCCATGAGGCTCGATGAATTGTCCTAGAGACAGCCTGGTCGATGGCCGGATATCCTTTGGGGACTTCTCCTGACACGATCAAGTCTAAATGCAGACTTTACAAGGAAGCGACAGGCCAAGAGTCTTTCTTCACTAACGATTCGATCTTGCAGTCTGAAGAGACAAACGAAGCGATCTGTACAAGCTCAATAATTTGATTGATCAGTCTCTCACTCTGACATTTCCGAGCATGAAACCAGAGTGACTTCTTTCCTTCGCAACATTCATATGATGATCTTTTCTATTGATTGAACCGGGTTGTTAAACACTTGAACTCCCGGGCGTGATCATTCATACACTGAAAATTCTGATCGAATGTGGAAAGCAAAGAGTTGCTCTGGTCATACTAAACATGTCTTATTTTGAGTGAGTGACTCAATAGAACAATCAATGCCTTTCTTTACAACCAAATCATCGTTCATTTTCCGTCCAAATGAGTAAGCAGGATGGTTTTCCCGTCTGAAGTGTCCACTAGCACAAGTACCCGGGGTATCAACTCGCCTCAAGAGCCCTGACAGCGTCCACAGTACTTCATAATCAGGTATCCCCAGAAGAATGCAAGCCGTGACGTGTTAGCCCGATTTTCCCTCGCGACTCTGTTCGAGAGCATCCTTCATCCACGATGAGTCTCGTTCTGTTCGTCCAGATACCCGTTGCTGCGAACTGGGCAACCCGGGGAATCCTGCGCCTCGCGTCGCGCAGTGCGAATGGAGCTGAAGCAGTAGGAGCACAGAATGACTGCCATTGTGAATGCCGCTATAGGTGCATTGACTGACTGAAGGACATGCGGAACTTTGTTAACATCTGTCAAAACTGCAGAGATCAAATGTCGGATTGGTTTTCTGAGCTCGACATTGAACTCGAACCATAATAGACGGTGAACGTACGCCTCTTGCTTTGCCCAGTGTTTTCGAATTCGTGGGAGGTTTGGAAGACATTACGTGCAGAGTGATATGGTTATCAGAGGGGATTTAGTCACTCTGCTGCTCAAAATTAGTTGGGGACTCACAGTGCCGTGGCTGTCATGAGGGCGAACCTGGAAATAAGCTGCTCATCAAACAGATGCAGGAGGGCTTCGAGAACGTGACCCTGATCTCGGTCGGACGTCAAAACTTCTCACTTCACCTAAAACATGAGACTCGCCAAGCGCAGCGTGCTTCTTCAACACTGGCCACCTCAGCACTTCATGAGTATGATCACAAGGACGGTCGCCTCAACGCTGGAGGGATGGTGGCGATGGCCTGATGTATCCGCCATAGGTGAAAAATAGGTGCCTGAGGCTTGTAATACTCCCCCAAGATCTCCCGGCGGGCTTCGCGGGGATGGACAGTGACTTATGGACTTGGAGGTTCCCGCCAAGGTAATAGGCTAGTTGATTTTAATTAAAGCGACTTGATCCTACTATGAGTCAGACCTACCATGTTTACGGTTAAGCGTTGAGAATTGAGAAATACTGAGGGTCAGTTTCGCTCATCTCTCTTTCGTACTTCGGGCAACGAGTGAATGTTGCTTTTTCACAGACAATAAGTGATATTAATGCGCCTTGATCGTTCTTGAAGAGAGCGGCCGCAATCCTGTCTACCGGACGCATTGCGTCGGGATGAGTATATTCACCTCGCCGATGCTCGCTTCTTATCCCCGAACGTCACGGAACGAGAGCTTTTCTGGTAAGTTAGATGTCGGACATCGGACAGACTTAGATCGGTCCCGGGCCTGAAGGGGATTTGAGATTCGGAAGCTCTCTATCTACAGGCCAGGTCGGTACTAATCAGACTCATGAAACGAAATAAAGGTTTAAATACCAAGTTTAGACAAAGTGGGTTGAAGTAGCGTATAACCTCAAGCTGCGAGCATTGAGCACTTAATGACTCCATATTCCATGATAGTGACTGGACTGGGCAGTAATCAACTCTGCAGCGGATCTGGCGATAGTAGTGATTCGGCTTCGACTCTTATCGGAGAGATCAACGTATGGGGTCTCCATCCTCGTCATATCACAGGCATTTGATTGGACCTCGGAGACTGTTTGCTGCAGTATTGCCGATGCCCGCGGAAAAGTCCCATTCACTTGTGGCTGAATCCGATCCATATGTTCTGAAAGGGGGACCATGAATCTTCTTAATGGAAAGCGAGCAGGGATTGATTCATGTGAATCAGCGAAGCTCATCTGGTGACTTGAGAGATTGGTTATGGCAATTTGATCTGTAAACGACTTGAAGGTCGAGGCTGCAGAGTGATGCAATCCGCTGGATGCGGCATGCATCATTCTACCCGGTGAGAGCTGAGTCAGCTCCGATGGTCGCGGCCACCCGTGACGAATCCGAGGTCGCAGCGGGATTATGTAAGAATCAGATTAGTTAGCAATGAATTCATCACCTCCTCTCTTCCCCATATCAGATCTGCTTTTTTGCCATTGTCAATATCTCAACACACTGCATCACAACCACCATCAAACCAACAGAAACCACACAACCTGTTGAACTAAGATCGCTACCACCCTTCCTTAAGACAACCATTCACCATGTTCAAGCGTCTGGTGACCGTTGCTCCCCGCGTCGGCGTTGTTGCGCCCCGTGCTTTCGCTCCCCTCGCTGGTGTGCAGTCCGTCCAGCCCATCCAGCGTCAGACCTCTGCCCCTACCCAGCGCCGGAGCTATCATGAAAAGGTTCTCGACCACTACAACAACCCTCGCAACGTTGGATCTTTCAAGAACGAACAAGATGTCGGCACTGGTCTGGTCGGTGCACCCGCCTGTGGCGATGTCATGAAGCTTCAGATCCGGGTGAACAAGGACTCTGGTCGCATTGATGATGTGGTCTTCAAGACCTTTGGATGTGGTAGTGCTATTGCTTCTTCATCTTACTTGACCGAGCTTGTGCGAGGCATGACGTTGGATGAGGCCGGCAAGATCAAGAATACCGATGTGGCGAAGGAGCTTTGCCTGCCCCCAGTCAAGCGTGAGTTACCCCTCACAAGAGGAATTACTTGTTGCTCCTCTTCCACCCCTTGTGCTGCTAGAGATATTCTGGCTAACAAAGTTTGACTTAATGACAGTGCATTGCTCAATGCTTGCCGAGGATGCCATCAAGTCAGCCATTTCCGACTACTACACGAAGAACCCCAAGGCCAAGACTACCGATCTCTCCGGGACAGGTGCCTCCATGGCCAATGTGAAGGTGGAAATTGAGCAGACTCCTACTGGCGGCGCTGCTGCTTCCATGTAAAACGGATATTGTCACGAGTTCTCCCATCATTTCTCCCTTGAAGAGCTCGAGCTCCCCTCCCCTCCGCTCATTCTTTCTTCCTTGAATCTTTTTATCTATGGGCACAACCGTTTGATCGAGGATGCCTTCATATATTTATGATATGCAACCTTGATTTGGTGCTTCATCACAAGCTTCACCAGTCATCTCGACCAACGGTTCCGATCATCTATCTTGATGATAATGCCGGCCTGGTCTTGAATGAATGGGGCCTTCCAAACAAATTGGCAGATTTGTTTGCTGTACAGTCTTATGCCTTTGCCGTTTGCCTTTGTTCGTTTCTTTTTTTCGCCCCCATACCACGTTATGTCTGTCTGGCGCTTTTGGCATCTCAATCCAATCCTCGATCGACCACTCTTTATTTTTACTTTTGAAAAGCGTGGGTTCTTGGTACCTAGAATGAATTTAATGAAAACATTCATACCTTCCGTAATGGATTCACTCTTCCGTCTTTCCGCTAGATCAATTGATGCGTACCCAGGTAGACAGACGAAGCTCGGCTAGTGTCTGCAGAGTGCTACGGTCATCACCTTAGGTACGACTTATTGAAAGCAACGTAATATTCTGAGGTCAACTAAATATGCCTGATGAAATTCATATGGTTCTGCAGGGCTAGATCTGAAACGAACGGACATTCATCGATCGAGCCATTCAAGCGAAAAGAAAACAATGGAGAAGGGATAACCAAATAATGCGAACCCAAGTCTAGCAACTTTTTTCGCTAACCATCTAACGCCGTCGCTGACACACAATCGGCTCTGTCCAAGAAGATGTAGTACAGCCCTTCCGAGACTTGGAATTCGCCCGGGTCAGAAGAGAGAAGCACACTCAGGACAAGAGCCGCAGCGCTGCTATATATGTACATAATCGTGTCATCAATTACAAGATCTAGTTTTCATGTCGCCCAAGCACTGCATATCCAATAATCTACAAGGCAGTCTGCAATCCGAGCCGACTCTTCACGGAGAGTAGGGTCTCGTAGACGGATAGCCTTGTTTCAACACGAAGATAACCAGCCCAGGCGGCGAGATACTGGAAGAAGTTGAGGAAGATGCCGCCCGAGTTGCGAATCAGCTCCATTTGTTCCTCAAATACGGTGCGGGTGGCGTATCGTGCAAGGATCAGGAATGCTCGCATGGGTCCTTGGCGGGTGTGAAGGTTTTCGTCAAGACTTCGAGCTGGAGGGGTTGGAGGGTCAGGTTAGCGTGGGGTTGGCGGAAAAGAATACACTAGGAAGGACGCCGGCACGTTCAACAAGAAATGAATGGTGACGCGAGTATGAGGGCTTCCTTACTGAGGTCGTTGGTCTTGAGAATCAAGAGGATAATGCGCGGGACTCGGCCCAGTAGGACTACCAGCTGCTGCAACATGCCTTCGCCCAAAGCTCCAGTAATTTCCTTCTTTTCATCGGCCGTCCGGGCAGACGCAACGTTCTTCTGCGTCAGGACAGTAAAATCCCGACCCGTAATAGCACTAGCGAAGAGAGGGAAGTGTTCATCTGTGACCCCTGCGACCTTGTAGGCGAACTCGCGCATGCGCGGAACATCAGCATCAAGAACGGCGAGCCACAGTTTGGCGTAGTTTCGGCGGAGATCCTTGTCAATCGTTCGGTAGAGACCGTGATCGTATAAAATGATATCGAAGTTGGGATGGCTGCGGTTGGGATTTGGTCGAATGGCGATGTTGCCGCCGTGCGGGTCACAGTGAAGCGGGGCACCGTCGCCGAAGATCATTTCGTTGAAGATATGAGCAAAAGCAGCGGACACTTCGTCCCGATCAATGTTGTTGGCGGCGAGGAAGTCGAGATCATCGGGTCGGCCTCCGGAAATACATTCCATGACAAGGATACGCTTTTGCGACCACATCACTGATAAAGAAAGTTAGGCACACTATCCCGATAACGACAGTCTTAAGGATCATATCATACCATTAGGAATGACTAAGGGCGCATCAGAGTGTTTCTTGAAGTATTCGCTGGTAGTCATGGCATTTTGAGCCTCCATTCGAAAGTCCAACTCCACAGGCAAAGATTGGTCCATCTCTCGCGATAACCACTCAAGATCATACTCCGGGAAAAAGCGCTTCAGTGTCGAAAATGTAAATCGGGTCAAAGAAAGATCGAGCGGCACCCACTCAGCCAAGGCAGGGTGTTGCACCTTGACGGCAACCTTCTGGCCGGTTTCCTTCAAGGTAGCGAGGTGGACCTGCGCAAGCGATGCTGCTCCGATGGGTACGGGATCGAACGAGCTGAACAGCTCGTCAATGCGCTGGCCAGTGTCTTTGACGAACATTTCTTCGACTGATTCGATAGACGAGACGGGACATTTGTCTTGCAGGGGTATAAACGTCGATGTCCACTCGATAGGCAGCAAGTAGCCCATGCTACTCAGATGTTGTCCCAGTTTGATGAAGATCGAGCCATTTTGTTCCAATACACGAAGTGTTCGATTCGCACAGCGCTGATGGCATGCGCGAATGAGCGCGTCATAATCCTCGGGCGAGGCGAGATCGGCTTGCTTCAACGTGACACGGTAACTGGAAAGACATCGCTCGTTAGCTTATCATTCATCGCTTTACTATCGAGTTCACCTACTCATTGATGCAAACGGCAAGGGTACCAAGCACACGGCCACTTCTCCTCGTGGCGTTGTATACATGTTTCACATCGTCCGAGTACAAAAGTCCACCTGTACCAAGTAAGCCCAGAACAACCAGGTACTTCAAGTACTTTCGTTGTGCCGGAGTCTGGCTTGTGCGAGGTATCGTCTGTGGTGATCTAGACTCCGCGACGGAAAGGAACGGGGCGCTCGTTGAGAGCGATCGTGCACTAGATTGGTTCAAAGCTGGGCGAGAAGACCATGTGGCTCGACGCAATATTCCAGGACTCAACCATGTTCGCGAAACATGTGCAGGCAAGATCGAGTGCGTAGAGTACGACGAACTAGCGGAGGCGGCAACCGAGGCTTTGCATGATTGCCCTATAACCGTCGCGGGACTGGCACAAGCCCGCAGCGGTGCGCGAAGGGCAGCCTTCATTCCAACAAGGACGGCACAAGCAACGACAACACAGTGAAAACACAAGCAAAGAAGAGAGGCGCCAGCTTTTCACTTCATGGTTTGTACAAGAATAAAGCAGCTCGTGTTGATCAGGAGATTTTTCTAAAGCGGCATTGCCACCAATCGGTGGACGCTTAGCCCGGTCTCGGGCCGCAGGGGCACTTCACGTGATGGAATGCTGTAAGTGATCCAATCGACGTCATCGCCACCGATCGATTCCGTTTAGGGTCTTTCGAGCGCTACGGCCGTGTGGCGACAAAGGGCAAAAGATCGACTTCAGGGAGTCTACCAAAAAATGTGCTACAATTGTTGTACTTTTTGAAGATCAGAGTAGTATGCGAGAAGCCAAGCTTGAACCAAAAAAAATCCCATCGTTGAACACCGTTTATGCAATGATAGTTTGCGTAATACTGAAACATGGATATCGACCACTCCCAACAACTCGACTAGGAATAAAGGAACAGATACTTGGTAACAACTCGGGTTTGGTAACAACTCGGGTCCCTATCTTATACCTGGCAGATATTGCTCATTCGAAGCAATTGGCCCCAGGTGAACGAGCCTCGAAAAAAGAAATTGATGCACACGCAGAGCATCTTGCATAGGGCAAGTGCAATGAGGCCTGTCATGTCCATTCGGAATCCGCCGCTGTAGGGCGACGCCGGCGTGGCATGACAGAGCCGCGCCGATTCAAAGAGTTTAGAGCTTTATCATCATCTTGAAGGTATTCGACCTGAGACAGCCGGTTAGACATGCCTCGGGGCATTCGGGACCGGGCAGAAGCTGCGTTGCCGTTGAGAGCCGAGCCCAAGGATGAGGTAGTGCCGTCACGGCTTCCTGGTCGAAGCGCAAAAGATGATCCAGTGAGGGCAGGTCGGGAATGACGGGGAGTTTCGCGGCCTTCGAGGAATACTCGAGATTGGCTTGTGCGATTGCTGGACGGGGTGGAGGGTGTAGAGCTGGAGAATGGGTTCGGACTGGATGTGGAAGTGCTCTTTCGCCGACTCGTAGGTCTGCGCATGAGACCAAGAGTGTTGCTGCTACGCTCACTGGCTTGAACCAATTTTCCTGCCATGTCTCGGACCAAGATCGCGGGGTCGTTTTCAAGTTCTCGAATCGCATCTAGCAGGCCATAGGTTGCAAGCAAGCCACCTTGTTGTTCGGCTGAGTCGCAAATGCTAGAGATAATGCGGAGCAAGTTCAGCCGGACAGCCGCTTTGTTGTGATGAAGCTTCTGTCCAAGGCGTGTGAAAAGATCAGTCCGTGCCAGAGTGGAGGCTACTGGTGGACTGAGACGCAAAAGCTTCTGAAGTGGCTCGAGCAGGTTTTCGAAAGCATTTGCTTTGGAGAGCGTCAGACATCGAACAATAGCATCTGCGAATGAAATCTTGTCATGGCGATTGTCCAGTAAATGCTCTTCGACTTTTGCTGTTTCCTCTTGAAGCCTACACAGAATGGTTAAAACCGCGGGAAACCCCCAAGAATTCGCAGGGTTCGAGGGAAGACTTACCACGTGAAAATGGCATCCAACGCCGTGACTTGCCAGTAAGGATCTGCCAGTAGTGAAATGTAGAATGCAAGTCCTTTGTTGCGCCACAGCTCTCGGCGACCGACTTTGCCAGACTGAGCCATATCACAAAGGATTGGTAGAGCAAATTCTTTAAGAGGACGCTCCGTCTTGACAATCTTCTGAAGCAGCGGCACAATGCCATTCAATGCTGCGTCTTCCTGTCGAGTCTTGTTCAAACGACACATGTTGTAGATGGTGTTGAGGATCTGGTTAGACACTTCGCGGAAGTGACTGCGGCCCATGGTAGACTGAAGAAGCTCAGTAAGTACGTCGATGGCGTTGGAATTCTGGAGGGCGTCCAGCGTTGTGGATAGCATTGACAAGTTTTTAATAAACTTCAGCATCGTGACCTGATGCACGGGAGACATCCGCCGCAATTCCTTGAGAACACCTGCAAGAACTGTCAGTGGACCGCTCTTGTTCGAAGTTTGGATCACAGGACGATGGGCTTACGGTGCAGCACTGTGCGCTCCGCAACCATCTCTTTAACGTGGTTTTCGGCCTGCGAAAAGATGAAAAAAATGTTTGCAATGCGGCCCTCAATGACCTCGGCCAATTCTCCATCTTCATCTAAGACTCGACTCAGCACAAGAGAGAGCGGATCAAGAACAGAGTTACGGGACAATATTCTGCAAAAATCGTTTTTCGGCGTAGATCCCTGTACACCAGGTAATTAGTATTAGCGCCACAGAACAAAACTCATCAGAGCAGAGGGGCGAATTACCTGCAACTCAAACACACTCCAGATGCCATTCACTCCGATCAGGACTAGATCACGTTCGTCTTCATAGTCATCCTCGAGGAACTCCACCAAGACGTTGAGACCGCCTGCGCTGACGAACATCTGGAGTGTGAGAGTGGACGTCTGGAACATTTGCTGCACAAATGCAGCGGCTTCAAGGCGGATCTCCCGTGGATATTTCTTCGATGCAAACTCGTTCACGATGGGAATACCACCGACGAAACAGAGATTTTCTTGAATCTCGTAGTCATTGTAGATGATAGCATTCACCACTCTGAGAAGGTAGTACACAGTGTCACGTCGACGTGATGTATCGAGAATTTCAAGAATGGGTAGCATGCCGTGTGCGCTGATAATGATATTCTTCGTTTCCGGAAGATCGCAGAACACGGTGAGAAGCTGTTCGGAGATCTCCGCGAGAACATCCTCATCTTGAGACGTTTTCAGAGAGCCGACCAGATCTTCGACCTGATTGCGTAGACGGGCATACTTGTCACGGGCGATATTGGCTTCAAGATCCATCTCATCAAAGCCTTCTTCTAGCTGTGCGAAGGGGTCATCGTCGTCATCCTGATCGCCCAGCCAAGAATTGTTCGACAGTTTGGAGTTCAGCATGAGAGTACTCTGATCGGAACCGTCGTCACTCTCTGGCTTGTCGAGAACCTCTTGATCAGCTCCAAGGATGTCGGAGAAGTCTTCATCGCTCTCGTTCTCTGCAAATCTCTGGATCTCGATAGCTGATCGGTCACGTTTCACTGACAACTGTTTTCGTAGTTGCGGATGATGGCCAGCCAGTTCGTCCTCGAAATGCCAGTCTTTGTCGTGTGTCGGAGAGTCAGGGTCATCGTCCAATTCCTACATACAGATGTTAGCGAACGGAAGACTAGCTTTATGTGTGTCTAAGACGAACGTGAAATACTCCGAGCTTGCGGTCGAGGACATCCTCGTTAGCCATGATCAAATCTGAGTAATCCTCAACAGAGTTCTCTTTGTATAAGACGGCTGGGCGAGGCCGTCTCATTGGAGGCGTGGGAGTCTGTGACAGGATCGGAACATTTTGAAGAGTCGAAGTCGACTGGATCTTGGACTGGCGACGCTTTGATGGGCTGGCACTCTTGGATGGCTCGGCTAATGGGACTTTGGCAGAGTATGGGCGGATGGTTTGCAAAGGATCATTGTCACCTGGAAATGAACCACGCCCACTGTCTTCGAAGCCGTCGAAACTGTCATCACCTTTAATGACAGTTCCATCGAGGGATGCGAACGCTTTCAACTTCTCGGGTGAGAGCTTGCCTCCGAAATTGTCCTGCGGTCTCAAATGGGGCAGCTGCAACGCGCTTGGAGAGATAGCGGTCACGAAATCGTTGTCCCAATTGTCATCTTCATTAGACGACGGTGACCGAAAGCGATCAGCGATTTTGATAGATGTTGGCGATGGGAGGGTATCTACTAAGGAACCGCCGCGTGCAGCAGGCAACGACCCAGCGTTCGGATCAAATTTGGTTGATTTCCTCGTTGTGCCAGCCCCAGGAGAGCGTAATGCTTCATTCCACTCCTGCACACTCTTGACAGCCTCCTCATATTCCGTCGATTTTTTGGGAATGATGGAGTCACTTCGGCGTGCGTTGACAATCCATGGATGCTTGAGTAACTTTCGAGCTGATACTCGAAGATTAGGATCTTTCTGGAAACATTGCATCAAGAAATCTTTGACAGCCTGGGAGTTCAGTCAGTATCACAAAAGACGAACGGTCATCTAATTATTCACTTACTGGGGAAGCACCCTGCGGAAGTGGCGGATGATCATCATTCACAATCCGGAATAGAGCGGGCATCGGCTGAAGGTTATGATATGGAGGTTTCCCCTCTAGCAGCTCAATGACCGTACAACCCAAGCTCCAGATATCTGACGCCGTCGTGGCTCCTGATAGCTCGATGACCTCCGGGGCCATCCAATAAGGAGTACCGACTACACTCGACTCGCTCAATCCTGTGGTTCGACTGGCCACCCCGAAATCGGCCAATTTTACCAAGCCTTCTTTGGTGGTCAGAATGTTCGCGCCCTTGATGTCCCGATGGATGACACCTTGTTCGTGGAGATACAATAGTCCATGCAGCACTTGCGACATGTACAGCCCGACTAGATTCTCCGGAAAGCGACCGAAGTTCTTAGCGATGGAATGCAACGATCCATTCTCACAGTATCTGGTTGTGGCAGAGTTAGCGGTCGTTCCTCGTTAACACAGGCTTGGTAGGGGAATCCAACTCTAAGATGATGTTTAAAGTTTCCACGGATTTCACAAACCCATGGTATTTGACGATGTTCGGATGCTAATCTTTGAGTCAGCGGAGCATTCATACTCCCGCGGGTCGAATGAGGTCTTACATCGAGATTTTTGAGCAAATCAATTTCAAGCTAAGACAGTCCGTCGTTGTCAGCGTCGGCCCTTGTAAGTGACGGTCAGGCTGTGTATATACCATAATCACACGCAACTCCGTCGTCGGGAGATCCGTAAGCTTGATCTGTTTCACCGCAACCGTCTCCCCCTGTGTTCCAGTTCAAGGCCCGATAAACGGATCCAAACGCGCCCTTTCCCAGACAGTCACCCAATTGCTACGAGCCGACGAACATCTCATTAGCCTGACGTCTGTTGCCCTCGGTTCAGCGAGCGCATGCTCCCTCTGGTCTCCCACTCACATAATCTTTGAGCTCTGCTACATCTTTGGCTGAGGTCTTCGGTCCCTTTTCTTCTTTAAGTTTATCATCGCGCTTCACGGGGCTGGTGCCAGCTCGGGTCAAACGAGGTTTCATGGGCGTGCCCGGCGTCCTTGAGGGGGTGAGGGGCCGTTGACCCTCACTGGTTTCGCCGGAGCGAGAGACCATGGCAGCTGTAGCGCAGAGCTTGGTTGAGCAGTCTTGTTGTGTTTGTTTGGAGCGCCGGTCTCAGAAGGTGGTCTCGGATACGTTCGAGTGGGGGTTGGGAAAGGTCGAAGTGAGGAACGAGGCAGGAGCCGAGGGTGATGGTCTCAAGGGATCATGACCGCCGCATGAATATCTGTGGTCACTTGTCATGTCAGTCGTGGAATCATCAGATTGCAAACGGCTCAGCGTGATTGCTCTAAGTAGCGGACCTTGTCGCATGCGCGATCGATTGTCCGGCGGTGGGATTGGGTCTCACCAGACCTGCATAATACAAGGGCGTCTGCTACCACACCCTTCACCGTAGTGAGTTCTTAGCAGAGAGACACTGGTCTGTCGTATGAGACCATGCAGTACGCAGAGTTTCTAAAATTCCAAAGCCGGGTCCAGAGCAGAGAAAAGACACGGGACAAGCGGAGATTGATGGGACTCGAGCATGAGTTGTTTTGAACTTTCCTTCTCCACAGGCGGCATCATATTGCGGCTGTGCTGACGCCCGCCGATCAGCCCTACAAAGCTTCCGCTGCTGAAGTCACTGCGACCGTCCTCGCCGGACCTATCAGTGACTTTGTTTGTACCAGCGAACGGGAGCATGCAAAGAAAATTCGGTCGAGGAAGGTATCAAGAGTGCCATGGTGTGCAATTGCTTCACAATAAATCAGAGGTAAACAAAACCCCCGCATAGCTTACCATCCGACGAGGCCCCACTTTTCGAAGAATCGAAGCTACAGCACCTGAGCACATGTTATCAGGACTGAAACCGATGATCCTCTCTCTGGGCAATATGTGATATCTGAACCCTCAAAGCAGATCTGAGGTAGAAGTATTCCTTCGTGGTATATGTAACCCCGATTTGAAGACCTTAGAACTTCGAAGTAATAAAAGTCATTGATTATATGAAAACAATGCTGATAAGATGTTTATCAGTCCGAACAGGCCCCGGCCTCGCGCCGTGGCTAAATCAATTACCAGGTTCAGTGTGTCTGTTGTTACACTGTTGGAAGGTCGAGAAAGATAGTATAGACTCATAGAATATAGACCGTTTAAACCCGAGCTTATGACGGAGGCGGTGATACTTTTGACTTATTACCATCAAAGAACCATAGTAAAGACACGTTAGCCGACTACGTCCATATACAGTAGCTAGTGGCTACTGGATCACTGACTAGTACCTGACACTTGACAGTAGAAGAAAGTAAAAACTAAGGAGACCTATATAACTTCTTATCATGTATAGATAATTATCATATGACTGCGCCTGGGCGCCATACACATTGATGGTATACATGTTTTTGGCTGTAAGTTATCCTGAACGCTACAAAATGTTTGTTGTTAACTTGTTCTTCCGCGCCTAGGTATGAGGTAGTTACACCAAGGCATTGTCTTCTGTCCTAAATGGATATTTACTATCATGGGAGCTTTCCAGCACAATCCAGAAAGGTCGGATTGAAGCCAAGACAACTTCTTGTATAATGTAGTGGACAATTAGTTACTTGTAGACTAGGTACTAGGTAGCCGGTAGACTTGCATGGGAGTTTGAAAGACACCAGTGCACGATCTAATATCGAGCCATCGTCGTGACATTATATATAGAAAGCACTCAACTGAGATGCGTAGATTGTTGAAAGGTCCCAAGTTATGAACATCAGGTAGATACCTGCCACTTTAGAAGTAATCAGTGTGACTGTGCACATCATCATATCGATACTCGTCAAGCCTGCGATTCGGAACCCGATTCTAAGGTACTGTATGTCACATGACAGTCCTAGCCACTCAATTGCCGCCTGCGCATCGTCTGGTCTCGTCACTGATCACAACTTCCGGACTCATCACAAGTGGTTCCGTCAGGCCGCTCAGGCAACGTCGTTCGGGAAATACCCCGTTTCCTTTGAATGCCCCAAAAACAAAATTCCCGCTCCTCCTAATCTTTTCCTTCCGATCGGTATCCATCTCTCTCCCGTGTCCCCACTACATCACCCCCCAAGACTCCGGGGGCGCGTTCAGCCTTTATCCTTATCACTTGCCGACCGTCTTGTTGTTGTGCCCGTCGATTATTCACTTGCGCAATTCGGTCGCAACATGGGTATTCCGTACGTCTACTCTCTCTGCGATGTTAAATCCATCCAGTAGCCATTGGCCACTGGATCACTACCTGGAGTTGCACTGACATCTAACCCAAGAATGTGGCGTGAGCCTTGCGAGGCGGACGCGCTCAAGACAGCAGTGGAAAAAGATGTGACGGCTGCCGGAAGATCATCGATTCGACGCTCGAATACAAATCGTCCATACACTTTGGGCCGCGCCCTCCGGTTGGCGTCCAGCTTCCGTACGCAGATAATGGAAGGAATCCAGCGCGGCGCGAATGAGCCCCAAGCCGCCGTCCGCTCGCCAGTGTTGAACTTGGGGGTCAGCGAAGATGGTATGGACCTGGAAACCAGTCGTCGTGATGCCCTGGCCTCTCCTACCTCCCCTTCTGAATCGCAGATTCTCAACGAGCAGGCCAGCCGACGCTCTCGAGATGCTCGTGAAGTAACCGACTTTCTAGCTGCCCGAGCCGAGGCTTACTCGCGGCACCCATCGCGAGTCCAGCTAACCCCAGGTTTTGCGCCTGCAATGTCGCATCGCGTGTCGTCCTCGCCCCATTCCTCATCGTCCCGCCTTCCGCCCCCAGGCACCGCCGTCCCCTCCGTGCGCCCCAGTGGTCATCGCAGCCGTCTTGAGGACTCAACCACACCCATTGCTCCCTCGCCGAGGAACCATCGCCCTCATGTTCGAGGCTTGTCGTCAGGCATTGGTCCTCGCGATCCCCCGGTCGATGGTCTCGGAGACCGGCAGCGAAGTCCAAGCGCCGACGGCACCGGCGAAACCGACCCCTGGGATGATTTTCTGACCACGGTCGCGCCAGGTGCTGTTGATGGTCCCTCGTTGCACATGGCTTCTTCATCTTCGGCAAGGCCAACACACTATCCGCCACATCGCCGCGCCCAGGGGCTCAATGACGATTTTAGCGATCAGATTGGATGTGAACCTTCCTCGTCCTCCTCTGATGATGAAGATGACTATCGTCCCAATCCCAATCGCCCTTACCATCGTCGCACTTATGGTCCGTACCATGGAGAACGACCGGCCCACCGGAATGCACGTCTGCACGCTGCGGCCCTGCAGCATGCAACCATCAGCAATCACCCGCCCGTCCCGAACATTACATCCTCTATTCCTGATTCTGAATCTCCTGATTTACAACAAATGCGAGCGATCTTAGATCGATTGGCTCGTCGCGAGGATATTCCCGACGATTGGTGGGCTGCAGCTGGTCTCTCGCGGATCTTAGGTCGCGATCTCGACGGTACCACTGACCACACTGACAACGCGGGACCATCCTCGGAATCTCGATAATCTTGCCGGGTGTCATTGTGGCCCGTCCATCAATTCATATTGTTAATTTATTCTGTCTGATATCTTCCAGTTCGAGTCAAGCATGGGGCGTTTTTTCCACTTTCAGCGAAGGCGCTGTGTTTCCCCAGTGGGCGTCAAGGTACAGGGAAGCCTTTCCAACCTCCTTTTTCGGATTCGCACTTCATTTTCCTTTGCCTCTACATTTGCATGACCCTGACGGGGCACTCTGTCTTATTCTCTCCTGGTGTATGTCTTCAAAAAGGTTGCCACAATGGCGAATGTGCTGGCCATTCAGGTCCAGGGACCTCTGTCTCATATTTCGGAAAGCTCGTGGATGTTTTGGCACGTGTCTTGTTTGAAATGGGCGCGTGTGTCTATTGTTTACATGTGTGTCTATTGTTTACATGTGTGTCTGTGTGCGTGTTTGACAGTTGGCAGCTACTGATTTCGTTTTCGTAACTTGACAGAAGCGCCTCAAGTTGTTTGCAGCCTCGTGACGAACGTTTCCTTTAGCTACTCTCCAGGAGCGCGCGGAATTCAATGCTATTGATCACTTATTGCTCAACACAGGCAATGCCAGATTCGACTGTCTAGGATATCGCATGAGATCGGTTTAACTTTTCTACACGGACACCACTCAACTACAGCTTATCGTGATGTTGGCGACGTAAAACTAGTTGTTGCCTTGGAATTGTGGCCGACACAATCTCAGTCTCGCGCCGGGATTTATTCTAGAAGAACCGGGTGACGTATGAGCACCAAATCCTCCAGTCGGGGCCTCGGAGCACAGCAGTCCCCACCAAAGATCAGTCCGGAATGGCCCCGCTGCGGAACATCGTGAAGCACAAGCACCAGCAGATGCATTTTGATTCAGTCGAACAATCTCACCACAAACAACTCCCCTCCCTACACATAAGCATCGAATTGACTTTGTTGCCCAGTCGAGTCTCTACCTAACCGTCCTCAGTGCTGTTTCGTCTTGACTGACTGACATTGGCGACACCCGTGTTACCTCCGCACCAACACGCGACGCTTGATATCCCCGCTCATTGAGCCACCGACCCTTACCCCGCTTGTTATTTCGAGTCGCCCAAAGTGTCTTCAAGCAAGGTTGGAACAGGAGCTGAGCAGATTGCTCGCTCCTCGGCGACGTCTAAGATCATGGACGAGCAGGTCGATCGTCTGGTCAATAAAACGTGGGGTAAGTGATTCCGGCAGATGCTCAATCGCCATCAACCATCCCTCGTCGTGTCTAACCCCAGAGGAGGGAGCTACCGCTAGCCCTAGGCTCTTCGCGCACCTGAGATCGGTAATTTTTGGTGGATCTGATCCTGAATTTCATCACTGACTTTATGCCCTTTTGCGCGCAGCCAAATACTGCTCGATCCCAGATAACGTTCGCCTCCTCATCGCCGTCAGTGGCATCCCCGGGTCCGGCAAGACCGAACTCGCCCGCTCAATGTCCACCCGTATAAATCAGATCTACCAATCCAAAAATCCATCCGCCAACATGCCCATCGCTACATCTCTCCCAATGGACGGCTACCACCTCACACGGGCCCAACTGGCCGCAATGCCCGACCCAGACCATGCCTTTGCCCGCCGCGGCGCCGCATTCACATTTGATGCGACCAAGTTCCTCACCCTCGTGCGGGCGCTGCGCGAACCTCTCACGTCTACATCGGGACCTATCTATGCACCGAGCTTCGACCACGCCGTCAAGGACCCCGTCGAGGACGACATTGCAATACCCTCCACAGTGCGGGTGATTTTCTTCGAGGGCAACTACTTGAGCTTGAATAAGGAGCCGTGGAATGAGGTCGCTGAGCTGATGGACGAGTTGTGGTTCGTGGATGTGGACTTTGAGGTTGCCAGGAAGAGGTTGATAAGAAGACATATCAAGGCCGGGATCGCGGCGGATGAAGCGCAGGCAGATTTGCGGGCTCGGGAGAATGATCTGGTGAATGGACAGGAGATTGTGGATCACCGATTACCGGTGCAGGAGGTGGTCTCGAGTATTTACGATCCGACCTGGGAGAGACTGTGAAGAAGATTCACTGGACGTAATCCTATGATTGGTGACTTGATGTATGACCATGTCCAGGTATCAAATGCGTGTCGAGGAACCATCCCAAATGGTAAAAGGATGTCGTGTCCAGCAGAGCCCTTCAGAGGGATAATATTTTTACGGCTAGGATTGACAATTAACGCATCACTTCTGTTAGATTCCAGGCTTCCCTGTTATGACTTTGCACGGTCATTCTCACGACATTCAGGGTCTCCAAAATCGGACGGTCTCGAGACTGACTACACAGAGCCAACACAGTACGTTATGAGACTTCCTGAACCAGTAAGATGAAAATGAGGCTTTCGTCAATGAGGTCGAAAACTTGTCGATCGAGCGCAGTAGTCGTGGCATCCATGTGGCGGCGCTGCCACTCATCATCACCTGAACTCCAGTACCCGTTCACGGAGCTTGAACAAGATCAATCGGTTTTAGATAGTTGAGGCTAGTGCAAATGGTATTGGTACGAGGTTTAACAGTGCTCACGTATCGAGTCGAGCTCTGAGAGTCCAAGTCGAATACCTTGGCTCAGAGTAGAGTCGTCATTATGATTGGAGCTTTCTGAGCGGGCTCAATCGACACAGATACAAATTGCATAGACATAGAGTATCTTTTAAACCAGTTTTTTTGGAACTTGTTTTTCTACCTATTTACATTTTACTGCTGTCCACGTCCAGTACTGTTGATCAGCATCAACACAAGATATCAGGACTCCGCGAGGTCCGCCGATTCCACGGTACCTGACCGGCTGGGCGTGCGGGTGCCTGACACTAAGCCGCGTTGGGAAAGGGACATGGGGTACAGACTACAGTCAACAGTGTACAAGTACACTAACATCCAACGGCCAAGCAGCGGTCGACCCCGATTTCGCCAAAAACAGTATTAATAGTTGTAGGATTCGAGGGCCAGCTAAATCCCAAAGCATCCTGATTGTATGCGACACAATTGAAGTCCTCCTATGAAAGTAAACAAGGGCGTTGCAAATCATCCTCGAAGCGGGCCATCTGCGGTATCGTCCTGATTGGCCCCGAAACATCCTGCCGCTTCTCACGAGGGTGTCAGGGTGACCCACAATTCGCCCATTTGGTCAGGGGGGACCCTGATTCTTTTCTACCCTGAAGGACTATTTGGAGACTCGACCCAAGTCTTCCCCTTCGTCACTCATTCTCTCTACCTTCCATCTTGCATACACTCCTTCACAGTTGCAAACCCTCCAGTCGCTCTTTAGCCAACCATCCCTCACATTCTTTGACATCCAACTTCCACGGTCTCTCGACTCAACTCTTCCCAAGAATCATTCTTCATCTGAATCGCTGTGCGATCTCGTCTCCGTGTTTCAGCTCCCAATCTCTCGATCTCCAGTCTCTATCGTCATGTTCATCAACAAGTCCACCTTTGCCCTGGCCTGTGTCGCCTTGGCCAACCTCGTCTCTGCTGGCCAGACTCCCGCCTGTCTCTTGTCGGTTGTCGGGTACGTGTGGCTTTTGTCTGCTGTCACGGAGCGACGGTGGATACTCGCCCTGGCTCCCTTCCAGCTCGATCAACATTCCGATCGCAACTTTAAATGACTGACAGCTGTTCCATCTAGCCACTCGCAGAACCCCGCTGATATGAAGACCCTGTGCGGATCCGGCTCGAAGGATCTCGTCTCCAAGATTGGAGACAAGTGTGGTGACAACAGTGAAGCCGCTCTCAAGTTCTACGCCAGCACTTGCAAGGCCGCCGGCTACACTGTCAGCATCGGTAAGAGATTCCTTCACAGATAACATCAGCAGCCCGATCATCTATTCCGTGCCCTCGCTTCGCTCGTCTATCCCCTCTCTTGGCAAGGCCGAATAATTTGACTGGTCTGGCTAAACCCCAAATTTAGACACTTCCACTGCCAGCTCTTCCTCCGGCTTCATCACCGCCACTGCCACCGCTTCGGGCTCTGCCAGCGGCACTGCAGGTGTTGTCGCATCCAGCACTGCTACCGGCACCTCTGGCTCTGGCTCTACCACCGGCTCCGGCTCCAGCTCCAGCTCTTCCAGCTCCGGCGCTTCTGGCACTTCCTCCGCCGACCCTCCCGTTGGCACCCTCAACGCTGCCGCCGGTCTTAAGCTTCAGGGCTCAGCCGTCGCTGCTGCTGTCTTTGTGGGCTTTGCCGCTTTGCTTTAGGTTGTCGCCGAGTCGCCTGCTGCTGAAGATAGTCTCATGGGTTCTCGGGTGTAGTAGTGTTATGTTGTTTGCTGTGGATGTATTCATCGCTCAAAGTGTTTCTCATTTCGTGACCTGTTTACATGCATATCGTTCTGGCCAGCTTCACACATTTAAGCTAGTGTCACTGCACATTTAACGTGAATCGAGCAAATTGATCATCGAATATTGTTATTGAACACTGTCGTACTCTCTCTGTTCACACTGAAGGGAGGTTAGCAGTTAGCACAAGGTTAGTTGCCACCTCGGGCTAGTAGCCGAAATAGTCGTGACTTAGGCGACGAAATCGGCGCTAATGCTCGCCCAGACGACATGTTTCGCTGTAATTATGGAATCACAGGATTGCGGACAATCAAGCCAATTGAGGTGCCTTGATGTCTGTCCTATGTTACCCATCGTCGCGTGTTCACGTGACAAGCGCGATCCAGAAAACAATATTACTCAGCATGGTAATTAAAGTGGACTTTCATGGGAGCCGAAACAGGTCCAACGCGAAAATTCACGAGCACAAACGCGTCTCCCCAGGCGACGCCAAATATCCTCGCCCCTCCGGCTTGCTTTCTTTCCTTCTCATCCCACTTCCCAAAATCACTCCTCGCTCCTCCTTCTCTCTTCAATACCATACAACCCCTCATTCTACTTCACAACTAATCTACATCTTCTTTTGACTGCCCTCTATACCCCTGTCCCTGAATCCTTCTCCTCCTCGTCCTTCCGACCTCTTCTCATATTCATATTCCACCATGTTCGTGTACAAGCGAGGTAAGCATCTAGACATCCAGGACCATCGTGGTTCATCACTGGTTACAGAACAACACAATCTCCACGTGGAATCCTATGTGGCCGCGACTGTTGCCACTGACGACGAGGCAAAATACTGACGGCGTGAAATCACAGACGGACGCAAGGAACGCGTGCAGTTCGATAAGATCACTGCTCGTGTTTCCAGACTTTGTTACGGTCTCGATCCCGAGCATGTCGATGCTGCGGCTATCACACAAAAGGTCATCTCTGGAGTGTACCAGGGTGTCACCACCATTGAGCTGGACAACCTGGTGAGTTCCACACGCCACTCCTTCACAGAGGCAACCCCGACGTTCAAGAGAAAGGGAAAGCAGACTAACGAGTAACTTCACAATCAGGCTGCCGAGACTGCTGCATACATGACCGTCACACACCCTGACTACGCCATCTTGGCCGCTCGTATCGCCGTTTCCAACCTCCACAAGCAGACGAAGAAGCAGTTCTCTATGGTAATCGACGACCTTTACCACTATGTGAACCCGAAAAACAACAAGGCAGCGCCCATGATCTCAAAGGACATTTATGAAATCGTGATGAAGCACGCTGAGGAGCTCAACTCCGCCATTGTCTTTGACCGCGATTTCAACTACAACTTCTTCGGGTTCAAGACTCTGGAGCGTTCATATCTTCTCCGTATCAACGGCAATGTTGCTGAGCGGCCCCAGCATTTGCTGATGCGTGTTGCTGTCGGTATTCACGGCGAGGACATCGAGAAGGCTATCGAGACATACCATTTGATGTCTCAGAAGTATTTCACCCACGCTTCTCCTACACTGTTCAACGCCTCTACTCCCCAGCCCCAGCTGGCTTCCTGCTTCTTGGTTGATATGAAGGAGGACAGCATTGACGGTATTTACGATACTCTCAAGACCTGCGCCATGATCTCCAAGACTGCTGGTGGTATTGGCCTGAACGTCCACCGTATTCGTGCCACCGGATCTTACATTGGTGGCACCAACGGCTCTTCCAACGGTATCGTGCCCATGCTTCGTGTGTTCAATAACACTGCCCGCTACGTCGATCAGGGTGGTAACAAGCGTCCTGGTGCCTTTGCTATCTATCTCGAGCCTTGGCACGCGGATGTCTTCGAGTTCCTCGATCTCCGCAAGAACCACGGCAAGGAGGAGGTCCGCGCTCGTGATTTGTTCTACGCTCTGTGGACGCCCGATCTTTTCATGAATCGTGTCGAGGCCAACGGCGAATGGACCCTTTTCTGCCCCAACGAAGCTCCTGGCTTGGCTGATGTCTACGGTGACGAGTTCGATGCCCTGTACGAGCGCTACGAAAAGGAGGGCCGTGGCCGCAAGACCATCAAGGCTCAGAAGCTTTGGTACGCCATCCTCGAGGCTCAGACCGAGACCGGTAATCCCTTCATGCTCTACAAGGATGCCTGCAACAAGAAGAGCAACCAGAAGAATTTGGGTACCATCCGCAGCTCCAACCTGTGCACCGAGATTATCGAGTACAGTGCCCCCGACGAGGTCGCTGTCTGCAACTTGGCGTCTCTGGCCCTCCCTTCCTTCGTGGATGCTGCTCGTGGCGAGTACGACTTTGGCAAGCTGCACGAGGTTGTTCAGGTTCTCGTTCGCAACTTGAATAAGATCATTGACATCAACTACTACCCCGTCCCCGAAGCCAAGAAGAGCAACTTCCGCCATCGTCCCATCGCCCTTGGTGTCAACGGTTTGGCCGATGCCTTCCTGGCTTTGCGCCTGCCATTTGACTCTCCTGAGGCGAAGCAGCTGAACATTCAAATCTTCGAGACCATCTACCACGGTGCTTTGACTGCTTCTGCTGAGCTGGCTGCCAAGAACGGCCCCTATGAGACCTACCCTGGCTCTCCCGTCTCTCAAGGTATCCTGCAGTACGACATGTGGGACCGTACCCCTACTGACCTCTGGGACTGGGCTGCTCTGAAGGCCCGTATCGCCGAGGTTGGTGTTCGCAACAGTCTGTTGGTCGCTCCCATGCCTACTGCCAGTACTTCGCAAATCCTGGGCTTCAACGAGTGCTTTGAGCCCTACACCTCCAACATCTACTCCCGCCGCGTACTGGCTGGAGAGTTCCAGGTCGTCAACCCATGGCTGCTCAAGGATCTTGTCGACCTTGGCCTGTGGTCTGACAACATGAAGAACCGCATCATTGCCGACGGTGGTTCCGTTCAGAATATCCCCAACATCCCCGCTGATATCAAGTCTCTGTACAAGACCGTGTGGGAAATTTCTCAGCGTTCCATCCTTCAGATGGCTGCTGATCGTGGTGCTTTCATCGATCAGTCCCAGTCGCTCAACATCCACATGAAGGAGCCCACTATGGGCAAGATCACTTCCATGCACTTTGCCGGCTGGAAGATGGGTCTCAAGACTGGCATGTACTATCTTCGCACCATGGCGGCCTCTGCTCCTATCCAGTTCACCGTCGATCAGGAGCAGCTCAAGGTCGAGGATACCAATGTTGCTCGTTCCAACAATGCCCTCAAGAAGCGCGGTGCTGCAGGTGGCACATCCGCTTACTCTGCTGTGCCTCGCACCATCTCCGACGTGTCTCCTCCTGTCAAGGCCGCCGTCAGTGTCGAGAGCTCTCGCACTGTGGTTGAGTCTGCTGTTCCTGTTGCTGCTCCTGCTGCTGCCGCTGCCACTGCTGGGTCCGAAGAGACCACGGAAGCGGAGGCTGAGACTGAGGGCAAGTCCGAGGAAGATATTTTCTCAGACAAGGTCCTTCAGTGCAGCATTGAGAACAAGGAGGCTTGCATCATGTGCCAGGGCTGAGCCTGGGCAGGTGTTGGGGCTTTTCGAAAAATTGGTTGTCGGAATTTTGTTGTCTATTTTCATCTACGATTGTCATGCTTGATCCCCCTTTATAGTTGTTTTTGCTCGGAATGCTGTTAGTCTATGGGCTGTTTTTTGGTCCTTCTTTCTCCCTCAGACTACATTTTGATACTCTTTTGTTTGCACCGGTTACTGTTATTTAAATGTATTCATATTATGAGACTGATCGTTTTTCATTTTTCATCGAGGCTGAGATTGCTCCAATGTTCAAAGTCTTTTGAGCTCAGCCTGACGTGAGGGTGTCATTTATTTTATCCTCTGCCTATTTCATTCCAGGTCGTTCTATTTCTCCGCTCCACTAAGATGGTATAGACAAGGGTCCCTAGTACTAGGATTCTTATCAGTAGATTTCGATAAACCTTTGTTTAAGTTGACTGTATTTGTTCTATTGGGAATAACATTGAGGGCTTTGATAGGTGTTATTACTGACGATTGATCTAGATCCAATATCAATTAGTTTTGGCATCGGAAATGGTAGGTCAATCCTAGCTGTTGGCACTATTCAGTACATTACTACATACTAGCTGCGACCACAGTGACGATCCTGCTAACTTACTACAGTCGCAGGACAGTGCTGCTAGATTCTACCACGCCTTATCAGTCTTCACCAGTCAACCTGGACAAACATTGGAAGCCCGACGTTCCACCGCAAAGGGGTTCAATTCAGCATTCTTCCAATTTGTCTCTCCAAACATTCCGCCCATTTTACCCAGATTCCACAGTCCACACCCTCTTCGAAAATTCCAAACCCCCCATGTATCCACGGTCACTGAGGTACCGGCCCTCTCCGATTTTCGCCTTTCGCCAGTCGCCACATCCATCCATCATCCATCCCTCCAGCCCAGCCGCGAATGCAGTTCGGAACCGCGACGGGGACTTGGTCCAAATCCGGCGATGACACCTTTATCCGGGGATTCTAGAAGTCCCGCTCGAAGGGGCCTCTTCACTCACGCCATGGGTGATGCTCCTCTTGGTTGACGAGTGAATTTACATTAAATCCTCGTGCTTGTCGTCATGCTCCGGCATCGGGCATAAAGGGTCCATAGAAACGAAAGTCGGGTCCTTTCTCCTGATTTCAGAACAGTCATATTGATGCTTTCCATGGACGCATGACCACAGGGAGACGAACTGCCTGGTTCGTGGCCCTCGTGGCAAGGATGAATACCCGGCAGGGTCGGGACAACAACGAGCGGACTCGGGTGATTAGGGGGCCACGTTTGCCTGGAGACATGGGGTGTGTTGTAGGAGGTCGCCTTCGATTGGCCGTCCCTGGGAAAGTAAGTAGTCAGGGCGAGTTTTTTGAAGTCAGGGACCGAGGGTATACTAGAGTGTTTTGAGAGCCCATGGATGGAGGGGTGAGAGAAGGCGTTAATGTTAGTGCTGTTGGAGTCCGGTAAGTTTCTTTCTTTCTTTCCTTCCTTCCGAGTGGATGAATATAGATAAAAGTGGCGGTGTTTGGTTTCGGTGCTGAAGTGCTGGACTACGCTTTTAGAGGGCTCTTGGTGACGGGCAGTTTAGGTTTTGTCTAGGGTTGTTACGAGAGAGTTGGAAGGTGAGTTCCAGATCTGAGGTGGTGGACTTGGTTATGAAGTGATGTACGCTACAGTGGCTACACTCTACACAGTACAAACTACTTAGTCGTAGCTCTCGTTGAGATGCGAAAATAGGTCCACTAGCACATATTACCGAGTCTTACTAGTACTGTACTATCCATAAGATGGATGCTGGCAGCCTGGCACAGGAAGTCTGTGGTACTTATCTGAGACTTTAATACTCACAATTACCAAATGAACTCAATCACTCTCCTGGTATGTACTGCTGCTACTGCACGTAGTCGTGTATAGTAAAAGCCTTCTCCAAACGCGCCGTGTAGGCCGTCCTACTAAATATTGCCAACAATTTCCCACACTTAGATTATGACTTTATCCAAGTAGTCTATGACCTCAACGCTTTGAAATAGATAAGCTTTCGTGTCCCAGATATTATCTTATGAGCTTATGTATCTAGTACAGGCTATGTGGGTAATCTATTATCTGGACTTTAAGACACACAATACCTACATAGTTTTTAGACGATAGTATGTATGGAGCCATGTGGTGTATCCTAGGTACGTACCTCGGCGCAGTACCACTATTGCCATTGAATAGGGTGAATGGATTTCCCCGGCCATATAATTACCTGAAAGGGAAGAGTCTCTAAGTCCATCTAGTCGCAATAGCCTATCAGGGCTATCCTTTTGATCTGAAGTATGTAGGTACTAGGTAGCGTATACTAGATGATGGATTATACTCTCCGTCTGGTCTTAAATCGGGCGTGTCCAATATATGTCTTCTGTATGGCAATTGATGTATTTCAAATCGCTCTTGTACATCTACAAGTAAAGGTGGATTCATGGAGTACTCTGACTCTGGGCTCGATTCCAATGACTTTGGCGGGGAAGAAGAGGGAAGATACATCGAATTGAGGAATATAGCTTTAGAATACCTCAGGTGTCCCTTGTTGATATACTCCTATCAGGTACTGAGTGTACTGTGTCCACCTCACGGATGCTGCTACGTACGGCCATAGTAGAGGTACGAGTATGAATAATGAACGATTTTCGTTCCTGAATCCTGAGATAAGCGTCTATTTGCTATTAAATAGGCAGTCCTTATGACTAGTTACTGCCATTGTAGAAGTTATTCATGAGTCTCATGACTATAGTCTGACTGAATTCGCGCTCTAGACCAACAGCAGTACTGCACTCATTACACTTTACCCCGCCTCTTTCTCATGTCATTATATCTACACCTTACACAGGCATTTCACAGTCTACACACCGACGCAGTGTCCGAATGCATCTGATGATCTGTATCCCCAAGAGCTGTATGGCGTGCGACGTGTACCGGTCAACCCTGTCCCGTCTCCAATCTCTCCAACCTTCTACTTTTTCCCCCTCCTCCACTTCCTATTTGTATTGCCACCCCGACCCTTCAGCCGTCATTCCGACTGGCTCGGCGCGTGAGAAGAACAAGAATAAACCCACCGACGACGTGTTCTAGTACCCACTGCCCGGTGAAGAGGAGATATACTCTGCGTCCTACGAGGCTACCAGCTAGCCAAATACTGCAACTGGCGTCACCGCGTCAGTACAACTACAAACCGCAATAGTGTATCGCTATAGATGTATATCCTCGTCTATGCTCTCGATTGAGAATCGTGCTTGACGTAAGTTTTGAGAATTAGTAGCCTTTTCCAGACTTTTGTGGTTCTGCAGGAGGGCCTAGACCATTAGTGTTAGTGTGAGGGTTCACAAACTTCACTGTTCGGTATTCACTACTAGAATCACGATTCACTAGTATTAGTATTCCCTATTCACTATTCAGTGTATATTTACCCAGTCCTACTACCATTACTAGTATTAGTAATTACTCACTCACTTGAACCAACTTATGAACTATTTACCAACTAGTAAGCTTCTACCTTGACTTGGAAGTTGGAGTAGGTTAGCAGAGCAAGTTTGGGCAGCTATGCCATTACCCAGGTGGCCGCGACCGCGACCGCCAAGTCCTACAGTACAGGACGTCCAGGACGAACATATCTGGTCATGGCACGGCACGGGGAAACACCGCCGGGTAGTTCATTTTCTCTAGCAGTGGGTGTCTGACGTTCGCGTCATGGATATCTTTTGCGGGATTAATTTTTTACTTTCCACTTTGGAGTCTGGACTCCTGGACTCTTAGAGCCTGGTGGTGGACTACTACGATAGAGTTGTAACCTTTGAACCTTCAGTTGCAGTGCGACCGAAGGTGGATCATGAATGAGTGGATTGAATACGGTGCAAATGTTTTCCGCATACCGAGCCGGTGGGTCTCGCTTAGACTTTGAAAGTTCGAAGTGACATGTCTGATGGCCTTGCAGCCTTGCAGCCTTGCAGCCTTGTAGCCTTGTAGCAGGGATGAGTCGGGGACTTGGAGAATCGTCGGATCAGGTAGCAGCTGGTAACTTAGTTTGTGGAGGGGTGAGGGGTGAGTATATAATACTACTTAGTACTGAGTCTTACTGAATCTTACTCTGAGTCGTAGGGACTAAGCCCTACCAATATAGGAAGGTAGGTAGCCTGAGTTACCATCCCTTCATATTTAACGAGTTTGTACTATGAGTACCCTTCTCCATTGACTAATGCTACTGAGTAGTTAGAGGGCAGTGGTTATCTTCATTGACTGCAGACGATACGCCAGGTATCTTACAAGGCAGGATAACATGATAGCAGTCTACGAGGGGGTATAGTATTTCACCAGTGAGTTAGTTAGTACCTCTTACTACTCAGTGACTCGGTACTTGTCGAGTCAGTGCTATCATACATTTCCAACTCAACCGATTCAAGTCCGACGTGGCATGGCCCTGAGCGTCCCAGACTCTGGCATCACCATGTCACTTGTCAAGGGATTCTTGATTCAGTTCGTGCTCTGGGCATCAACGGATACAGATGCCGTGTTGCCCAACTCCTCCTTCACCACTGTCCTACATCTGGTCCCGGGGAAAAAGGAAGAGCAAGCCTTTCGCCGGATCGCGCTTGTACGTTGCAGAGTGCAGAGTGCAGAGCGCAGACCTCTGGAGGGCACACAACGTTGTGTGCAAGGACAAGTCCCCGAAAGTTGGACAGAGACATCTCTGTGTGGGTTTCTTGGTTGCCCGGCTAAGTATCGCTCTCTGCAACTTTTGTTGCAGAGAGTACCTTGACAGGACCAGATTCTGTCGCTGTGTGGTGGTGTCGCGATCTTTCGGGTCTCGCCCGGGCAGATGGACACGGAAACGGCGGATGGGACAGGAGGTAGTACTAAGTAAGAGGACTGAGGGTACAAGCTTGAGAAAGTATCTGGTACTTGTTGTGCATATGATATTTGATCCATCTTAGTAGGTACTCAAGGTACTAAGATACCTCTTCGACCAGTAGACTCTTGCGTCAATGATGGTTCCCTAACACGTTCTAGCATGGATGCCAGAAGAGGGGGGATCTAGGGTGCCTGAGCAATCACATGTTCTCATGATGTCTTTTCTTCGCTCTCTTCTAGACTTTTGCTCCTCTTTTGGAGTCGAGTGGATATCCTACGCCCACTCTCAGTCTCCAGTACATCAGGAAGAGAGAGAGAGAGAGAGAGACGAGAGGCTAAAGATTCCGCATCCTGCCAATTGCCCCCCGGTGGAGCAAAATCCAAGATCCAACACCACTTGGCCACCGTCCGCTCGGCTGAGATAGCCGGGCCCAGACGCTTTCCCAACGCCATCATCACAGCGAACAGTGAACACTGTACCCTACCAAGTGGTGAGTGGTGACTAGGGACTAGTACTACTGAGTACGGTACCCATCTGACTGGACAATGCGCAGTGGATCAGACCCTCCGCTGAATGAGCGCCCGACTGGTAAAGACCCCTGCGCCATCTTGCGGCGCCTCGGCGAAAGTGCCAATCACGACCCCGTCTGGAGCCTTTCCGCAGCGTCCGATGCCAGGTACCCAGCGGACACGCGGTAAGGCGGTCCGTCGTGGCTCGTCAGAGTCGTCAGAGTCGTCACACGGGAATCGAACCTGTCGCGACTGATTCGAACGAGTCGAATGCAACCAACAAGGGAGTGGCCTGTCCGGTGCGATCCGGGGATTCATTTCAGCGAGTCACCATATGAGTGTTGAGTACAGTCCAGGGCTTTTTCGCATTGGGGGACGCTTTTCTGGGCTCTACAGAGGTACTACAGTACGGAGCAGACTAACTATGATAGATAACTAGTGTATGTACTATGTACTAGGTATAGTAGGGAGTAACTTATGTACTTATGGGAGTCTGGGACTGGAAGCGTCTCATGATTTAATACATCGGTCAGTATTCCGAGAACCGGAAGGGCAGACTCTTTGCAGTGTCGAACTGTCAACTGTCGAGAACCCTGACTACCGAAGAAAGTCCAGAACCTGGGATCAAAAAAAGGAAAAAAGAGGACAAAAAAAGAGAAGAACCAAAAAGACGAATCTTCCTCCCATTGCGACGGAGAAGAACGGGGTGGGTCAACTAAGAAATTTTCTTTTTTCGCTTCTTTTCTTTCCATCGCGTCGGGTGGTTCCTGAGGCGTCTTTTTTCCCGGGTTCTGTCGGGGGTCCATTCAGGGCCTCTTTGGGCCTCTTTGGGCCTCTTTGACTGGTAAACGGGCCAGGCACCGGGAGTGCCACAGACTTGAACTCTGACGTGCTTACGTGGTGGACGTGTCCAGGTTCCTGACTTTCTACACCCCCCAAGTGGGTGGCTCTGAACGCTGAACGCTGAACGCTGAACGCTGAACGCTGAACGCTGAACGCTGAACGCTCAACTCTCTCGAGGACCCGCTTCGATCGCCCGCACGGCCGTCGCAATTTATTTAAATCCCTCCACCCCCAGAGTCACTCCTTCCCTTCTATCCACAACTCACCAAAACGGTCACTCCTTCACCGTTTGCGTTCTCTACAGTCTACACTCCCTCTACCCACACACTCAACGTTCCTTTCGAGTGTCACTGTCCTTTCACATTCACTGCCGTGCAGTTTGATCCGTCCACGCCTTCTCAACTCGAGATAAGAACCAGCTCACAAAGTCTCGCGACGATCATCCACCGTCTTTACGACATTCCACCCACCCACCACTCACGGCTACACAGCACCTGACGACTCCCATCTTCAGTCCTTTTGAGTCTCTTCACCAAAACACCTTCCCTTACAATGGCCCCTCTGTCTAAGACTCTCGCCCTCGCTGGCGCCTTCTTCGCCATGACTGGCTTTGCAGCTCCTCTCAACAAGCGCGTCGTCGTCTGGGAGACCGTCACCGATGTCGTCTGGGAGACTGTCGATGTCACCACCACCATCTACCCCGGTCAGCACGCGCAGACCACCGTCGTGCCCGTCGCCGCAGCCGCGACCACCACCTCTGCCGCTGCCGCCGTGGTGACCTCGGCTGCTCAGGCTCCTGTTCAGTCCCAGGCCCCTGCTCCTCCGGCCTCCAAGCAGGAGACCTCGGCTGCTCCCACCACCACCACCACCACCACCACCCAGCAGGCTGTGCCTACCACCTCTTCCGTTGAGCAAGCCCCGGCCGCCACCACTGCTGCCCCCGTGGTTCAGGCCCCCGCTGCTCCTGCCGCCCCTGCCGTCGAGTCCAGCTCTTCCTCGTCTTCCTCTGCTGCCCCCGCTGCCACTGGATCTACTGGATCCTCTGGCCAGTCAAGTTCCAAGGCGGCCGCCAACTCGGGTTACAACGGTGCTTGCTCTTCCGGTTCTCCCTGCATCGGTGACATTACCTACTACGACACGGCGACTACCATGACCAACCCCAGCTCCTGCGGTACCACGAACGATGGTCTGACTGAGCTTGTCCTTGCTCTGCCTCACGGTATCATGTCGGATAGTGACTGCGGCAAGTCCGTCACCGTCGAGTACAATGGTGTCACCAAGACCGGTACCGTTGTGGACAAGTGCATGGGTTGCGACAACACCTCCATTGACCTGTCGCGCGCCTTCTTCGAGGCCGTTGCTGGATCCCTGAACGCTGGTCGCGTCTCTGGTGTCAAGTGGTACATCAACTAAGATTGGGTCGCTGCTGCGTCGATCGCATGCGCTTGCAATCCTCCAGGATCTCTCTCTCCCTCTCCCTCTCCCTTCCCCCCCCCCTTTTTTTTTAGGAAGACCATCTCATAAACGACAAAAAAGTGTTTCATCACTCTCCTCCCAGTGAGGGAATGATTCGAGAATCTCTGGCAGATTGGTCCACCCCCCTTGGGCGGGTTTCTCTTTTTCTTTTTTTTCCCCTTCTACAAGTCTGGATGACTTGTCTCTTTTGAATTATTTTTTTTTCTTCCATTCTCAGTCAATTTTTTCTTGACTCTTCCTTTTTCTTTCCTATTCCAGAGGACCTTGGGTTTTCTGGATTCAGGCCCCCTTTTCCTTTTCATTGATTCCCATTCTGTCGCTTACGAATAACACGCTTCTGAACCCGTGGCACGCCCCCAGTGGCGCTGTGCCCTTATGACCTATTCACCTTTTTCATGCCCATAGATTTATGCCATCTCTGCCGAGAGATTTTCGTGCCAAATGCCACTGCAATTGCTATGAAACCTTCCATTTCCTTGTAGACCAAGAAAGCAAGAATCCCCGCGCGTCTACATCTCCCATCATCATATGTGATTGTATGGAATTCCGAGTATGAGACACGCTCGAGAGAACCCCGACGGGCTGTGCCAGCGCAACCCAATCAGAAGCCGGAACGCAACGAGCCGATGTCTCATTTAGTCGCTGCAAGCCAGTAAGACAGCAAGCCAGTAGTGTGGCGGGCTACAAGAGTGCGCCTAGTCCTACTTCTAGTAAGAGCCCGAGGGGACGAGCAGCTTACGCGCTGAACTTCAAACAAGGGGGGTTCGAAACAGCCTAGTCCAGCCTGTGGTGGTGGGACACTGCTACTGTGCGTTACTGCGTTTCGATGACCGCCTGATTTTTCTGGGGTATGTATAATTGGACATGCTCGGTCGAAAACGTAGTGGACTGTGAGAGGATTGTTGGTGGTGGTGTTAGGTAGGAGTGATAGTAGTTGTTTCGTGGCTGTGCTAACAACTCGATGACTAAATACTTAAACAGCTACAGCCTACAGGACCTAGTACCTAATCCCAAGGGCGAATACCTAGTAACCTGACTGAGTCGCTTGGTAAGAGTTGATAGTTTCCTCAGATTAAGAATCAAGTAACCGACCGAGAATATCCTCTATTTCTAAATAAAGAATCCCTTAAACCATCGCGATTCGTGGATCGTGCTATAAAAATAGCTGAACTAAGTACACACTACTTGCACGCAATAGCTTAGTAAACCCTGAAAGTAATTACCAATTCCTTCGCAAAAAATCTCTGTATCAGAGCATCGGCCTAGGAGTAGTAAGTCTTATATGATGTCCTTGAGTTTAGACATCGTTGACGTATATCTTGATGCTTTCTGTACTGCTGGTGAGTGGCTCCTCTTGCCGAAGCCTGCTTATGATGTGCTGCAATACAGGCAGGCCGCAGCCACAGGGTGGTAGGATCATAGGATGTCATGTGCGGAGGTGGGGTTTTCTGTATAGATTGGTAGTGAGCTCTGTGCGTAGTGCGTATACCTTGATACTTGGTCGATCTAGTGAGCGAATGGAAACAAATCAGCAAGGTATTGTCAGTCACACCCCCGATTTTGAACTATTTCGATGTTACCTCCTACGTAAAAGATACACTCAAAAGATAATGTGAGCAAGACGACACGTTCTTCTGCACAACTTCTTCGTTCATGTCTGTGCCGGGGACCCCAGTCTATGCCAGCAAAGATCTCGTCAACTGGAAATTAGTGAGCCATGCCCTCACCTGAGAAGAGCAGATTCCAGGACTAGCGACAAAACCGATATAGCAAGAAAGCATTTGGGCTTCCACCCTTCAGTTCATTGAGGGCACGCTTTACTTGATCACGGCCTATTTGCCAGGGCCTGATGACAATCCTTGTGGAGGACAGATAATCTCAAAGACCAAGGATCTTTAGAACGGATGATCCATACAATAAAGCCACTTGGGCTTTTCCTAAAAAGCCCTCTTCTTTTAGTAAACGCGGTTGTTTAGTTTGCTCGAGTGAAGTTGGCGGGGGGGGGGGGGGGGGGGGGGGGGGGGGCTCTCCCGCCGAACTATATGCATTCGCATCTGAATCAAACGTGTAGATGATTAATATTGCAGGTATTGTGTAAAGGAAGAGCACATATTGTCATATCGTCAACGAATACATCTGGATGGCTGATGTAAGTAGGACCAGCCAAGACAGGACAGACAGGGTCACAGAGATGGTGAGATTGTCATGAGTGAGAGGTTCTACTTTAGCCAGAGGTATGTAGCTTAGGCTTCGAGATGATCACATGCTGGATGTGAATATGAGCGCGTCTTCGAGGTGAGCAACTACGCACAAGGCACAGCACAACTGTGTAAATCACTTCATAGACTTGATCAAGACACACAAAGGTCCTCAGGTATAGATACGACACGGTGAATCGAAAGGTTTCTCCGGTATTTGTTGTCGCAGATTCGTTCGGCCTGTGAAATTGGGATCCGGCAGGGGGACACAAATAAACAGATTGTTGTAACTCAACCGTCAGAGCAGCACCATGAAGATATCTGATTTCTTGATCCGCAGATGATGTTGATCCGATTATTGTTCCAAGAAGCAGTCGTAAAGTTCACGTTACAAGTCGCCATTGAAAATTGGATCGAGTTGAATTTGACTTGCAAAAATGTCGAGAAGAGACAGCATACCAGACGCGAAGAGACCATTTGCATTGTGCCTTATTTCATAAACCCCGAGTCATTGTGTAGATCGAGGTGACGTTTGTCTCTCTGCGTTCGAGTTTCTTGCTTGTCTCTCCCTTTGGAAACAGCGGACGAGATTCGGAGAAAAGATAGCCCAAAGACTCTGCAGAGCTTCGGGCCCAAGCACCACTCTCGAATTCGACATTGGCAGATATGAGAAAGTACAACCCGACATTTGCAACTTCTTGTTGCTTCTGTCATATCGAGGTTCTGGCCGTTTTAGCACAGCACATCAGTCGTTGTCTCGTAGCGTAGACCATCCGTGCTTCGAGATGAAGGAACCAGAGTTTTATATGCGAACAGGAAATCACGGATGAAGAAGGTAGAGATCTTCCGAGAGCTCGTGGTAAGAGATTCTTCCGAGATTGGCCGGCTTGTCATGATATTGGACAGTAAGGGGATGATGTTCAAGTCTCGCTACCACCGAACGCTGTGACAGTTCGGCTCTCGGGATTTGTAGATATCATGGATGTAAAACACAGAGTTTCTTGCTGGATGTAAAGCTGACGGAAATGGGATCTCCATTCCACAAGACGAGTTCGGAAGTCATAGAATGACTCCGGGCACGGTGAGTCCAACATGGACATAAGCAGGCACATTTCACAACGGCCTCTGTCTGTGAAACGGCCTCTGTCTGTGACTCAACCTCAGTACAGTACAGCAAGCGCGACCCAATGGTCTAGCATGAATCTCGTTGACTGTAGTGTGTATGCTTCACCCAAGCTATTTGGCTGGTCGTTCGTCGCTCGGACAGCGATAGGTTGGAGAACCAGAAGGATCTCCCATGTGCCGTAGAAGACTTGCCACGGATTCGCTGCTTGAACCGATTTTGTCCAGGGACGATGGAGGAGGAGATAGACAGACACACATGCTTGTTGGGATGGAGGTTCAAACATTGACAAGCCAAGACTATGTGGGAGAGTCAGGATCTTTTGACGGAGAAATGTCTTGTAAAAGAGATACTTGTCTGAGAACCAACGTAGATAGAAGGAGGAAGGGAAGGTCTGTGAGCATATATGAAATATTTGAGACTGACAAATTGCGTAGGTATTTGATAAACAGGCAGGGGTTCTATGGGGACAAGAGTACTGTCTAACACGACGGTAGAAGAACAAGGTAGCTGAGACCGTCTTGTTAATGCGGAGAGAACCCAGTGTACATGGCTAAATCCTTAGCCTGTTTCAGAGAACCTCATAGTGATACCCTCCCTGATGAAATCGCACTCATCCATGAACATTAAGCAAGCCCGATGTGGAAACAGTAGACGACGTGCAGTCACGCATCGAGACTTTTGATAAGGGAGTGTAGATGAGCATCAAGGCGAGGAGCCCACAAAAGCAACACATGGAAGACTTGACACCTTGTAGTCGACATAAGTGAAATGTTCCGTCGTACACGAATCGCTTGTATCTAATCATGAATGCGGTCATTCTCTATCTGAGACCGAGTCCAGAGCCGGCTTGTCTCAACGCAGGCTATGGCGGGAAGAAAAACCTCGGCGCGAAACAATTTTGCCTCTGCCTCGCCAGTAGAAGACTGAAATCTGTAGTTCATTCAAAGGCTCAAGGCAAGTGACTTGTCTTTGCGGTAGGAACACCTTCGGCTATTTAAGGGGACAGCAGCGGTACCGAATCGAGAGGGATATCTCTCCAGTCACGCATGAACAAGGCAACGATTCTCTGGTCAACTAGTCGAGTGCTTCCGAGTGGCACTAACTGCAGGGGTACCCGAGGCTGATTGCTCGGTGTGTGTACCTTGGAAGGTGATAGTCTTGCGTCTCGAGCCAATAATATACGTGTCATTTAGTAGCGTCCGAAGCAGGGAAAGCGTACTAATCGCGTCGTGGTGTCGTGAGACTTCGATGATGTCAAGATATGAAGTCTTCAAGCGGTAAACCCGTCGGAAAAACGGGGTAAAAGGACTCAGCTCAGCACGGGCTCATTCCACGAGAAATGTAGTCGTGCAATGCCTTTCTCGGAGTGGAAAAAGGATACCAAGGTGATTGTCCGATAACAATTGAAGCAGGGGGGATCACACAGTCGAACGAATTCCGCATGTCCTCCGGGCCATGACAAAGTATCGATATGTTTGTTGTTTCAAGATTGCAAGACAACACCGTACTAATGTATCATCCATCGACACCGGGATATACATACATTCTCGCTTTCCTGGGCTGGAGCAAGAGATTTGCATAACCGCACCTTTGTCTCTTCGGTGAAAGTCCTTGAAACTCCAGCAAGGTGAAAGAAGCTTTCTGCACTGATTTTGCGGTTCATGGATCTGATCGGCCGCTGAAAACGAAAGTTATGAAGCTCCCGATGTGTAAGGGATATATGACATATCCTCGTACGCTCCAGTCATACAATCATATGTATTCTACAGATCACCACGGCATGACGTATTCGGCTGGAATTCGAGGTGCCATTCACGTACGACGGCCGGGTTAGAACTGTCTACGCAAATTAGTCCACGTTGCCCGTGAGATCAGAGGGAGAGAGAGAGAGAGAGAGAGAGAGAGAGAGAGAGAGAGAGAGAGAGGTTCTGGACTGTTCGTATTGTGTAAACACGTACCACGCTGCCCTCAGCTATCCGAGTCTGATCAAAATACCATAGGTACGAGGATAGCTGCCACGCACCAACTGGCTCAGTGGTTTGACACACGAGGCACAGTACCAAGTTGACAGTGTCGCCGAAGAAACACAGACTTCGTATATAGATCATCGGGTCTTGCCAAGATTGACTAGATCCAGGAGTTGTTGTAAAGCTCATCAAGACTCGAAGTCCAGGGTGAGAGTGAGTGAGGATCAGAATCCCCAAGGCGGCTGACTCAATTGTGCCGTCCCACCTGACTTGTGACTTATATCGCAGCAGCTCTGTAGACAGTGATATAGCCGTTTTTTCTTTTCTTTATTTTGATGTCATATACTCACTTCGACGGAAGACTGGACACAGCTCTCGCTCTTTTTGCCAGGCTTTTGCAGCTCGAGATTTGGGCTTCCGTAGCTTCAACCAGGCAAACGCTTCGGTGATTGCCTGCATGAAATCGCACTTCATATACTTTTCATGTGCCATGGCAGCCAAATAGCACCGAGAATTCTTATTGGTAAACACGATGGTCCTCAGACTGAGTGTAGTCGTGAATCCAAGCTTCCAAGTGGAGCCAGAATCGAAGATGCTTGCTCGCGGTATTTGCGTTGGTACAAGTCAAAGATCGTGGTTGGTGCTGGATCTATCTTTGTCATGGGCGTCAATTCTGGGAGAGAAGGTCAGTCTTTGGTAATTCTGAGAATTCCTCGATGTATCGTTTGTGACTTGCCTAAGGTTGGTTTGATCAAGAAACGTAGTCCAGAATCAACTGCACTGGCTCACACGATGGAATTGAGAAATGCCCATGAGCTTTGAGAAAGAAGACAAAGTGATCTGGACAGAGATTGATCTTCCTCCATTCAGGCCTCCTTCAGGAGGATGGAGCTTTTTGTAGGGCCAGACGCTGTGTTTTTGAAGAGGTGTATCGTCCCTCACTGCATTTCTTATCAGAAAGGCTATTCAGCGAGAAACAGGGAAGGTCGACGCTGATTCTCTCACCATGGAAACTTTGGCATGGGGATACAAGCTTGTGGTTTCAAGAGAATGCAGAGTCTATTGCTGGGTATTTAACAAGTGAGCTGGAGGTTCCCCCATGACCAAGACAAAGAAAGGAAAATGCACATCTTGGGGAGATCCCTTCTCCGGGCATCCAGGATGGTAACCAGCAATCCATTTGCAGAGGAGAATTCCAGGCTGAGCTTGAATGAGAGTTATGACCTGCCTTTGTTGGTGGGAGTTGCCTTGATTGTCCAGCAGCTATGGTGAGGAAATGCTCCCAACCCTGGTTCAAGTCATCCACAAGGTCAATCACTCGTCTACTTGGGTTTGACTTACTATCGATGTCAAGTTGCGTAATTTGTGATTACTCTGCAGTTCAGCCAACATTATGTCCAACCCGAGGACGGGAGTTCACAATATATAGCATTCGAATACCCTTTCCAACACAAATGGAGTAGTAGTTCGATGCGAGGGACTCGTAAATTTGCACCTGCTTTTGATGCATTGGATGTCGTCGAGATCCTGTTTCACGACAATGTGGCATTCACATCAAACAAGTACATACTTGATAAGCTATTAGGTAACTACCGTGTCGGCGTGTACCAGCGTCGGTAGTAGGTAGTGTCACTAAACTAGTAGGTGCGAGGTACCTTGTACCTTATAGCTACGAATCTATACCAACAATCCACTTTCACCCAAGTTGGTCAGTGTGTGGAACAAAAAGTGGATTTACACCCAAATGCGCACCTTGAATTGGAACTCTACCTAAGCATCTATGGTGGAAGTGTGCCTATTCCTTCACTCCAGACCCGAGACAGCTGACCAAAAAAAAGGATCTCCAGTGACGCAAAGTGCCGCGCCGTGGTGACTCTCGAGTCTCGACAGGCACAGAGTCCATTCCATATGCTGACGCTCCCTCGAGTTGAAAACTGTTTAGTCCGTCGGCACCCTCGTTTCAGATTGGGTCCCGCGGTTTGAACCTCGGAAAATAAGCAGGTCGGGGCCGTAGTTGGTCTAGACTGAGGTGTTCGATAGTGTTTGTCTGACACGGAGGTTTCACACAAAATAGGGGAATAGAAAGTTTATGATTCAATTGTCCATCAGAGTGTTACATTGAATTTGCGCGAGGTGGAGTCATCTCATAAAAGCAGTGAAGTGACTAAAATCAATAGAGGCGATGTGGTTGATTACTACGGGAACTTTAGTCCGATCGGCTCCGCTGGTATGTACTGTAGCAGGATAGATGTCGAACCCCCAAAACAATCATGAGGAAGGAATAGGATGACCGAGAAATTACCTTGACCTGGCTCTGCAGTTGCACGGACGAACACATACGTGGAAGTCCGTGGTGGACCCTGACTCTACAAAATTTGCAGACTCGCTTCCATCACTCCAGACGGGTGCAATTGGACAAGTAGCGAGCGCACTGCAGGACAGAGTTTCCGGAAGGATGAACCCGAGCAGTGGAAAAGTTTGACAGCCGTGTTCCTGGATGCATAGATGCATAGATCAGATGTTGGTGACCATGACCATGAACATCTGGTTGCCTGCTTTGTGGGGGGAGGTGTGAGACGAGGTCTCATATTTGATGAACTCGAACTTGTCCGGGAGAAGTTCGATTGTGGCGGGCGCCGTCTCAGGTAAATCGGGACTCGGAGAGACAAGAGACAAGAATAGATGGCGCAGGTGCTTGGTGTGGCTTTGCGCCTTGGCATTATTGGATTTGCCCTCTGAGCCACGATGTTCACAATTCACAGTTCACAACTTCACACACTCTGCGGCATCGTGGCTCAAAGTCATATAGCAGCGCAGTTGAATGGAAGAAACTCGGTCAGTGACTGTGCAAATGCTTGTTGAAGGTAATGCCATCCAGATGAGTGTAATACTGTAATGTAGGTTAAGCGAAGTTGTCTCCTTCAATGATGACAGCGCTTGTCGGCCATCTTCCATTGCCCCTTCCAAATTCGAGCGATGTCTCGGAAGACAGACTGCATATTGTATGACTACATCAGTGCGCAGTTGCATACTGCTAGACTTGATCATGCTCTTCTCCCCCTTGGCGGTTCGAACGATCGACAACTCCAGATTTGAACAGATCGACAGCCTCTCTACCCTCTCAAGGTAGTTGTGCACTGCATATTGTCTTGCACTGGGAGGCTGGACTAGTCAAATCCGCTGCGTTCTGACCGATTCAGAACTGTATGCATTGGTCTGCCTGGCTGGTGTGTTGATGTTCCCTACCAAGAAAGATCTCCGATTCTTGACCCACTCCCCCCGCGCCGTCTTTTGAGGATGAGTGTGTCGAGTGTGTTGGTGATCGGAGAGCGAAACCGTGTACAGCGACTACCACCATAGTACTACCAGTACCTACTACCTACTACCTAGTAGTATACAGCGTACACTGCCGCAGTACCACACGTCGGCAAACGAGGCCGCAATAGTCCCAAATCATATTGACTACAGGGGAATCGCATCAATCTCAATGTAGCCAGCCTCCGATCGCACACAAGCATATTGCCTTCTTTGTCTGTTGCTCAATCAAACGATCAAATGGCATCACCGGTAACCGGCCACTTGAGCCATCTTATTGGGTCGAGAGACAGCAGCTGAACAGGCTCTGGCGCCGAAGAGGGCAGAGACAGGCCCAATCAAATGGCCATACTAGCCACGTCGTTGACGATGGCTTGGTTGGTGGGGCAGTTCACTAGACGCATCGAGGTCAAAAGACTGACGAGTTAGAAAAGAACGATGGACAGTGAATACCAGTTATAAGTATAGTATCGTGTAACGCAGTAACATGCATAGGAGACTAGCTCGTAAATACTAAATACTAGGTAGTAGGTAGAGTGTCACGTAACAGAACGCAAAAGTTGGCAAGAAGTCATTCATGGGACCGCCTATTCAAGGTCCCGAGACACGGTGCAACCGCTTTGCTCAGTCTGCCGCAGGTAGATGTACAGGGCAGTGCAGAATTTAGGCGGTGCATTTACACTTACGATGGGTCACTGTACACAAACTATCAGGTGCTGCGCCGCTACTGCACCTTTACTGCCTTGCTACCTGCATCAACCCCATCAAGTATGGTCGTGCCACACCACACGCGGGTACCCCTGGGTCCTCTACTATGAGTATGTAGTAGTATGTACTCCCGTGATTCTGCCTATTGACGCCCGTTTGTCTTCTCCCGTCAGGGTCATCATCAACCATCACCCAAAAAGAAAGAATCATATCTCCGCTCATCACTCCGGCGCTCGTTCCCCGTCACGGTGGAGTGGACACGGTTTCAGCCTCTGCAACGCAAGGAACCCATTCCCACCTGATTGGGTCCATCTCCCAGTTTGCGCGGAAAGCCGTCCCTGAGGATCTGAACAATCGGAGAACGGAGTTCCTGGTCTATCGCCGCACGATGGTCGCATCCAGTATGGCTGGGAATAGAGATGAAGCCCCCCCCCCGTTTGATCTCTCCCGCCCCATTCGTGAGAAGTGAAGGGGGTACCTGAATATCGGATGCTATGATGTGACTGGATGAAAAGTCTAAAATTCACATTTGGAAAATAGCCAGACCAACCACCAGAACGCACCGACAGAGGCAGAGAGACAGAAACAGAGCTGGGTCTCCACAATCGGATGGAGTTTGTATGCACCAAAACGGAGCCCCTTCGGCCTAGAGAAGAGGAGGTTCCACGACTCAGGACTGTCTCCAGGCAGACAGACGGGAGGTCAGTCGATCTTTTTTTGTACATATAGATTTGGGGTGCCTGGCTCTATGCTGGGCTTCTGCTTCTTCTTCTTTTGTCTTTTCCTTCTTCAAGCAGCAAAGCAAGTCTTTCTCTCCTCTCTCTTTTTTCTTTTCGTGCTGTGCACTCCTTTTCTCAGTCACGATGTTCACCCTTCCACTCGTAGGTCTTGCTTGGGCTTGGCGACAACGCTCGATTCGCAGCCTGAGGAAATCAGCTGATCCTTTCCTTTACAGATTTTGGCTGCTGGCAGCCTCCCCCTCATTTCTGGGGCTCCAGTCACCTACACTCACGGTCATTCTCACTTTCACGCTCGCGCGGTTGATATCGCGCAAGTCAACGAAATCGCGTCCTCTCATTCCCTCGCGGGACGCAGCAGCAATCTCTATGCTTCCGTCTTTGGTGGTAACGGTCAGGTCTCCGATGGATGGCCAGCCATGTCCAGCTGGGTCTCCAGCTTTGATGATCTGTTCGAGGCGAACAAGGCCATCATGGGTTCGTCTTGCTCTCAGTGGGGCGTTGCCGACACCACCGAGAGCGAGATGGCTGAGATGAAGAGCGCTATTAACAAGATCGCCGGCGAGTCCGGGGTCGATGCTCGCTTCATCTTGGCCATCATTATGCAGGAAAGTAATGGTTGTGTGCGTGTGCACACCACCAACAACGGCGTCGTCAACCCAGGGCTCATGCAATCTCACAATGGCAAGGGGAGCTGCAACACTGGCATCAATGCTCCTGAAAATGTCCAGAATCCCTGCCCTGCTTCCGAGATCGAGCAGATGATCCGTGATGGTACCATGGGGACTGCCGATGGAGATGGTCTGCAACAGCTCCTTGCCCAGAACGGCGGTGCTCAAGATGTCACGGCTTACTACAAGGCCGCTCGCTGCTACAACTCTGGCTCCATCGCCCCCAACGGCAACCTGGGCGCTGGTATTGCGACGCACTGCTACGCCTCTGATATTGCCAACCGCCTTCTCGGATGGGCGGCGGGCACCAGCAGCTGCAATGACAACACGATCGGCTCGCTCACTGGTTCCAACTGGAGTGGTGGCTCGTCCTCGGGCAGCTCTGGCTCGGGCTCCGGCTCCACCACCACTGCCGCGGTCAACCCCACTGGTGTGACTACTATCCTGCCTGAGCCCCCTGCTGCGACCAGCACCAGCACCAGCACCAGCACCAGCGTTGCTGTCCCCACCATTGTCACATCTGCTGGGAACTCGAACCCTGCGCCCACTTCCGACCCTGCTCTGACCTCCACCGTCACCATCGCCCCTGTTCCTACTGCTCCCACTGTCTCGGTTGCGCCCGCAGCCCCTAGCTCGATCTCCAACACCATCTCGAGCTCAGCTCAGACCTCGACTTCTTCATCGAGCTCTGCCACCATCACCACCAACCCTACGACCCCGGAGGTCCCCTTGTACCCTTACGCCATCACTACGTGTCAAAAGTGGTACTCGGTGGTGGAGGGCGACTATTGCCAAAAGGTGGAACAGCAATTCGGCATCTCTGCTTCCGAGCTCCAAAGCTGGAACACTGGTCTGGATGACACTTGCACAAATCTCTGGAAGGGATACCAGTACTGTGTGAAGGCTTGAAGTTATTCGCGCGTATTGTCATTCTCGCATCGCGAATCATCGACCTCTCTCTCGTAACACCATTCTGATCGGCATGTCTGTCGACCCTTTTTGTGTCACTTCTCTTTCTTCCTTGTCCATCTTTTTTTTTACCAATCGGGTGTTTCTTTGACCACCCCTTCACTTCGTCTCCGGTACCGACGTCGCCCTTCTTTTGACCGACGTGCTCGGATCCCCATTTTTATTCATGTTTTTTTTATCCGGTCCTCCTTTTCAAGAGCTGTGCGCTTGAAAGGCGACAAGATCCTACTTGAGTTCTCTAGAGAGAGAGAGAGAGAGAAAGCAGACATGTTCGGGAATTTCCATGCTCTGTCCATCCGAATCCAATCCATATACCTTGTCCACAAAGACAGTTAGCGTTTTTCCCCCTGCAACTTTATATTCCGCGAGGAGCTTAATCGAGGAACGATGCCGATGATGTTGACACGATGGACTGGTTTCCACCGAGACATCACGCCGTTCTTTGAACGATTCTCTCGTTAGGTATTGAAGTCACAGGTGGGCCCGTTAACACGAATTGATGATTGCATTTTAGCTTCCACGTCCATTTTCTCGAGTATAATCATCTAGAGTACTGAATCTTGACAGTAGTAGGCACATGTAGCTCATACCTACAACACTGAGGGTATATTCAACAAGACTAGACCAAATTGTATCCCTTGAATACTCAATCTCCACTTCATTGCCCGGAACACTCCCATCTTCACATAGATGTATCATCGCGATTTACGAGCATGGCATCAACATTTCGAAGATTAACCCCCGATGTCCTTGCGGTCTTGCAAATTGAAAACGGACCGGTAACGGGCATAGAGATCAAGCATCCAAACATCTCGTCAAACTCCAATGCAAAGTTGTACCCACGGGCTGCCTACTGGTTGAAAAGCAGGAAGCACGCTATTTCATAAAATGTCCTCAACCTTATCAGATGATCAGAAAACGCCTCATGAGAAGGATCCACGGTAGCGCTCAACAAAACTCTAATACCACAGATTCGACACGCACCTACAGTGTATCAGATCTCGGATTCTGCATTTCGACATACCTTATATACCGGGCTGACGATTCTGTGGGCGCGTAAGGATTGTGAAATGTCAGTGCAGACTGCAGACTGATGATCCTCGCATCATATGAGATTGTGACGGTAATGACCTCGTGCAAGTCCTTTCATTTTCTTTTTTTTTTTTCTTTTTGTGCTCCGAACTCGACTGCTTGAGTCAGGTATGCGTGCGCATTCGTTTTGTGTTACAGGTTACAGGTTATTCTCGCTCATGCGTGTACTTGATTCATCTGCAACAGCCGCGTCGGGTGACTTTCTCGGCGCTTAGATCGAGGTGCAGTACTCAGGAGTGAGTACGAGGGAGGTGTGTCAGGTGACCTGGCTTTCATGATTGAAGGTTCTTTGGTCTTCGAAACTGATAGATGAATGCACTAGATTACTAGATGGAAGCTTGCATAACTTTGTACTGGTCTAAAGATTCATCTGACAACCATACCATGAGACGGAACGATTTTCATTGGATAATAATTGAAATTGCTCCGCGTCGAAAAATTCGATTCACTTTGGCCGCTTTCATACAACGTTTCATCTTCTTCCAATCTTCTCGACAACTCTAGCTTGGACTTCCAGGTTCTTTGACTCAATATGTCCGAGTAAAAGTCCATGAGCATACATCTCGGTGTTGTATTTACCATGGCGACAAAACAGAAATCACTCGCCATTCGCCCTAGCCACCTGAGCCTGGTAAGCGATTTTCGCCAACAAAGGCGCCATACCAGCATGATTACATTCCGGATGAAACCTTTTGCTCAGTAACGGGTGATCCCGCACCTCGTCCACTCCCCCACGCTTCGACAGACTCAATCCCGGCGTTCGCTTCACACAGCTATATTGAGCATCTGCTCCTCGTAAAGCGCAGATCTGAGTCCTTTGACAGTCCGCACTACACGAAGGAACCTTGTACCCACGAGTCCGTCTCGCCCAGTACGAGTCGAACACGGAAGGATCGTTCTCCATTGCCACGGTGATGTTGTGCCAGAAGGCCGGTGTGAGCTCGGCTGTGTCTGGTGGTGAAGGGGCGAGAGTGCTGCCATAGTCTTTTTTGGCGGAGTAGTAAGGGATCCAGACTGGGTTGGCCTGGAAGGACGGATCGGTGATATTGGCGATGTACTGGGTGTAGTCCATGACGGCGTAGGTCTCGGGATCGATTTCATAGACGCGAAATGAGGGCGAGCCGGAAGTTGGGGTCATTGATGGGGCGATGTAGCCTATTGAGTTGGCGGTGTTGTGGTTACGATTCTTGTAGTCGGAATATGAGATTTGGAATGCGTCGGTGTGGGTGTGTCCGTAGAAGAGTGCGGCGATGGTGGCCTCGTAGCGTTGAACGATCTGGTCAAAGTAGTGCGAGTGGTCGCGGAAGTGATCGATGTCTCCAGATGGGATGTGGGAGATGAGCCAGACGCGTTGGTTCGCCGATTCGGCGGATTGAAGCTCGTTGATCAGCCATGCGAACTGGCCGTCCGGGTCATATTCCATTGGTTCGGTGTAGGAGAAGAAGTTGTACTTGTAGTAGAAGATGCTGTTGTAGGATATGATTCGGAGATTACTGTTCGGGTGCACCGCAGAGTAGGAGCCGTATTTGTTCGGGTGCATCGCAGAGTAGGAGCCGTATTTGGTCGCGTGGCTGACGCTTTCGGCGCCCGTGAGAGCAAACCAGCTGGACGTCAGAGCATCGTACGCCCATTGAGGATTGAACCTCCCGGGAAGCTTATCGGACGGTACAAGATTCAGCGGAGCTGTGTCGTGATTCCCCATGGCGGGATAAACGAGACCTAGATGCGCTTCGATCATGCCGTAGGTCTTGTTGAAGTCTTCCAGAACCTCGGCTTTGTCCACAAGCCAGACGTCATGAGCGACCACATCTCCGGTGTAAATTGAGAATGCTGGATTCATGCTTGCAATCGCAGTCATCATACTCGCTTGAAGCTGCTCAGGCGCATCGCATTTTGTATTCCCAAATGGGCCACACGGATTGCTCGTCATTCCGGGGGCATCCTGCGCTTCGAACGTGCGGCAGCAAATGGGCTTAGTACATTCAGAGTTCGACCCAGCCTCGTATGACAAGTCGACATGCGTGTCCGTGAAATGAACCACCTTGAGGGGAGCTTTTCCACTGGGAGGGGGTCGGCGCTTGTCGGGCTTTGGCGATGGAAACTTGAGATCGTATGGACGGACATTGGGGAAATCACACAGGCCAACGAGGGCTGAACAGAGGGTCTTGGCTGTATGCGACCCGACATGCATATTTTTGATGGCATAGTAAACACCCGGTAGCTCATTGGTCATGATCCCAGCACAAACATCTGGATCATCGGCCTTGAACGAGGATCAGTGTATGGACGCTGGACAACGGAAAATTGAAACTCACTCGACTACTGTCGCAAACTCCAATCAGCACATCCTTCAAAAATTCTTCTCCAAAGCCGGCAGCAAGTTTGAGCCCGCCGAGCAGTGCCTATATGGCGAGGCAATGGTCAGTGATAAGGCTCAAGCCTCCTAGTGTGCGCGTGTCAGTTTTTTTTTTTTTTTTTACCTGGCATGTTCCGCAATCCACGGCGTCCTTGAACTCGTTCCATATCTGCTTGACCCATATGTCTAGAGGAGCATTGGCAGCTTGAGCTTCTGGAAGGTGAGCTATAGGAAAAAGAGCAGCAAGCAGGAAAGCCAACTTCATCTTGAACGATACGCGACGTCAACGTGGTAATGGAAAGCCGGGGAGAAATTCACACGACTGCTGATTGTAGAATATACATATGGCACCCGTCGAATAGTCTTATATCTTGTCATTGCGAGACTAGGTAGCAAGTCATGCTGTTGATTTGCGAGCAGAATCATGATCAGATCCAGTATAGCTGCACAAGCATATCCACATGAGCCGCTGCCAAGCTAAGCGATGTTACCTCCCGCTTGGGCATTCTGCAGGAGATCAAAACGAAAGCGGAGCCGTTGAAACGATCTCCTTCACGAGGACTTGCTTCAACACCCCGGCTCACTGGCCAACGTGTCGAACCCGTTTCGATGTGGACGAGAAACCGAAAAGAGCCTTGAGAATGCCCGTAAAGAGATGCTCTCTGAAGAGCCCATGTTCGAGGTCGTCATTTTGCAGCGACCTCACAGATATGACATGGTGCGTGGTGAAAGGGGTAGAATGAGGTTTTGTCGGAATTTAGTATAGACCGAGGAAGCGATCGTGAGGATCCGTAGAATTAGTAAATGCATGTCGCTCATCCGCTAGCACAGTCGAACAGCCCACATCTGCTGCTGCCGATTGAAAAAGGAGGTGCTGGCAATCGAGTAGTTGTGAGCGTCAAGCATGAACACGCCGTATTAGGATGGATTCCCCGAGGACAAAGAGGCAAGACTGACGATGCGTGTCGTCGGACTTGCTTCGTGTGCTCTTCATGTGAGAAGGCGTCTCGGCAGGCTGACGTTTGATCAGAGCCTCGGACCGCGACCTTAGCGATCAGCTGTCTGACAAGCACCGTTGTCCACGTGATCTTCGTCGTTCTCGCACTAGCTGGCTCACCATGGAGCAAACTGCAAAGACCACCGGGTGCTAGAACTCATCTGCTATCTGCTCCGTCAGCGCTTGACAACGTCCTTGGGAATATGGCGCATCCAGCGTCTAGAACAGCGCCGATAACCCCTTTTTGATCCATCTATCGACATGCGCCCCAATTGGTTGCGCTGGGTCGTATCGGTGGTCAGGTGAGATGCTTCTTCAAACCACTTGCTAGTTTCTCCGACTTTGTGCTTTTCGATAATGTACTCTCTCGGGACTTCGCCATTTTGCAGGGCAGAGTCTTGGGCATTCAAGCCCAGACTACGATCTGCAGTCGAGACTGGGCCATTGAAAGAAGGTGTACGCGGTAACATGAGCATTGGGTCGACCAGTCTTCGGGTGAAATAAGGTTCAAACACCAAATTTTGGCCTTGTGTGCGTGCTGAGTGCATTCGATTCGGATCGAGAAGACGGAAGTTTCCCAATAAGGTTCTCCCACGCCCGATCCATTCAAATATATTCAACGCATGGAACTTAAAATCGGGAGCGTATCCGAAATCACAAACAAAAACGTGTCACGGAACATCTGGAACGTTGAGCCCTGACTGAAAGTCCGGTACACATGATCGACCAGATGCACGCAAATCGGCAATGTAATACTCCCGGGCGTACGGTAGAGAGGACGTCCATCACCGATAGATGCCCAAAGATCAGGGACCAATGAATTTCATCTGCAGTAATTGAGTCCGAGGGACTGAAGTCAATCATCCTCCAAAGGATCATTGATTCGTTCCCAAGCTATTGAACCTTCTTGCGCGACCTGGTACCTAGGTAGAACCACTTGTTGAAAAGAGCAAAGAAATTCGTGGTTGGTTTGCAACCCAAGACGCAGTACTAGTGGAGATTTGCCGAGGATCCTAGCATTCAGATCGACTCAATCCAAGGAATGGTACCTTAGTCACTGTGATTGTGTGGTCTTTCGCAAAGTCACATTTCATGGAAGGGTTTCTAGAAAAGGGGCAGAGTGATCCTCGACGCATGGGTATTTGAAGAACGCAGGGCGTCAAAGAGGTGAATGCTGGATCAGTGGGAGATTTGCCCTTGGTCATGATTCATGACTTGAGCCCGAGGCGGCGTTTCGGCGTTTTCGCGATCAACAAGAATGACTAAAAATTGGGTCAAGTTAAGTAAGACGCGTGGCTTTTCTCCGGTGCACGATGGTTGGCGTTACTTTTAAAAACAAAAAAACGGAAAAGATTACAGCATTTCATCCTGACTGCGAGTCACTACTTATTGAGATTGTGGGATGAAGGGGAGCTGTTAGTCTCGACTGGCGTCCCAGTATGGTAGTTGTAGCCGCTTTGCCCCTTTAGAAGTGCTCCAAATTTCAGTCTGTCTGATCTGCGGTGGTCGCCAAGTGGCTGGGAAAGGGATACCCTCGTCGGAAGGCTGTTGATAGGTCTCTTGTGGTTTCTGTTGTGGCTTGAAAGTCTCAACTTAGTAAGTTGAACTTACACTCCTTGAAGGGGCTGGACGACTGGTACCACTTTGGCCCTGTCGCTTGACTGACAATATCGATGTAGTGACCCCACAGCTGTGGATACATTTTCACAGCGAGAGATACATATGGCAGAGAGTGATAGGCCCGCCATGTCCTTGCTACTCTGTCGAGGTCCTACTGTATAAGTGTTCATCAGAAGGTTGAATACTTTGCCCCGGGCACAGAATAAGTTAGTGCCAAGCATCGGAGCGCGCTTCCCCACATCCTGCTGGCTCACCCACTAGTGGTACCGTGGATTGAGTGGTTTACCGCGATGCCCGCTTCGCCCGTTGCAGACCAAGCCACATCCCACTCCCGCGCCCTAGTTCGGATGGTCGGCAGGCGACGCTTTGAATAGCGCAGCGACCGGTCCATCATCGCCCATGAGGAAAGGGGGGCTAGGATGCTCGCCTCCAAGTCCTGATACTTTGCATCGAAAGACGCCAGAACGCATTTGTGCTCGCACAAGAGGTCAGCACACTCACGACCCCGACCACGTCCGCTCAGCCGGACAGAAAAAGGACGGACGGTACTGAGTCCGGTACGTGGATGCTGGCGGTTGAGTCAGTGGCGTTTGTCGTGTGCCGAGAACCAACAAGACTTCCGCGACTCCGACCTGATCCATGGTTGATGGAGAGGAGGGAGGACAGCATCACAGCATACACATACCGTAAGTACTAAGTAATCAGTGAGTCGGGAGTCAGGACTCAGGAGTACTCAATTAGTACTACCACTCAGTGTCACTATTCAGTAGGTACTTATTCCCTACTCTTAGTACTCTCTACTCAGTACTCACTACTCAGTACTCACTACTCAGTACTATAGTAGTAAAGTAAATTACATGCCATGGTGAGGCATCGTACACCTGCTGCCTCCGTTCTTCTGAGGGTCTGAATACACTCAGTGGCCCAAGTCAACTGGCAATGAGTGTCTTTTTCTTATACTGGAACAGATCGAAAGACCGAGTCGAAAGGAGTGACTGAGCGTGCATGAATGAGGTCGCACGACAGCACCACGACCTCAGAAGCGCGATCATGACGTAGATTACGGCTTGGGGGCAGAATCGTTTCGAGGCTTGGCACATCATTTCAGGGAACGCTTCATCAACTGTCATATCGCCTTTGTGTAAAAGACTGTGTCAAGAAGGATCTGAGACATGGGGAGGTGTAGCTCTGGAGGCAGACATGGTCTGCTTCTCCCATGCTCTCTCATCATGACCACTGCGCGTAGATCGTCCATGTATGTGTTGGCGTGCCTGAACCTTTTTTCGCGGTGGGATCAGGTTTCTACGTTGCCGTAGAAAGAAAGCTTGATCAGGGATGCGCTTCACACAATAGGAACCTCAAGATAGGCAGTACGGACTGCACTGATGTACTCTATCCTCGCACATCACTGGGACTAGGCAAGAAGTGGAAAGAGCGTAGCGAAGAGGAATTGATCCATCCAACACCAAGGATATCGCGCGGAGGAGAAAAAAAAGTATGGACCCGATCGGTAACGCGGGGAGTTCATAGCAGTATCGTAGTACGTATTGGACCCAACGCTTTGGTAAGAACGACCCAAAAGAGTCCAATTTGGTCAAGAGGAGGAAAGACGGAGAACGAAAGAGGCGTCGTTCCAAAGGAGTCGAGCAGCCATACAAGCCGCCGAACCCACCAAAAGCCAAAAACGTCACGATTCCTCCCCATACCACTTTTCTCACCTCCCCACCCTCATCCACCTGACTTGGTGTCTTTGAGCTCCTTGACTCTCCTAGACAATCGTCAAATTTGAAAGAACACTCCACCCGTCGTCAAGCCGCCTCTCCTGCCGCACGCCATCTATAATCACTCTCCATCCCCGCCTTCTCCGTGTTGAGATTGCTTTGCCGCCTCCCCCCCCCAACCCCAAGCGGGTCTCTTCAGACGCCCCAGCCCTTGGATTGCACAGCTACCCCGGATTTGTTCAAACCTCCTGCAGAGTGAGAACAACATCAGCAGGTCTCCTCGGAGAGACCATGGAGCTCAAGCAGGCCCTGTCACCGCCACAACAATTCTCCATCGCCATTATGCATCGGTATCCGACATCCCCTCCAATACTACACTGAGGCTATCTTGATCAAGGAAGAATCACCTGAGTCGCCTGCATCGCCACGCTGCGCGCGCGGCGCTTCCCTTCTCACCATGGACACCCGTCGACCAGTGACCCTGGGGGCCTCGATCACCGTCTTCGTAATCGCCTCAATATTCGTCGCCTTGCGGTTTGTATCGCGCATCTTCATTGTACGGAAAGTTGGGTTACACGATTATGTGATGTTGCTGGCCTGGGTACGTTCCTTGCACTGGAGTCCCCGAAAGGGGTCCTAGGGTTTCTGCATGTGCCGGGCATGGTGACTCCTGCCACGACAAGCATCAGTTCTTGTCTTTGCCCCAATAGCAGACACGACCGGCACTTGTACCTGGCCTGAGCATACCCCCAATACCTCTAATACTTTTGGCTAACATCCACCACAGGTGCTCGACTTTGGTTTTTCCTTTTCTCTGTTTTATGCGACCAAGTACGGATTGGGATTGCACTCTTCGGAGATCCCTTTCGAGGACCAATTTGCCCTGAACAAGGCGACCTATGCGTTCACGGTGCTCTATGTACGTCTGCCGAGACTCTTGCTCTGGTCTATCTTCTGGGCCCATTACTGACTATCTGCTTCTTCTAGAACCCGGCGCTCATGGCTGTCAAAACCTCGATCCTCATCTTTTATCTGACTTTGACTCGCAATAACAAGATCTTCCAAATAGCAAACTACGTCACCCTAGCGGTCGTCAATGCGGCAGGCTTTGCGTTGACCATGGTCAATGTCTTCCAGTGCCATCCCTTTTCCGCCTCGTTTGTGCCGGGTGTGCCCAATGGCGCGACCTGCATCGACATTGTCACTCTATATCTTTCATCGTCGCCTGTCAATATCGTGACGGACCTCGCCATTCTGTTTCTGCCAATTCCAATATTGACGCAGATGCGACTTCCTTTTAAGCAAAAGGTGATCCTGGTTGTGACGTTTAGTTTCGGTTTCTTTGTCGCCGTGGTGGATGTCATCCGTATTGCCTTCCTTCAAAGAGCCGCAATCTCGAAGTCCCTTGCCCTGAAAACGATCCACCTGCAGAACAACACGGACGCCGATTTCAGCTGTACGAACACTCCCGAGAGGACCACCTCCCTGGTCTAATGGCGCTGGTTGCGGCAATCACTGACTCGTTTCTGACGTAGGGTATGCCTCATTATCCTTTATGTGGTCCGTCGTCGAAGTCAATATTTCCATCATCTGCGGCTGTGTTCCTAGTCTCAAACCACTGGTAACTCGCCTCATGCCCAAATTGATTCGCGACACTGGAGATCCATCAACTACTCCACGCAGCCACTACGCGGTCAATGAGAGTCCGATCACGGTTCCTCCTCTCATCGCGGGCCCGAGCCCTTTCACCAGAACCCCCGAGGCGTCACCCTCTTCCAGTGTAGGAAGCAAGCCTTCGCAGACAGGCAGCAGGAGTCTTTCCCCTCGCCGGAGAAGCAGACAGGCATCCGACCAGCCGATGGACATGTTGGATTTCTTGACCGAACCGGGCCACCCAATTGGCGATGTGGAAACAAATACTCGAACCAGTGCGTCGTATCCACCCGACATCACCTTTTTCGACTTTGTCAATATGAAGACGCCTGCCAGTATGCTCAAATTGAACAACCGTGAATCCATCCCACCCATCGCTTTGGCAACACTCCTGTTCTTCCTGTGGGGATTCGCCTACGGCCTGCTTGACACTCTGAACACGCAATTCCTGCGGATCGTTCGACTCGACGCGTGGCACTCGTTGGGGTTACACTGCGCCTATTTCGGGGGATACGCTTTGGGACCGCTTCTGGTGGGACGACCGGTTTTGAAGACCTGGGGATTCAAGGCTACCTTCATCACTGGGTTATGCATATATGCCTGTGGGGCACTGATCTTTTGGCCCTCCGCGGTGCTAACGTCCACGGTCGCCTTTACCATCTCCAACTTTATTGTCGGGTTTGGGTTGGCTGTTTTGGAAACAGCGGCGAACCCTTTTATCGCTTTGTGTGGTCCCCAGGAGAATTCGGAAATCCGTCTCAATATTTCGCAAGGTGTACAAGCGATTGGCAGTGTGCTGTCACCACTCCTGGCACAGAAAGTCTTGTTCAAGGATGTCAAAGATGTGGCGTCTCTTGTGGACGTGCAATGGACGTACCTTGGGATCGCCTTTTTCGACGTGCTGCTCGCAGTCGCGTTCTATTACCTCCCTGTCCCCGAAGCGTCCGACGAGGACTTGGAGGAATTGGCCAACCGGCGCAAACACGACAATCAGACCAAAGTGATCGGTATTCCGGTTGTGTGGCTCACTCTGGCTCTGGGTGTCTGGTCGCAATTTTTCTACGTAGGGGCCCAGGAGGTTCTCTCTACGAGTTTGGAGCGTTTTGTTGCCAACGCCGATCCGAGCTCCTCGCTCACTCCATTTGACTATCTCACCGTTGGCCATAGTGTCTTTGCTGCCGGTCGGTTTCTAGCCGCATTCGTTCAGTGGTTCATTAAGCCACGCTGGTTCCTCATGGCCTCGTATCTCGGCGTGATTGTGTTCACTGCGCTTTCAATGAGGACATCAGGTTCAACGGCCATTATTATGACCATGTTCATCTACCTCTTTGAGAGCGGCATCTTCAGCACCATCTTTGCAATCTCTCTCCGTGGCACAGCTCAACATACCAAAACAGCCTCCGCCATCCTTGCCACCGCAATTAGCGGTGGCGCCTTTTTTCCGTTCGCCGAATACGCCGTTTACCTCTCCCATGGCCAGCCTTATTCATGGTCTATCCTCGTCTCACTCTTCGCCGCCGGCGCCATCTTCCCGCTCTACCTCAACTTTGTCCCCACCGCCCAAAAACAAGTCGACCCAGTTCCAAACGAATACCTCCGTCGACATCGTCGAAAAAGATCGAAGCCCTCTGTGGCTAAGCAGCAGGAGAAACAGACCCACACAGAAGGCGGTGTTCTTTCTCAACCGCGCAGCTTTGTCTCCGAAACCGACATGTTGCCCGATTTGCCCACGCCACGCGAAGTGCATCTGAGTCCACGGACTCGAAGTGCAGATGCAGTCCACGACGACTCTTCATCGAGCTCACGCGGCCAGTCGCAGTCTTCGAGCCAAGATGGTGGGAAGAAGGTGGAATTCGCAGAGACGTGATTTTGTTTGAGATGGCTCTATCAGTTTTTGTCTTTTCCTTTGTCCTCTTGTAATTTATGGAAGATACCCCGGGTTTTTGTAACGCTAGAGGAGATTTTGTATATTACTTTCTTTCCGTGGATGGTCTCGGGACCTGATTACTTGAATATCCACCTTGCATACCTCGGTATTTCGATTCCCGCTTGCTTGCTGGCGGTTGACGGCTGCTTTAGCTATTTCGCAGGTACATTTGGGTTGCGTATTGCCGGACGCCAACATTTGCCCTTCTCGGAAGCCAGCCCTGAAAGACGCTCCGCTGTAGACCTCATCCAAGAACTTCGGGTCCCGATCAGAGATGATCGCGCTCAGGAAGCCCCAACCTGCTACCGATGGGAACTGGACTATCCTCTTTCCCCACACTGGTGCTTTTTCTGTGGTCTTTCCTGCGATAATCCCTGGGGCCTTTGGGAGAACCAGCAGGTAAGTGTGGCAACTGCGTCGTTTCGCATAACTGATTGGAGCATGACCACGACGAAGTCGAAGGTTATCGTATGGAACGGTATCTCCGGAATCTCAGTCGGATAGAGCGCGCCAAAGGGTGGGTGCCGTACGGTCTGGTGGGTCAGACACTTGGGACAATGTCTGATGTGTCTTCTCAGACTGTGTGAGAGCGCCCTGACGTAGAATCCTTCGCGAATCAACGCGTAAGCACGGTCAAAGTCAAGGTGATTCATCGCATCGTGATATTCCGCGCTGACGCGGAACAAGCGTCTAAGTCCATGCATTCGTGATGTACACATGACTCCTCTCAGAAGACTTCTAGGTAGCCCTCTCTAAGAAGAATCCATCTCTCTTGCCCCACATTGTCCAATAATGGTAGCAACCCTGCTTCGATTTTTTCTCTGCAAAAGTTGTGTAGTTTTGGATCAACGGCCACGACGGCTCCCACCATACGGCTTCTTCTCCCCCTTCAACTGGGAGAAGCTTCATGTGTTTGTGCTGTAAGAGCTTTGATCTGACACTGAATCTATACTTCATAATCATCCTATCTAAATCTCTGTGACTAGACCGTGAGCCCGGTCATTCCAAATGAATGGAAATCCTCAGTATGACTAGTGGAAGCCTGCTCTATGTAAGCGATGGTGATATAGTCGCGAGTGGGCGCGGTACCGTACCTTGAAATCGGCGCGCCTGGACAGGATAAGGCTGTAAGGTTGTCGGATTGGAAATTGACCAGCAGCTGGCAAGATTGATTGGGATACCTTGCTCCTGTCTGGAGGTTGTTCATTTTCATGCTCATCTCCAGCTCATCTCAACCACATCTCAAGCTCATAATTCTCTATATCTGCTATCCTACCTCGGTATGAACATTCGTCAGGATCTGAGCAAAAAGGGAATACGTGAGCCACAGCAAATTCGTCAATGTGAAAACTACTCGATATAACACGAAAAACTCAAGCCATTTGCTTCAAGCCTCAAAGTACGGGAACACTCGCAACAGCTTCGGCCCTTTATACAGCCAGCCTATTCCTTCGATGCAAACGCCCCGCTTTATACCATCAGCCCGGACTCTGCTCCAAAAAGAACCAGTAATTCCGAGCACACAAATATCCCCAAAACTTCCAAGGCCTAAGTGCCATCTCTCCGCGGCTCCCGGGTCTCCGCAATCTTCTCTCTGTCGGAAGCGCTCTGGCGCCTGATCTCTCGATTTAATTCGGAGACAGCGTGTTCAGGCAAAGTGATCAGAGTCAGCCTTGACGGTGAATAAAGATTGCCAGGTGGAAGCGTGTTGAGTGTCGTATCGGAGAGGAAGCCTTGGGCGTCCGCGGTAAGTCTTTTCTTGCTGTGCTTTTTCATGTATTTGACAATTCGAATGACAGCCGAGATGACGTTCATGGTGAGATCGAGTAACATCACGATGCATAGCACTCCAAGAAGAATGAGCTCTGACTAGCCTTGTTGGAAAGACAAACAATCAGGTCGCGACAGCAAAATTGGGAAAGCAAACAATCACGGTCCACGAAACTGAATCAGGCTGGCAGATAATCAGCTCATAGTCATGAACTGGAAGGGCAAACAACTCGACCCGACACACGATGAGCTCCCAGTTCTAGCTAGTGCAGTCTACTGGTCGAGATACTTCTTTCAGAGTGAGTACTAGTCCTCAATATGCTGCAGCATCTTCAACGATAGAGATCGAAGCATACTAGGATTTTCGATGAAGCCCGACGCACTTTGAGCGAAAGTGAGTCCAGCACGGAACAGCAGAAAGACTTTTCGGTTTCATTTCTTTACCTATCGCTATACGATATACTAACTGTGCTCGTCAGTGGCTTAGATATCAACCCCTGTCCAGTCGGCGCTACTTAAGTGCTCTTTAGGATTCTTCGTTTGAAGTTGTCCGCTCTTCACTATCGTCAAGGGCCACTGAAAGACGCATTGAAAGCATCGTCACCATACCCAAGAAGATCATCCTTTTAAATTCGGCACTACAATGCAGTCATTCTCGAATTGTCTCCATAAATCACCACCGCAACATCTTAAGCTCCCTTTGGTACGTCCTGGCTGAACAACCCAATGATATCCGATGCTACACGCTATGTTGCTGGGAGCTGGATATTCCGGAAGTCAAGGTTCGAGTGTACGCCCCTTCACAAAGTACACAGTTCTTCTCTGTCGAGTTCGTCCAACCATCAGTCCGTGCCATTTCTGGAGAATAAGGGCTCTACTCAAGAATGGCTGAGATTATGTCCTATGAGGTTGGTATGGGATGTATCCAGTGACTTTCAGTGAGACTGGGTAAGCTAAGTAAATCATTTCCGGGGTTTCTCACATCAGCGCGGCTAGCTCATGTTAATGACCAAAGTGTCCCGTGGAATACTTTTGAATTGAACAAAAGTTTCAAGATACTCGGAACGAATATCGGATGTACTTCCAACGAGGTTCTCATCTTTCGAGAGCCATGTACCTGGCCCTGCTTGAATGTTGATTACTCGGTGTCAACACCACCGGAGATATAATATCCCTACGTATTGCGAACTCGAGCTCTGCCAGTGATAACATCAGCTTCTGATTCAGGAGTTGAACTGAAAGATCGGACGACCTCACTTTACGAGGAATACTTTCTTCCAGCACTAGCTATTCACAATGTCGACACAACAAACAAGCAGTTTGGTACACCGGTTAACGATCTGGACATCGCCCTCGCGGCTTATTAGTCTACACATACAGTTGATGTTCGGGTCTCCTATTGCCGACAAGACGGCGGAGATTCCAAAGCTATCAGCTTTTCATGATGTAAAATTTATGACACAACTAGCGACGAGACTGGATGCAGTCTTTCGTCCTTCATGATTCAGGAGGTAAAGCCACACCCGGCACCGAGCAGCTTTCCGCTAGGACCGCTCAAAGCGCCAGGGGTCCACCGCACGAGTGCCGATGGAGGGGCATAGGCCCGGTCCTGGATCTTTGGCAGGAGTCTAGCCATCCGAAGGTCACCACTGGACAATCACATACGCCAGTGGACTATGAAGAGTTGGGGATGAGACTGGGAGCGCAGTGCTCATCACAGCCTTTCGGAATCTGGAGCCGCATGGACGCCCTCAGTAAGGCAATACCGCGGCCATGTAAATAGACGCTTGTGGATCCATGCGTCCGCCGTGAATCGATGCCCCAAGCTACTTGGATGTTAACAGACTGTGCAATGTGCATCGTATCCGTATCGAAAACATCACTCGATGAGCCAATAAAAGGCCAAGAAAGCATCTCATCGATCGACTGAATGCTTCGCCCTGTGAAGGTAATTCCAGTGATGAAAGCCATTGACCGGTTGAGGGTTGAAAGTCTTACGCGTCGCTTCATATTTGTGAAGTACGTCTGTGCCACGGTGACTACATTTGTTTTAGCTCTAAATGTCCTATCGGACACCTTGCATGGAGCTTTCGAGATAAGCTACAAAGGGCAAAAGGTACCTAGGTAAAGAGCCTCCATACAGACATAAAGTGTAATGGAAGGTGCACCACAGAGCTTCCGAGGGCACTCCATCAAAAGGCAGATCAAGATCGGAGGAGCCACTAAGGGTATGTACTATGAGTATGCACTGATGCGGTATGTAGTATGTACTATGCACTGACCTATGCAGTATATATGAGTTATCGATTAGCATCCGTCCATGCCAAACCACTGAACCAGAAGACACTGCCTCATCTGATGCTGACTTCGAAACACTCGGACATATCGGGAAATCAGTCGTCGAGAACGCTATGATACTCGTCTGGTCTGATTGGCTCTGCTTGAATCTCCATTGGCTACCCGAGCTTTCGTTCTCGTTTACTCGATGAACTGTGTGCAGCGGTGCGCTGCGCTGCATCGCCATCTACAGTACTCGTTGTGCAGTCTATTCCCAAAAATGTTGGGACTACCCTACATGTTTACTGCGCCTATGCTCTGTCGTCGTTGAACTAGAGTATATGAAATTCGACCTCACGAGCACATGGTACCTATCGCTTGAGAGCATGCAGTCCCCAGCTACACTTGGTTCGGAATTTCTCGATGCAAATCCGGAACTCTTCATGAAACACGTTATTCAAAGTTCTAGTAAACCGTTAGGCCGACCGAGGTGCCTCGGACCCCTGAAATGGAGTGTAGTAACTAGTAAGTCGTGACACAGTCCCGTATGAACCGTGTACCATTCTCCAGTCCCGAACATAACGGCTTTTAATCTCGGAAATGCCGCACGGTGAGTTCCGACCGAATGCGGAAGAAAGGTACCGCCTCCGCCAATCTTCAGGCCGGATGGAATGGCAAGGTCTGATGCAGTCAAGATGGACCGGAGGCTCGGTGTATCTGGAAGGTCAATGAGGGAATGTAGGTGTATGGACCTATGGATAGGTTTAGGTATGGATTTTGCTGGCTAATGGAAAATGCAAAATGATCAATGCTGCTGTGAAGCGGTTGGATCGTGGCATGGGTTAGGATGCGATGGACGTCCCGTCCTTGCGGGCACAGCCATGTGTTCTCCCCAATTTTATAACTTCACGTAAACCACAAAGTACATACTACATAGTACATACAACATTGTACAGAATGTAGACTGTAAAGCGTAATCATACAGTCGATCCAGGACATATTCGACATGAAAATCATTCTACGGATTGATCTGAGCGGGACAAGGAATCACATAAATGCACCCAATCATAACAACAGAAGATGGCAGAATGCATTGCCGTGGATGTCGATAGACTCGGTACTATAGATCCGCCCGTATGATTGGCTTTGCTCACGGTCTAATCTCTACTTAGGCTCGCAAATGTTTGTGCAGATTGCACAATCATTGGAAGTAAGCATTTAAGCGAGGTAGCGTTGCTCAACTACTTGGGAGTCTCGAGTAAGTCGTTCCGTTGTAGTCGTTTCTCAAGGTGGCGGTACAGCCATGATACATACATAGGGTATCGCGCGTAGAGTGGTTTCCGCCCTGAGAGGCAGATGGAAATGCTACTCCCTACTCCTGATTTGATATTTTTTTCATGATAGCGTTTGCTTCCTTCGTTATGATGAATATAAGCAAAAGACAGAAAAATAACATTCATAGCTCGAGATCCTCGCAGCAAGGGTCACCACATGTAGCGAATCCATCGACTTGGAACGGCTAGCGGGAGGCTCACGGTGCGGCTCTGGTCGACCCCAAAGTCGGGTCTGCACGGGCACCCAATGGAGGTACCTTCGTGTCCTTTGTTTCGAGACAATCGTACTGGACGGTGTAGATGTCTAATGTATGTACATTGTACATACTACATACACTATCTTCGATGTCAAGAACATTACCTGGCAAGTCCTCGCAAATCCAAAACCAGTTCATTCCAGTTCAGCCCAGCTCATCCTCTTTTCAGTCATATATAGTACTATACCGGTGCCTAGTAGTTACAACCAAGTATACATGTAGTGCGGGACGGACAAGATGTGCACCCTACACTGACAGCACTACATATGGACTCGGAAAGAGGCCTGGGTTGAGTCAACCTACCGCCGTATTCCAGTTAATCGACTCGGATCCGATTCCCTATTATTAATGTAATGCGAGTGTTTGGAGCTTCGGCCGAGAGGATGGTCGAATTTGCCACACAAGTGGAGATCGCAAGCTTGCGCTTTTTTCCACACTCGCAACATTTTTATTCTTCAGGACAGTGCAAGTACATTAATGCTGGGCGGTGCAAAGGGTGGGACTCGATTGCTCAGTGCACACGAGCATACGAGCATCCTATTAGACCGTGGACGGCGCAATTCACATGAGTAGTGAGCAGCGCCTGTGAATCTCATTACCGAGGTCTGGATTTTGGTTCTGTAACTGGTTCAACGGCGACCAGTCAGGATGAAGAGAGAATCCAGTAAGTGATTGCACTGAATGTAGTACTTCCTCCATTTGGACAATGTCCGAGAAGGCCGGTCGTTGAGGCTCATTAGCCATGGAACTGTGGAATGGGTTGGAGAGGTGGTCGGAATTGAGTTTGATTCCTGGACAGGTCGTCCGCTGAGTCACGTAATAAGACTCCCGAGGCGCCGCCCGAATAGTCGACTACTACGACTGTACAACTCAGTGTCATTCGAGTATTGAACAAGGGCTTGGGTAAAGGTCACGATCTATCTTTTAATATCTAGGTCTCGAGTGATGTCCTTGTGTGATCTGGAACTCATGGTACAATGTCCATTCTTCCGAAAACCAATTGATATTTGTTTTTGTTTTTTTTTTTTACGTGTTCTTTTTCTCAAGAATAGAATGTCCATACATATGCTGTGTGGTTTTGTTGCGTTTATGTCAAACCACTCGCCGTCGGAGAATTTGTGTATAATGCGGAGCTGGAAAATGTGAGAAAGCGAGGATGGCGACCTTTGTGATGATTCATCCATGACCCTGTCCCGCTTTCCAGTGAAGTGCACAGATCACCGAGAAGTGGGGATCATACGGATGAATGACCCAGTATCGATGATTTGAGACAACGCTTGAACGGAGCACGGTCGGGGCTGATGACAAGGATATGATGATCGCTTAAGGACGCTCCACTTGAGGGGGGGGGAGGGGGCGTTGGAATCGTGAAATAATTCCAGTGAAAATGCTGAGTCGATATGTCGCTGAAGAATCCATACACTCCATGCAAGACCCCATAGCCGTGTGGCGAAGAGGGTCAACACCCAAAAAAAAAAAAAAAAAAAACTCGAGGAGGAGACGCCAAAATGAAGGGGCGAGGAGGGGGGAGCGTTGAGACCCAAAAAAGAAGTGAAAGGGCCAAAAAGAAAGAGAAAATAATGGTACATATGTCATAAGATTGGCGATCGAAGGGGGAGAAAGGCAAAGATGTGCCAGAACCGTCGACATCCCTGGGTGTGGGATCTCCGCGGGCAGGCAAGCAGGCAGAAGGCACTCAGCGAGAGCTGCGCGACCGGGAATTCTGTGAGGAGGAGTCATGAAGAGCATCCGGTGCACGAGGGCCAACCATCCAATCCTCCATGGCGAGCCATTCACTCCAACTGCGCTCGGCGGCTTGGATCTCCGTATCGACGGGCCCTTGCAGCGGGCGCAGGAATGGTATCGTCTCGAGCGGGAGAATATCGTAGTCCTTCTTCACGGCGGCCCAGCCGCCACTCTTGGCGGCGAACAAGTAATTGCGCCGCTCCTGCTCGTGCAGGGGACCGACTCCCGCGTTCCAGTCGTCCCCAAAAAACCCGTGTAGCACACCTGGGAAATCCATACCCGTGGCGACCAAGCGACGAATGTATGGGGTCAGAGAGACGGCGGGCGACCCCGTCGATGCTGGGCCCCCGGGAGTGACGCCTGCGGGGACAATGATCGGAGACGAGTTCATGACTGGGTCGGGACGCCGTTGAAAGGGAAGGTTGATATTCAAAAAGGCGGACAATGCCTGCACGGGGACGCTGTGTTGTGCATGATCGAGGAAATATCGCTGGCAGCTCTGGTAGCGAGGATACCATTCGAAGATATCGAAGCTGGGATCTGGTCGACCGCCAGGCGTCGCGCCAGATAGCCCGATCACGGTGGCTGGATCGAATTGCGACTGCGAGTTCATAGGGGAAGGGGATGCCGAACGGGTCGTCACGTCGAAGGATCTGTGGAAGCAAAAGTCATGTTCTTAGCTTTGTTTCTTCTTGATGCTGGTGCTGAGGGAGGGGGGGGGGGAAGGAACATGGGATCCGAAAGCGATTGCTTTTAGTCATCAAGGTTGCCTTCGCAAAGAGGAAGCAAATGTTCCCCTCTCCATCTCGTCTTTGGAAGTCGACTCTCTGCGGGGTACTTTGGAGAGTGCTTTGGGCTGACCCAATTTCCCCTCCCCAAGAGTACTTTCCACCTAAGCCCGCCGTAGGCCACACGGAGAAGACGCCATGCCAACAGACCGTGGAACGTTGTGACTTGAAACCATTGCAAGACGGAAGGAGAGGTATGTCTTGGATCTCGAACAGGGTCAATTTGGAATGGGAAGTGGTTACTTGTTTGCAAAAAGATCCCTACCTCGACGAACAAAGAGTGAAACTCGACGCCGGGGAGATGGGGAGGATGAAGGAGGAGGCGGGGGAGGAGTAGAGCGGAAGAGATCTCTGAAGCCCCCAAAACCTCGGCCAAATTGGGGCTGATTGAAAGACATTGGGTCGAGGTCACGTCCGCCGACAAACGACATGGATCATGACTCTCAAGCACAATGCCTGGTGTATTTGAGGTTCTGTTGGTGATTGACGATGGTTGAGGAGAGAGACAAGAGTTTCCAGCGAGAGGAAGGTGGTGAGTCTCAGCGAGGAAAGGATCGAATTCAGCACCTCAGGAGAACTGTAGGTTGAAGAAAAGAAGAAAGAAAAAAATATCAACGTACGAGCCAGAGAAGAATTGAAGGAGTAAAGCACGTCAGAGCTTCAAACAAGATCGCAAAATGGGTTGACAGTGGATAGATTTCCAAGTGAAATGAGATCGGGTGGAAGAAAGCGAACCAAATTCAGTGTTCAAAGACTCTCGGCGGCGCGTGTCCCCAGGCACAGGAGACTGATGACCTGGGAGGCAAATTCGTTCTCGAGCAATTCCAAATGGGAAAATGAAAGAATGAAAGATGAGTCAAGAAGGGAAAGGGAGGGGGGAAAGAAAAATGCTCCAGTCAAAGACACAGAAACACGGGCTTGTTGAGGGGGATGTAGAGGAGCATCTATAGGTAGTTTGGTTCTTCGGACGACGGCGAGGGGGGGGTTCAGGCACACAAGTCGACCTTCAAGTCAGACGGTCAGGACTCAGTAGGGTCAGTGACTTTTGGAGACTGTCACGCATCCTGGATCACGATCTGGCATCCGCATAGGCCATCGAGTAAGTCTCCTTCCCAATTCTGCATGTGTGCATTGGAGACGACTCGCACTGGATTATTTTCGAATCCCAAAATCGGATCCATCGAAACGGTCCGATCTGGTTGACCCAATCATGGCGGTGGTCGCCCTGGGTCCTCAGATCTCACCGTCCACGGGCTGCAGGGTGGATCGCGGATCGATCTCAGATGGGAAGTCGGTCGTGGGCTAAAAAGTCTCCGTGGTGATTCGATAAGCGCTCAGCTCCCCGATCAATGGATCAATGGTTCGCCTGCAGCACCTGTGCTAGGATCACCCATGAGAAGGTGGGCGCGATGTGGAATTGAGACAGGTGAAAATGTGTTGACGGTGGGATGGTGGCTAGCACGGAGTGCAGGCAAGGTGATTTCCATGGAAGGTGATGATCGTCGTGACCAGAGGAAGTCAGAGGTGTCGTGACTGAAGTCACGAGGCTTCCTAGACGTGTACAGCGGCTGGATCAAATGTGTCTACACTGTCAAGCCTGGATCATGCATTGTGTTGATGAACAATGCCCTGCGCTTCCATACCGCGCCGGTGGCGTGGGGTTCTCCCCGGCGTCTCTTTGACGAGCAAGTCACCGTGTGCACATGGACAGAGGGGTACATGACTTGACTTGGTCGATCGGTATTCAGTCTCTCCTGTCGCCGTTTGAGGAAGGCACTAAAAATTCTTGAAGAAGATGTTTCGAGCTTGAACTGTACCATGGCCCAAACCCTCGGGATCTCGTCATTGTATACTAATGTGAAACTTCCACGAAGACCTGCCGACCTGCGTGGTCAACCAAGATACACTTTATCCCATTTCCGGGCCGTGCTTTCACGGTTTCCACAGAACGTGTCCTCTGGTGGCTTCATGCCTCAGATCTGATCTTTACCCATTTGCTGGGTCCGGATACCCGGACCCAGCAACCAGGTGAAATCTTCGGCTACGAGAATGATCCCGCCTCCTTGCGCCGGCAGTGACATGAAAATATGAAGATGGAGAGATTCCGTCGGCTATGTGTATACGGTGATTGGCCGAGTGTATGTGGTTGCGATCGAGTACTAGATCCATTGAGATGTGCATGCACACGTCAACGCTTTGGATTCTGCTGAGTCGCATATCCACTTATAAACGACTTTCAGGTGTGTTTCACTGACTTGATCCATCGCGTAAAACCCCCTGAGACGGACTTGCACAAGATCAACCCATGCGTAGTACATTCACTCGATGAACGAGAATGAAGAATGGATCAATTGTGTCAATGTAGCTCCTCATTGACCCGCTGATCAAACATCATAAACTAAATCAGACTCATATCCCTTGCCGGACGTGAGCATAAACACCCCTTGAGCCCGTGACCTAGATGGCAAGGTACCCGAATTGAGTACATTCTCTACCAGCGCACAATATGCATTCTGTATTGGAGGTCGTCTCTGTAGACCTACAGCGACGCGCAGGTCATGATGGCGACCTGAAACATGGGTCTCAAGGCAGTACCGCAATGACTGGAGTGCGTATGAGTGAGGGTGGAAGGAGTCGATCGCCACCATGCTCTCAATGTCCGGGCCCTCGTCTAGATTGAACGGGACACACTCTCAACTCGATGTAGCTACGAACCTTGATTGTGTCCCATGGCTTTATGTAGATCACTCGTCGCTTCTTGCTAATCACTCCTATTAACCACGAAATCTACATTTTCCAACCAAGGAGCCCAAGTCTATCAATTTGCCAGGTGCCAATCTGGCACCTCTAGCGCGAAAGCTCTCTTCCTCCACGAAGGTCAAAAAAAGAGACGTGACGAACGCCGCCGCTAGACAACCATATTGTTCCTGGAACAATTCTAGAACAACGTGCTACTCGCGACTTCCGCCTTTTCGCCTTTGTCGAGCGGATGTACCCTGTGATGTCTCACATCTTTTTTAATGATCAGAGTCTTGATGAAATAACGAGGAGGCAATCTGTTTGCGACGCTTGCTCAATGAGCAAAAATGAGACTCTCGGGCCTGAACGTCCTCTTAGGTCAAGCAAAAAATCGGGGACTTATTGGCGTTTGGGGTACTGCTCTTTTTTCCGCGAGGTAGAAGCTCCTAAATCAGTACTCTTCAGAAATTTTAGTTGGATGTCGGGCCATCTTTTACCGAATGTAGAGATAAACGTCCGACGAATTCAATTGCTGATATATGATAACATACCGGTTGATCCAGTCCCACATTTTGAACGCAATGTCCCTAGCCTCGACTTGACCCGGGCGGTAGCTTTGCAGCTTCCAATTTTGCTAAACCAACATTACGTCAACTCAAGTGTATACCTAGTACCTACTAATTTGCTCTAAACCCCTAACTGATGGGAATGTTCTCAATAAGATCATCGTGGGAACCAGTCGCGCCATGTGAGAATGAATGGACCTGTTAAGCGACACCTGGTTTCGACTGATATGGATATCTGAGAGCAAAAAATTCAGCAGCTATGAATAGCTGCCGATTCGGCCAAAACTGTGTCAAACAAGTCCATACGCCAGACTAGGCAAGAATCAGAGCAATTCAACGTAGTCGCACTCCAGCCACATTCAACAGACGCTCTGAGATAGCACCGTCTAATCCCTCGCATCTGTCCAAGAGGTATGCCTTCCAAAATATCTCATAAACTGATCAAAAGCTTCACTCGATGACATGCAAAGCAGCAACTCATGAGCCGTGCGCAAATGAGTACAGGTTAGGTAGCTATGAGACGATAAGATGGTGTCATGCAATCCAACAACCAATCCCAAGCGCCATATCTCAGCCGACCCCAGATAGGACAACCTGCGAGCTTCTCCACGTCGGGAAACAGTCTGGCTTGTACAGTGTAATGTTGCGAGGTGTTGGGGGGTATCTGAACGCGGAGGCCGCCGACAGCCTTTTTGAACCCAGTGCGGCGGGTCAGATCTGCCCTGCGCTTTGGCCACGTTTGGCCGCCTGTGATGGATGGTTAGGTTTGAGGAGGCGATGACGTCGCGACTTATGACATCATTGCATGGACTGTGTGGGACACGAGTAATTCGCACATCGATCATCCGTATGTACCATGTAGTATGCATAGACTATAGGTACGATGAGAATGGCTAGTCATAGACATTGTGGGTGCAGTTGATATGCGTGCTGGTCCTGTTGTTCAAATTAACCATTTTGTGGGAGTCGATCACATAGACTAGTTTCAATTTCGTATATCGGTCACCTAGTCAGACTGCTAAAATGTCGATCTAACAATTGATTCTAGGTGACCTGCGAGACACTAGAGAACTTGAACATCGTCCAGTGCCTATCAGTTGCTATCAAGACAAGAACAATGGTCTAAGCATCACTTACCTGCACTGGAGTCAATCCGGGACAGTAGCCATCCATATCGAACTCTCTGTTATGGATGGCCCCCTTCAGTTCTATCTAATTTACTAACTTGAACTCACAAATAGTGCTCCAGGATAGGATCCATGGATGGTAACATCATTTCCCATTATTGCTAGGGAGATTATTACCTCATAAAATGCGGCAAAATACTTTGGTACTTGAGCATCTCCAAGTATACAGACTTTATCGACTCCATTGAACCTGCCACAACAGGATGGGCTATTCCAGTCGTGTCTAACATAAACAGCACGATCGTTGCTCTGCTCAGGGACTGCATACCCATTATGTCTTATCATAGGTGAAGGAAAAGGGTTGAAATCCAAACCTTGCAAATGCTCTCACGGATTCAACGCGGCAGGAGAGTTCACTCGACTCGGGGAACAGAAACCGTAGCTTGAACGCATCTTGAATGGTATTTTGATGCGTTGCTGCAATTTCCCTTTTAGTGTGATACTGATTCAGAGATGGAAAGGGAAAGATATTGTCACATTCGGGATATTCGCTCAAGGGTACTGGCTCTTTAAAACCCCTGGGACTCGGGGGGATCTCTCGTCTACCTCATGCGTCACAAGCCTAGGCGATAGATCGGGGTGTCAAAGGTGGAGCTAGCTATCTGCGCGTGTTCTTGTCAGATCTTAGGCGGAGCTAAAGAAAGCTTAAGCCAAGAGATTAGAGGCTCTAACTGTGGGGACTCCGGATCAGTGGGTTTCATTCTGTCAAACATGTTCGTCGCTAAGTAAGGTGCCGAGCACGGAGGAATTGCAACTTTGTTCTAGTTGTGTTTGATCTGCCTACTGACTTACTCACTACGTTGATTGTCTGCCTTGATTGCTGAGCATACCTCGAAGCTAGGCTTACACCCTCCCGAGCAGTAAGAGCTCTTGATGTGAAAAGACGGACTTGACACAGACTTATTTCAAGCCAGCTCTGGAACCCGTTCAATCAGGAAAATGATAATACCGATATGATGGCTATTTTAACGAACAGCAAAAAGGGACGCTCCATTCCTGGTACTGCACAAAGTCTTCCACTACAATCATGGTCATATGAATAGACTTCTTCCATCGGCAAAAAAGCACGAGAGCCACACAATTACGCTCAACATGGCTCAACCACAGGGCTACGGTGCATTTATCGACTACTAGACTAGTAAACCTCGGTCGATCAATTCACACATTACCGTACAGTGCAAGCATCGTGTCGCTGGCAAAAAGTCTAAGCAAGAAGAAAGTTTAGTAGACACGGGGATATGACTGCATCGTCTCACCGAGGACGGGAGTATTTGCGAATGTACTTATAAGAAAGTCCGACGAATTCCCGGGATGAAAGTTGGAACGCTTTCCAACAGGAGTTTTAAAATGAACTTAAGCTTTTCCAGTGGACTTGGCATTTTCATAGAAGTACCCTTATGTATAGGTGCCTAGCATTGGTAGAGCTTATGCTAGGCAGAGCTCAAGTTACAGGGGTCTCTTTGCTCTTTGGCCCGTGGTTAGCAGGGGTGAATCAAAGCTTGAGGCAAGTGTCGAGGGAGACCGGGGGGAAATGGGAGGCTAGGTCTTCGTGTAGGAAGAAGAGGGGAAGAGAGGGGGGGGGGGGGAGAGGGAGAGAGGGAGAGAGAAACAAGATAATGCAAAAGAATTACATTCATAAGATACAGGGAAAGAGAAAGAAAGAATCGTGCATGATATGGCACAGGAAATACCCTTCTATTCTATCACATGACGGGTACTAGGCAAACACGAAAGGAGGGAGTAATCTCCGCAAACACTGAAAAATAATTTGACGTCTCTGTACATATTCGTAGTACTTGACGGCTCCCCGTTGAAACATGCCACTATGTCCTCTTCTGGCCTGTAGAAAACAGTACAGTCATTTGGCGATCTTTTCATGGCATTCTCACGCAATCCACATCTTTTCGACCCTATAAGGGCGTGGTATTCCCTTCATCCATCCGAACTGACTCTTGAGATATCATGCTCACAATCGAATATGGTGGGGACCCGGCCGCAAGAGTGTACATTGTCCACTACCTATGGGGCACGGTAACGATGCCTCTTACTGCGGAGTACGGACTACTCAAAGCGGTTAGGTCGCTTGCTTGCTATGCGATTCAGTTGGTGGCGGGGCAAGTATCACAATCGGCGATGGATCCCGATCCGCCGTTCTTCGGATGGTCATTATCTAAGTTGGGCAATCTTCCATGTTCTCAGCCATCAGTATCTGTCTTTACCCTCTCTGCACTGGTTGGTAGTGACGTGAAGCTTCTAGGCACTGGGTAATAGGTACTAGGCAGTGATAGTCATGTAAAAGGATTCTGGTCACAACAATCAGCATAGTTAGCAAGAAGGGTCGCATGAAGAGGAATCCTCTTTATTTTTAGGGAGGGGAATATCGATGTATGACTCTGCAGTCTGCAGTCTGCACTGTATGCACCCCACTGTATGTACGGATGCAATATGCAGTCAAGGAGTTTAATGCAGTGTCCATCCCGAGTCTGGGGGCCCGGTGAAGGCTCTCCCCGCTCCGTTCGTCCATCGTGGCCAAAGTACACATCGACTGCGGGCCTATTGGGGGGGACGATGCGGGGGAGAAGACAATCCGGAGTCACGGAGCGAGAACTCCGGGGGGCCGTGGAAGGAAGATCAACAATAATTCTGGTTCTCAACTTCGCGTCAAATTCGATTTTCCGTGGTAATGATCACGAGCGTAAGGTGAGTAGCACTGGTGAGTCGTGACTGCGGCAAATAGTACCATTGTTGGTTGATGAATCTGCACCCAGAGTAAAGAAGTAGTCACGGAGTGTCGCCGTCGGTACTTGAATGCTTAATGGCTAATCCATTCTAGCATTCTACCGCAGTGACTCGTGTAAAAATTGCTTATTGCTAGCGTGACCCGTCGAGAAGGGGAAAAAGTCCGAGGCAGCATTTGATTCTTGTCATTCCTGTGAGTCAAGCGCATTTGACGACGGAAACTGGGTGATCAGATAAGGTGGTGGGGATTGGAGAGGCGGGGGGAACCCGGCGGCATGGCAAATTTACGATTGGGTGAAATATTCAATGATTCTTCGTGAGGTTGTTCCACTTTTCGTAGCTGCGGAATAAGACTGAACGGCCTCGGTAATCACCTGTGGATGGATGTGTTGTTTGGAAAAGCTGTAATAGAGTTATTGCAATAATGAAAGGTATTTGAGGAATGTCTGGTATGATATAATGAACAGGGCAATGTCTATGTTGAGAGATTCGAAATAAAAAAAAAGAAGCCCGGACGAGACGCGGATGCCCCGAATGTGAGGTTCCGCTGCAAAGTGCAACGAGATCCCGAGTGAAAGTGCCGTTTGCGGGGCCCACGTGACTCTTTTCCAGGGACCAGCGAGTGCCGGATAAGCACAGAAGAACACCATGCAGGTATCCTTGACCCAGTCCACGAGTAAAACCTCTGGAAGCAACAATAATCATGGCAGAACCACCGACTACTTTCATGGTCTCCGAGACTTCATACGGATCTTGGATATAAGTTCAGATCAAAGAACAAAACCAGAGACTTTCTTTATGTGGTAGTCGACTAGGTTATTGCATCATCAAGTTGGGTCATTCAATTACTTAGAGTGTTGATCACTAGTTACTAGTTAGCAGTCTGTGCACGCGACAAGAAGATGAGTATTCTTCCGCAACATTCCACTTATCGTAGAGTCCATGTATCCTTCTCGCATCGACTAGGTATTGTCAATCGTTAGGTAGTAGTGGTACTGTGGCAGTGAACTCAGGTTGTCTGCCTCTGCCCAACCTTTCTTCTCAGTACTGTCCATCACCTGAACTATGCCTATTCGGGGGTGGAGAACATCCCAAGTATCGGAGGGGACCGATCCGACGGGCAAGGCAAAAGGGCACATCAGGACGGCCATGCCGCCCACCGCGGCACCCGACCCAAATCAGGGGAGCACGAATATAACACGGGAGAGTTTCAAGGCTGACGGGTTTGGCAGAGAGGGTTAATGGAGTGGATGCACCTCGAGGACGGGGCATCCGTTGTATACTGGCAGACTGGGGCAGTACAGTTGTAGTAGTTCCGAAGTTCGACCACAATTTCGTTACACGTAGATGGAATGCTAGGGATAAATGTCATGATACTGTAGTACATAACTGCATTCATATGGGTATTCTTGCTTATTTGACCAGACCATCACTAGCCAACGGCATGGATGTGGTGGTGGTGGTTTAACGGGGGCAATTTGCATTTTTGAACATGGTATGTCTCAATTTCTTCTCCACACTAGAGAGTATACTACAATCATACCACAGAATGATCTCATCCACGTCAGCATCTTCCGTCTCCAGTGTTCCTCTACTCTGAAGCAGAAATGGCACTACTGCAGCAAACTGTAGTGGTAGTAGTCAGAGACTAGGAGTGGTAACCACTAACCAGGTCAAGTCATCATGCCCGCCACAGATAAGCAATCTGTGACCTTAAACGATCAGATCATCACTTGGAGTCTTGGGCCATTTGCCTCCGTGCTCAGAGTGGGGCCCCGAACTTCGGCCTGCTTTTCCCCCTCCCTATTGGCCCCACGGCGATAGACGACGTCTTGGCTCCGCGTTAGTCATTCTGCTGATGGAGTGTCCATCAGTACTGGCTATCACGCTCACTTCTCAGGCTATCAGTGGTTCAGGAATCAGTACTGTCTCGTTGCGAGTCCCGGGTACTCGCTCATGCGGAGGTTCACCCGCATCAATAAAGGTAGACAGTACATCCCCCGTGCTGGCGACGCCCAAGCGCCCACTGCTGGAGGCGCAACATCGACGTTCCTGGGACACACACGAGATGATCTCTGGACCAACCCCCCGTCCACCGAGACGGAATCTCTCACATATTGACATCGAGTCATCCACGGTGCCATTGGTCCTGCACCGTTCCGAACCATTCTCTTAATTCCATTTTTCCTGTTCTTTTACTCTCCATCTCCCGTGCCCGTTCAGTCCATCTCATCTGAGGTCCGACTCCGGCAGTCCACCGATCCTACCCACCTCACTCCGCTATCTTGTATATAACACTGCTGCTGTGCCCTTGAATTTTTTATCATTCCAACTCTCACGCGGGATACGACTCTTCTGACTCTTTTCCTCTTATTATCTCTCTCGCTCTCTCTCTCCGTCATCTGGTCAATTGCCCCAGATTTCCCCCAAGCCGACACCTTCTCCAATTGATACCCCACCCTGCGACAACTAGAGTCCTAGATCGAACCCCTCCAAATCCGCCACAATGACTGCTCAGAACCTCCCCTACGAGCCTGAGTTCGAGCAGGCCTACAAGGGTATGTAACAACCTTGCCCACCACATCTCTCTAACGAAAGGATTGAACGCAGTTAACCAAAGGGGAGAAGTCCCGTTTGGTGTTCGGCGCCGTCCATTCTCCCGTCTCGTATGCTCCCGTCGTTATCGGCACCCGCCGGACGTTCGGCAAGTGGTTCTTCGGGAACTATCAGCTGACCCACATCTTTTCCCCCGTAACCAGAGCTCGCTTCCACCCTCGAGAACTCCGCCCTCTTCCAGAAGAAGCCCGAGTACCGCAAGGCGCTCCAGGTCGTCTCTGTGCCCGAGCGCGTCCTCCAGTTCCGCGTTGTTTGGGAGGATGACAAGGGTCAGGTATGACAGACTACCTCAACAAAGTTTTGGAATTGATCCAAGACTGGCCTCCAGCATGGAAGGCTAACGAGTGGCTTTACCTTCGAAACAGGTCCAAATCAACCGCGGTTTCCGTGTCCAATTCAACTCTGCCCTCGGCCCCTACAAGGGTGGTCTCCGTTTCCACCCCTCCGTCAACTTGTCCATCCTGAAGTTCCTCGGTTTTGAGCAGATCTTCAAGAATGCCCTTACCGGTCTCAACATGGGTGGTGGTAAGGGTGGTTCCGACTTTGACCCCAAGGGCAAGACCGACAACGAGATCCGCCGCTTCTGCGTGGCCTTCATGACCGAGCTATGCAAGCACATCGGCGCCGACACTGACGTTCCCGCCGGTGACATCGGTGTCACCGGTCGTGAGATCGGTTACATGTTCGGCCAGTACAAGAAGATCCGCAACCAGTGGGAGGGTGTCCTCACCGGTAAGGGTGGCAGCTGGGGTGGCTCGCTCATCCGTCCCGAGGCCACTGGGTACGGTGTGGTCTACTACACCGAGCACATGATCAAGTATGCGTCCGGTGGTAAGGAGTCCTTCGCCGGCAAGCGTGTCGCCATCTCCGGCTCCGGCAACGTCGCCCAGTACGCTGCTCTTAAGGTCATCGAGCTCGGTGGCTCCGTTATCTCTCTGTCCGACAGTCAGGGTGCCCTCGTCCTCGCCGGCGAGGAAGGTTCCTTCACCCCCGAGGAGATCAACACCATTGCTGAGATCAAGGTCCAGCGCAAGCAGATCTCCGAGTTGGCTTCCACCGAGGCCTTCGCTTCCAAGTTCAAGTACATCCCCGGTGCTCGTCCCTGGACCAACATTGCCGGTCGCATTGACGTCGCCCTCCCCTCGGCCACCCAGAACGAGGTGTCCGGTGAGGAGGCCAAGGCTCTGATCGACGCTGGCTGCAAGTTCATCGCCGAGGGTTCCAACATGGGTTCCACCCAGGATGCCATCGACGTCTTCGAGGCTCACCGGGAGGCCAACCCCGGTGCCGCTGCCATTTGGTACGCTCCCGGTAAGGCCGCCAACGCTGGTGGTGTCGCCGTCTCCGGTCTCGAGATGGCCCAGAACTCCTCCCGTGTCAGCTGGACTGCCGAGGAAGTCGACAACCGCCTGAAGGGCATTATGGAGGACTGCTTCAAGAACGGTCTGAGCACCGCTCAGGAGTACGTCACCCCCAAGGAGGGTGTCCTTCCTTCCTTGGTTGCCGGTTCCAACATTGCTGGCTTCACCAAGGTCGCCGAGGCCATGAAGGACCAGGGTGACTGGTGGTAAATCATTCGGACTTTACCTTTTTGATGCAAAACTCCGTTATCCCCTTTCTTCTCCTTCTTCCCCTGCTCATTCATGGGGGAAGTTTTCAACCTGATCTCGAGCGAATTCTGGATAGAGGCGCTTTTTCTTTTCTTTCTTCCCTTTTTCCCATGTCTTGTGACTTATGATGATTCCTCTTTCCTGTTACTTAACTTATCCCCCCTTTGCCTTTGTGACTGATGCATTGATGATTTACTTTTGAAACGAGCGTGCATCCATTGATTTGGGGCCGTTTGTGGATCGTTATGATGATAATGAAATTTCAACGATTCAAATAATCCTGGTGACTCTGGCTAATCTGCCCGTGTTGCTGTAACCTTTCCAAACATCCATGAGGACCACCTTGCTTGTATACACGCTTGTAGACGCGCTGCTTTGCACCTGGCCCGAATCACCTGTCTCGGGGTACCTCAGCGCAACAAGAAAGATGAACCTAGAACTAGAGTTAAATGTACTGACGACCGAAGCTCCCGTTTCCAAGTCCACCAAACCCGGACATACGCCCCTCAAAATCTACTGCAACGTGCCTACGAATACCAAGCGCAGCCAAAGTAAATGGAATGCACCAAGTGACAATAAACGTCTTCTACCTTAGAAAAAGCTCCAGCTAAGCTAGGGGCCCATGCCCGAGGAACCAGAAGCACGTGCGAAGGCAGCATCGCCTCATTCCGCAAGTTCGAGATGCCGGGTACGTAGCCATGGGTCGTCGAGTCGGGAGTCACGGGTATATCGCTGACGATATGTATGACAGATGTTGGATCTGAGTCGCGTGTGCGAGCTGCAGAGGACTGTGGACCGTGGAATGGATGGAAATACGATCGTTCATGGCGATACTGGATCTGGGGGATTTGTTCGCAGAGTTGGAAGGGGGTCGCGCCACGAAAATGTGATATTCTCCTTTGGTACAGCCAGGTGGGATTGTTGCTGAGCCGATAGATTTCGAGGGAGGTATGAACAGAGGGCTGGGGTGAGCATCGACGAAGACGTGGAGAATGTCTTTTAGAACACGATGACAGAAGTAGACTGAAAGCACAAAAAGGAACTCTCGTGCAGTGGTTCACAATGTGACCACAATGGACATTGAATCTAAGGTAAGAGGAAGCAGGATTCAGCTCGTCCTTGCGGTGGACAGACCGAGAGATAAAGGACAAGAAATGTCATTGAAGATGTTCCGTAGATTGAGAGACTGGGGGTTTGTGCAAGAACACCATGAGAGCACACTTAGGCGAGAGAAGATCGGCCCTGATTTTGAACTCTGTACTCGACCAGAACAGGCCAGAACAGGCAGAGAGTCTGGCTGATGTTCGTCACTGTCCGTCACGGATGGGGTGAGGGAGGGGGAAACTTTGGCGAGCTGTCTAAAACAAAGAGTGTATGGTTTTGTTGACGATCGTCATGAGAGCACACACAGGTAGGAGAGCCTTGGCTTTCAGTATGAAGCAATTCACATCCAGAACCAAAGGTTAATTGGGCTGGCGTTCGTCATTAACATAACAAAGCATGTTAGATGACCGTGAATCCTCGTAAGAGCAGACGATGACCACTGGGATTTGCTTTCCACCCGGGGAGAATTCCAACTGTCAAAGTCGAATCTTTGTATCCACGAGGTAAGCATAGGAGTATGGATGTGCATCCACGGTAATGCCGGGTCCGATCCAAAACGCGAGAATGGATAAGTCTGCACGCACTTTTTCGGCCAGCCACTCATCGATGTTAATTTCCAAAGATTTGTTCATATTTTGGAAAGCCAGAAGACATCGCATGTCAAAGTCACAAAGTTCCAGTTGAAAGAGGTATTTGTAGATATCGATCTATAGGAAGGAAAAGAGGAAGGTGAAACACAACTGGATTGGTGAGAAAGGAATGGGAAGGAAGAGAGGCTATCTAATGTGTGGGTTTGTGGGTCCCTCGGTGGTGATTCGGCAGAATCATCTAAACAAGAGGTGTAAGTGTCAGCTGTTTCTCGTTTTGAAACAATGCTTTCTCTCAACTTGTGCCCAGTCAAGGTCGAAGTGGGTCATGTGAAGTGAGTGTTGAGTAGCCCAGTGTCGTGTAATCAAGACTTCCTCATTGCACTCCATTAAGCAGTGTGCTGCCCGGCGCAAGGTGCACATGCAGGGGGGGACAGCCACCATAGCTTGGAGCATGCAGTTGGGTACCTCATTTCGGGGATAGGTATCGGGTGTCTTGTTTGGAGAACTCAGTGAGGGAGATAATCGCATGACAACAGCGAAACCGTGTGCCAAGAGGGTATGCCGTGTGTTCGACACGGTGAGAACACGTGAAGCTAAGCTTCTTCACGAGGCAAAGGAGATGTCGTCAGAAAGTGGCAGCCAAGTGGAGGTCCCGATTACACGCGAATGAAAGAAGTTGAATATGTCACTTTGTAAGGCTTCTGCCCCCTTTTCAAACTGTCATCAATGGGCTTTGAGGTTTGTGGACTGAAGTACTTACCCTTTGGTAATGATTTTCAGGACGGCGAAAACTTTTCGAAGACTCGGAAAATCGAGCCACGGGAAAGAGCAAGCAACGAACAGGCGTATGGCGCACGCTCGAAAATTCAACGACGAGAAAATGACAGTCCCTGAAAGACTCTGTTCTGGCATTCGGCTGTTCTATCTTAGTCGGCCCCAGGGGTCTCAGGGCAGGATATCAGCACCATCTGCGTCATGTGAGACTGAGCACAATGAAGAGCCCAGTTGATATAAGCATGTCGGCGGACCGAGTGTGCTTTCGACACACTTCGAACGGTCTCCATAGGGTGATACACGAAGAGTGTCTCATGAGAGCCCAGTAAAGCGTATTGGGAAAGCATCAATTGTAGAGAGCGAGCCAGAAACGATGCCTGGTCACGAAAAAGGTAGTTGAGGGCTGGCAAGGTGAGGTCTCAGTCGTACTTTGTAGATAACTGTATAACCATATCAAATGGTATCATAGCTGAACCCGAGCCAGCGAGCATCATCTCGTGGAAGCTGAAGTGTGTCGGATCACGTAATACTCAGATGTCGCTGTCAGAAGAGCCACCGGACGGCATTTCAGGTTCTCCCTCCAACGAACGTACTTGAGAGTTCGAACATGGGGAGGCGGATGCTATCGTTCTTGACAAGCAAGTGAAGTTCTTGGGATAGCTTGATTCTCGTGTGTTCTGGCAGAAGTTGAAATTTCTGTTAAGTGAAGGTATACTTGTGGCGCAAAAGGCTTGTTTTCGATATAATATACTGGCGAATGAGTGTCAAACGTCGAAAGACACCAAGATTTTGAATTGACTCAGGAAGTAAATTTTGTGAAAACTTTTGGTTATTTGAAGACACGATCGGGCAGTTTCCGCGCAGACACAATGAGGCTTCCATATGGCAATTGCCGAAGCTGGACAAATTGGAAATTTCCGATAATTTGACGTTCCTGACGAGATGGGTGAATGCGTCAACTGTTTCAACGACTCTCTTGGTTCTATGTCAAGTCAGTTCGATGCAGTATAGGTTTCGCGCTACATCTGACTTTCGAACACAGGCATATAGCCGCTCTGACTCTCAGTCATTACGAACTTGGATGCTGCGGGCCCAAGGTCAGGGAGGACACAATACTCGGGAGAGACACGAGGCCCGAGAAGGTAGAATTAATACAAGGAAACGGCTGCCCGGCCATGTTTCCCAAGTCAACAAGATTTGTGTTTTCCATTTGGCTGCTTTGAAGATCGAGTTTCTCGAGAGGCCGAGCACGCCTGAGTCCGATGATGTCACGTGACGGATTTGGCGTACCTGGGCCCGATTCACGTGACCGTGATGATCGCGTTCGGTCCAATCATCGGAAGACCCAATCACGTCGGACAGGCGGCGCCTTCATACCGACGAGGCCTCGAAAGTTGATTGAGATGAATTCCAGATTATCATCACTGTGAGGCTAATATCCCGACGGAGATATGCTGCCAAACACGCAATCCACAGATCAATGGAAGACCTTCTTCAAGCGATGTCTGGCACGTCGTGTTGATGTTGAGGAGTTCCAGGATCTGACACAGTTAATGCAACGGCGGGCTCCATTGAAGGAGCACGACCTCCTTGATCTCCTATTCGAGACTCGTTCTACGGTCAATGTTCCTTGGGACCCTCTTCTGCCAGTATATGTGGATGGCTTGTGTAAAGCCAAGCAGGTGAAGACAGCGTCGGCTTTGAGACGATTATTGGCGCACTCAACGATCCGTAAAGACCCCGAGTCAAAATGCAAAACATCGACGTTCATGACAGATATCAAGGTCATACAAGATGTGATGCTTTCTATATCAACAGGCACGATCCCTCGGCTGACTCCAGAAGCGGCCGAGCTGTATGATGCCACGGCGGAATGGATTTTAGCCGTGATTGAATGGTATAATCGCAATGCCTTGCTTCGAAACGGCGGAGCGACCACTTCTGCGGATGCATTGTCATTGTTTGAATCCCTTGGCATACTGCTCGCGGCTTTGTCGGGAACGACCAAGGGACTGGAAACGCTTTCGAGCGAACATTATCAGGGTAAATTTCGTTCCGGGTGTCAGCATCAAGGCCGGGCGTTCAGAATGAGATTGGACTGATTCATCCGATAGATCTCAGACTCAAGCTTGGTCAAGCTCTCACTGCGTATCTGCCTCTCTGCGTGGACGTTTCGTTGCCTTTGCGGCAAAGGCTTGATGCCCTCCAGAAGGAATTCAATCTGTTCGGGCAACAGCCTGCCGAGGCATTGGATCACCCAGCGATGGGAGATGTGAACGTCAACTCACTTCAGTTCGAGGCTTCTGTGATGGACGGGCCAGTCATCAACACGAGAGCCGGTCTCTATGTGTATCTCAATTCTATGGTCGGTCGTGCCTTGAAAGTTGATCGCGGTCGTCAAACTGACTCCCTTGCAGCTTGTGGGTCGTCCATTAGTCGACGATTCCATCTTGATCAATTATCTCAACAATCGATATGAAGTGAGTCCAATCTGAGATTCATCAATCTTTTTCTCCAGCAAATGAGTACGCCTTCACTAAATACACTGTTTCGCACAGGGGCATCAAGAGGTCCTTGTCGTTGACCTTACCACGGCTGCATTCGATGTTCTTTGCAACGGAGTTCATCGCAACGAGTCGAGTCGAACCATGTTCCTGTTCCGCAGCTTCCTAGTCAACAAGCTTCCAGCCTTTTTTGCCGCGATGATGGCGGCATCAATGGTGCCGATTCCCATGGAGATGTGCATCACACAGGCTCTAAACCGCCTTGACCCCAATTCCTTCCCTTCTTTCTCTCAGATGTTTTCCATGCAGGGAAGTAGCATACTCTCTGATGCTCGCCAGGAATTTCTGTTTGCTTGCGCATCACATCGTCTCATCCAGGAATCGAGCATTGAGAGGCTCCTAGGAGAGAACCCAATGCAGACCGTACCGGTGGGCGGTCCCTACCAGAAAGATGATCTCATTTCCCAAATCAACAACAGTCCAGCTCGGGCTGAACAATTGATTGGGGAGATCGAATCGATGGAAGGCAATGCAGGAGCCATTGTTGGCGCTATCACTGAGGTTTGCATCCCAAAGCCCCCTCCTGGCGCATAATTACGTCGACTGACGCATCTGGCCAGGTCATGTTGAATCTGTGCGCACAAAAGGAGACTATGACCTTGAAGAACATTTGCAACTCCATATCTCGACGCCCGCAAACATTGGACGTCATTCTCCTGTTCCGGACCTCAAAGCAAGTACTGCAACCTCTGTGCGGTTTGCTAGATTCTTGGCGCTGGGACGAGGATCAGGGTGAAAACCAGCCCGTATACGATGAGTTTGGCAGTATCTTGCTTCTGGTCCTTGTTTTCAAATATCGATACAATCTGACTCCCGCGGACATGGGCATCTCGAACAGTGACTCGTTTGTTTTGAAGCTCCTGGATCGCGGATCTTGCAGTCAAAAACTCAACAATCTCAGTGAAAAGCAAAACAAAGACCTCGGCGCTTGGATCGGTGCACTTTTCATCGCAGAGGGTATCAGTGAAGAGACAATGTCTGCATGCAGTCCCCAAGACTTTTACATGCTCGTCGCGACATTGTTCGACCAAAGCCTGGGAGCTTGCGAGTCTGGAAAAATGGACTTTGAGACTCTCAAGGGTGGATTCGAGTGTATGTGGTGCTTTTTTACCATGGCCTGGACAACGGACTCATTTTTTACTCATTTGCAGATCTTCTCGAGCCATTCTTGCTTCCATCTCTAGTTGTGGCTCTCATCTGGCTCGGAAATCACATCTGGCAGTCTGAAACCGAGCCGGTAATCTCATTGAAGACGCTCTACTCTTTGGTCAAGCCTACCTCCATTTCTGGAGAGGCACAAGCCATTCACAAAACAGTCCTAAACATCATTGCTCGGCCGCTGGAAGAGCAGCTCAAAGATGTCCGGACAAGACATCAAGCCCGGCAGAACATTGACAAGATTTCAAACATCAAACCCATTCTTGATGCGCTCGACCCTTATCTCTCTTTCCGTCGTGTTGGAGGCTGCCTTCGCTCCGAGCTCGAGATTTGGGCCGCCCCGGCAACAGGTGGACTTTTGGGAAGTATCCGTGGAACGTTACAGTCTTTGACAATCTGGACCGCAAGCTCGGACATCAACCTTCAGCCGCAGTCCTACACCCATCGTCAGCTCTTGGCAGGTATCAACTTACTCGGCACCACGCGCATCCTCAACGCATTGGTCGAAGAAATGAAGCATCAGGCTCAGGCAGGAAGTGGTGACTTTGCATTAGATATTGCGGCAACCATGGTTTGCGCGCCCATGCCAGAGTCATTCGCCATCGAGCAAAACGTCGTGCATTCAATTGACCCGGCTAAAGAAGTCGTGCCCCGCTGTGCAAGTCTGACTCTCCGTGACGCGCTGTCGAATCTGCATCAGGATGTGCCGAAGATCTCAGAGAAGGATCCCTTGACGGCGGAGATCATTGTGCGTCTCTGGCGGCGCGTCAGTATTCTTGCAGCGCCTCCTTCTCGAGTCTCCAACATCGACGTCAGCAACATCATTCAGAACATGGAGCTTGGCGTCGACGGACAGAATCAAATGAATCTTGATGTGACGGGCGGGGGCGTCAACGGCAATAGTGGTGGCGAGCATGATCCCGGGAATATTGACCAAATGCTGGATAATGCTGCAGCGGCCGCTGCAGCCGGTATGAATGGCAATGTTGGCGAAGATATGGGGCTGGGGTCGGGCGCTGGTGGTATGGATGCGATCGATGATGTTCTCAACGCGGCGGACATGGCGGTGGGGAATCCTGAGTTTCTAGATTTGGACATGGAGGGCATGTTCTAGTTGGAAAAGTGCGATGAATGGTTCGAAGATAATGAGAAGAACCTTCTCCCTTCCCTAGCTGCTTCCAACCAGGCTCCGGTTCTCACATTTTTACCCATATCCGACTTCCTATCCCCCTGATATTTCACGTTCTGTATTTTTCTTCATTGATGCTCAAGCTAGTCACTCTATTTCCATTTGCAAACATGCTCTCGCCCATGGACTTGTAACTTCGTCATCCTTCAATATACAGTGACCTCCCCAATACCGTGTCTCTGTCCTTCACTCCTGGAACACGGTTATCTCATGCATTAGCCTAGCCACTCATCACCAAAACAGATAATCACCCGATATTGCCTCAAGACGAGAGTCACTCACAGAGACCAATACTCTTCTCAAGCTTGCCCGCAATTTTGGGAATCCCCGAATGAGGATACATCTTTTCGATCAAGTCCATGGGTTTGGGGATCAAACCACGGGGAGCTGGCTCTAAGGGTACGGGAGCGGCGACTGTGATGGCGGAGAGGGACAGAGTAGCGAGGATTGTGAGTAATTTCATCGTGAGAGTGATGAGGGCTTTCTTTGGGTTCAAATGGGTGTAGATTCTGGGCTATTCCATTCGTATAGGAGATTGTCAGTGAGATGCTTCAGCTTCCGGCGTAGTGGCGAAGGTCAGGGGAAGGGACCGAAAAAGAAATTCTATCAATTACTAACTTGCCTTTGTGAGCGGGGAAGTGTTGATTGAAATGCGTAGATAGGTGGATGAGTGCTGGGATGACGAAGTCTAGGTGAGTGCCTCAATCTGCGGCAGTGGACGAAGAAGAAAATATTGGGTAGTGGCAGGTATATTTGCGATGGGTTCAACCAGTCCCTTATTCCAGAGAGCTTGTTTACATTTAAAGGTGGGTGGTCATGTTTCTGACTATCTTGTCCTAAATACTGATGTGTTGCGCTACGTGTCGCGTCAACACGGTGAAACTTGCGGCATGAATGCTTCGGAAGGGATAAGGGAGTGGACGTGGTATGTTGAGTCTGGTTGGGTCTTGCTGAGATCACCTAGGGATATGTATTCCCGGCCTTGCGTGCCAAGCGTCTGAGCAGAAGGTTACTTTACATGGAGGGTCGTGAGTCTGTTGCTATTGAATCTGTTTTCCGTCTTCTTAACCGTCCTGTAGTCTCTTGGGTTGCTGCACACAAGAGCATATTTTCTTGTATGGCATATGGGTGTGGATTTAACCTTGCGCGTGTTTATCAATGTCGACCACTGTTTTACAGCCTGGACGTGTGGATTTGGAGGCGTATGGCAATCGCGTACTCATGTAAGATACAGATGTGGTAGCGCAAACTATTCGTACTGGTGTAAAAGAGTGACCTATGTAATAGTACGCCGAGGGATCGATTGGAGAAGCCAGTCACAGGGGCGCGACTCGACAAGCCCTCGATTCGCTTTCCCTAAGTGCATCTACAAGAGAGACACTGTGCAAGGTGTTCCTCGAAAGTCGGAAAGACCCTGCAAGCTTACTGTCCGGGCAAGGCTGGCTGATCGCTGTGTGCACCATTATCTTCCTGTCATTTGGAGGTGCTCGAGCGCCCGACACTCACTCGGGACCTCTTACTCGGGTGCTTTTTGGTGGAATACGCATGCTCAGCACTCGGCAGAGAAATGACTACTAGAAGTAGACGACATGCACCCGAATCATAGGGGGGTCCTACCGACACTCGTCAGCATTGTCACAACGGGTTGAGACGCATCTTTCCCGCATTCAATGCAATCAACAGACTTCTTCCAGCGGTCAATCCTAGTGTGAACGAATTCCGGGTTGTGAGAAACACAATCTTCTCACTGCGCTGTCGACCGCAGAGCTTTTACCGGAATCGGGAATTGGTTGCCATTCTGTAGCGTCGAAGCGGGAGAGACGGGAAGTCAAGTCTCCAAGAACGGTGGGATCGACAGTCGGTCGCTGATACTCGTGATCGGGTAAAGGGGCGCGGAACTGCGCACTGTGTATTGACTGTATTCGATTGTAGTTCGTCTGAAGAGATCGAGTCATTCAGACGGCGCTCTCGTCCAGGAGTTGACATGATCACTTGCAATGTCGGCATGGGCGGCAGTTGCGCGACCTGGATCTGGCACGGGATGAAGGCGTAGATCCGCCATGATGGAGCTGGAATAGTCCTGTTCTCCAACTGTGGAGATGTGAGTGTAGATGTTCAAATGGAAGTGGCGAAGAGTCGACCGGCTATCAGAAGGAGGAAATGGGTAGCAGGGTCACAGGGGTTTACGCCGACCCTGCGACCAATATACTCTATCAGAAGCGAGGCCCCCCCCAACGAACCGGTGGAGGAGACGATCGAATGAACCATTCGGTGCGGAGCGGGAGAGCGATCATGGAGAAAGCGAATTCAAGCGATCACAATGAGGCCGTGAGCAGTGAGACCGAGCTCTGAGCCAGTCGTGCAAACTGCAAAGACCCCGAAATTCAGTTCTACCCTCCCTGACAGTACTGTATGGATTCGCGACTCGCAAGAGTTTCTGGTATAAAACAATACACGCGTCCTGTATCTTGTAATGTAGTAATTTACTTGAAAGTTTGCATTCCAGTACTGTAACACCAACCTTGGACTCGGTTCAGGATCCACGTGCTTTCTGCCTTGCCATCCCCCTGCGCTAGTCGTGCGCGGATTGACCACCAGCAAGAACGGCTGGCGTCTCTGAATCTCCCCATCATTTCTTCTCAATCAGAGCATCCAGGGATCATCTCATGATGTCTGCCGACATAATTCTACTGTAAAGGTCCAAAGTCGCTCTCTTTACCTGGACCATGCCATGGAAGCAGCTGGCAGTTCGGTATCCGCAGACCAGGGTGAGGTGATTGAATAGACCCTACCGCAAACCCTGGTAAACACAAAGTCTAGACCTTTCAAGCCGTGAGCGATGTCAATCAATGTGCGGTACAGCAATCGGAGACTCAACCTGAGGAGCTTGCTTGTATCAATAACGAGACACGAATTTGTCGATCTCGTAGCAATGTCGGACCTAGGCCTCGAGCGCCGTCAAAGGCGTTGGCAAAGACGGAGTCATTTCCTCTTGGCAACTGTCATCTGTCACGAAATAATCGGCGTCCCCTCCACCTCCAACCTTGTTACTCCTTTCATATTAGGTATTTGTTTGAAAGTGATGTGCCTGTTGGGATTCTGTGACTCCGTCAATGCCGCCCCCATCGTCCATGTCACCCATCTCCAACTATTCTCAATCTCTCACTGTTCAGGGGACTTGACAGGGAACAGTGTCGCCTATCCAGGTTCGTGCATTAGTCCCGCATACTCGTCCGAGCACGTGCCGGGTCCATGGGGGCGAAAACGTCAACGGACCTAACCCATCTGTTTATTACTCACGGAAGGATTCGAAATGACCATCGTTGCTGACTGTTTTGAATGATGGTACAGGAGCTAGGCTAATAGCATCACTTTAGGCTGTGCCGATCAATCCACTGATCTGCTAGTTAGCCTTGGAGGAGTAGTTCAACACTTGGAGCTGGAAATACAACAGTAAGCCCACTTTGATTCAAGGTTGCCTGGCCCAAGTGGACACCGCTCATTTCACTTGAGCACCTAACGCACGGCCGGAGAGGAGAGACGGGATGTCCAGTCCTTACATCATGATCAAAGGTGTATGTTGGAGAAAATGAATAAAGCAATCTCAGCCGTGTATCTGCCAACGAAGACCGCGGGAGCCTGTGGTGCACATGGTTCAACTGGCTGAGTGGATGGTGATAATATTCAAGCGGAAGATCGGAGACAGAGCATCCAGAAAGGCGAATGAAGCCCATGTCTCTATCGAATGTGTACTCGTAGTCTTGCGCTGTAGACTGTAGGCATCTCCGTCACTGCAGGTTTCCAGATCCGATTCCGCACTCGTCGTTGGGCAAAATAGACGATCGGCGCGTTAGCTTTCACTGGCGTATATTTGTTGTGTTACTTTGCTCGTAATTCGGGAAATCCATCCGGTCACGAATGCAATGTGCACTTGTACAGGCCTCACGTACGACTGTAAAGTACAAGGCTCGATACTGTGCGTCGGATTGTACAGTACATATCGAGTATTTTCATATTTCCTGTCTAGCTTCTGGACAATCAAAAGCCCCATCCGCAAAAGCCGTGCAAAAGAACGTTTTTTGGGCGGGCCATTGACGCCAGTAGCGCCCCCAATGGGCCTTAAACTCGGGCGGATGCCGGACTGGCCAATCTCAGATGTGTGGAAGCCAAGCTAAAAGTCAATAGCCGGGATGTCAAACAAAGAAACTGCCCGCGTGTGGCGCTGCTCCCCGGTCGTACCCAGGCGAATATCACTGAATTTGACATTGCTTGTCTCCGGTTTGCTCCTGTAGATGGTGACTTGGAACTGGCAATGCACTGTCGGTTAGTTCCTACGATCTCCACATTCTGTCTGTGTGTGTGTGGATTGCAAATGGATGATTAATAGGGTGTGTTATTGCTGAAGACAGTCGGCGTCGCATTGAATATCTTGTGACAGGCAGCTCCGTCATTTTCCCTGACCTGGAGGGCCACAGGGAGAGAATCAGAGGGAGCTCTGGCAAGAGCGTTTCAGGTAGATATTTCTACCGATATTCATGAATGAGTTTTCGTGTGGTAAGATATCAGTCAATAACTGTAGAGATAGGAGGGTTCTTCGCTGACTTGCTCGTGTAGGTAGCACTGTTTCTGCATTCGCATGTTGACACTCAAACTTTCCTATGAGCATGTGACGACGGTATCGACGATACGGATAGTAGGACCAGGTTTCTGTCCTTCATTCCTCCGTTATCGATCATTCGAAGAGATCTGCTCGGATTCCGGTAATGAGCCGTATGGACGACTGCATGGGGACTGAATCTTGGGGACAGGTCGAGATGAGTCTAGATGAAGGGTTCAGAAAGCAAACATGGCTATTCCTCGGCTGAGTACAACTCCTTGGCAGAACCGGAATAGCTCGTACCAAACTTTGGCGATTCTGATCTGATGGAATCACTTGTCAGCGCTTGATAATATTCTCGATGTCTCCGTAGGAGCATGTGCCGCATGTTGTTGACCGTCATCGGCTGATCATCCACGGCCAGCCCGTGGTTCAAGCTTCAAGGTATACCATCGATGCGCGAGCGTTATCCATAGACCTTTTCAGGAGAGTCCTGAAAATCTTCAAGAATTTCCAAGGATCATTTGGCTTCGCCGATGTTGGACTTGATCTTATAAGCCTGATTAGCATCGAAGATATTATCTGTCAGGGATTGGAATAGCGCGACCAAAGCACAGGTGGTATCCGTCGACCTACGTGCCTTGAAATTTTCTGTGCGCTTTACAGAAGCATGGATTCTGTGCCATGATCTGCCCTTCGGACAGATAACCGTTATTCCGGGGCGAGTCGAGGTGTGCTGACTTCGCAGGATCCTAGAGAAGGAGGATTACAGGATAGCCGGAGGCCGTCGACAAGAGCCTGCCATATGGTCTCGACCTCACTGTTGACATGATCATTTTTCAAACACAGTTCCGAGATGATCCTTTGAGATTATCAAGCGTATTCCCATGAAGGATCACCGTTGCACTCGCGACTTGAGATGGTCCAGTTGATGAACTATGCAACCTTAACCCACCGGCCAGAAGTGTTGAATTGGTTAGGGTAGATGTGCAGCGAGTAGATGTGCAGCGTAATCAGTCAAAGGCTTATCGAAACTCATCACAACGTTATCTGATAAGGTGGTAGCTGGTCTAAAGTCGTACAGTAGACGGAGCATCCCACCTTGAGCCCATGTACTGTAGAGATCATCCCACCTTATTCAACCCACACGCAAACCTTGCTTTCGACCACGTAGCGGAGCATTTTCCAACAGCAGACATTGAGCTGATTCATCCGAATGATACATCCATAACATCCTGCTCAATGATATCCGAACAGAGACTCGTCACAGTCGCGGTGTGGCCAAGCTTGCATCCAGCACGCATGACTTTACTCCAATTTCTCCCGCATTGCCCAGGACACTGCCATTTTCGACGTCTACCATGTTCAGCTCTAGCCTCGTTTGCAATAAAGGTGTGCCGTTCTCCTGACAAAAGTACCTCCGCCGGATCAATGTTGCCTGTTCCAGTTAGAGGAATGTAGAGGTGTGCTACTGAACAGGTCCCGAAGCACTAGTGCTTCGCAAAAGGTGATGTGATTTTTCAGCTAGTTGACGATCAGTTCGGCGAGTTTTTGACTCTCCAGAAACGCGATCAAATATACGAAGGAGCAGGTCTCAAAATCGCAATGTCTCATTCTGAGGCTTACAGCTGTATCTTGGTGCTCTGATGGGAGATCTCTCCTCAAGCTTAGAGACCGAATGTTTACGAAGCAACCTTCCAAAGCCGTGGCTCCCTTTCGGCGCCAGACTGACGGACTTGATCATTTTTTGGTCTTCAGATTGACCTTGCAAAGGCGCTGTGACGCACACCGAGCTCTGATCTCTAGTCACCCGAAGTGTTGGCCTTTTTACTTACCGGTCGCCATCACGGAATTTGATCCGAGTCCGACTTGTGTCTCAGGTTGCAAGATCTGGACCCATTACCCGCTGCTTGAATGGAGACTGTTGGTCGCATCGAGATGCCGTGTGCCGGTGTCCTATTCATTCCGATGATCATCGATGGGTCAGTTTGAATCCACAGAGGTGTATCATGTTTTGGACATAATTTCGCCGTGCCACATTGGAAGAGGTCGAGTTACGCGGGCCTACCAATGCTAGATTTCTTACACAAGGCCATCGAGAGTATGAGACCGAGTTGGTGATCAAGATCAGCGGCAAATAGTCAATTCTGATCAATTGATCGACTCGCCATGGAAGAAGCTCAATTCTGTGCCACCACGGGTAGTCGGACACTGTCGGCAAAAACTATCGCTACCGTGAATCGGCAATTCACGCCTCACTACTTCTCCGTGCACGGCGATACAAAATAAAACCTTGCCCACGGTAAGCTGATTTGTATGGTTGATGCACGGTCCTCAACACCGTGGATCGTCGTACCCACGGGAACACAGCGAATCCACTGCCTCTTGCCCGCCGGGCATCGCCGCCCCGTAGTGGAAATCATCGATGGGACGTGTAGATGTTGCAACAGAGCAAGACCCAGGATTGTCAAGCACGAGCTGGACCCGATGCACACACACATTCCAACGGAGACGCGCTCACTGATTGGTACACGGATCTCGTCGATGCAAGGTTGCCCGAGGCCTTCAACGAATCTCAGCAAGCCCTTGGACGTTATAGATACACTGTACGCACTAAAATATCAATGGTCTGATATTGAATGCAGGACAGCAAGTGATCCGTGCCATGCGGGCCGCGACGGGCTTCAAACGTGCCCCATGCAGCTCTGCCCTGATGGACTGCAAGTTGAAACGATGCAGAGACGGGACTGAGCTCAGTATGTTCACCGTCGGCTCCACCCATGGTTGGGCACCATAGCATCATCACACGATACGATGCCCGCTCTTGCTAGGAATAGAATGGACTTTTCGGACTTGGCTAGAACGGAGGGGTTTTCCCTCTCTTCAAAGTCCTGCATATGGGAAACCTTACGTGAACAAGACTGGGAAATCAGCATTCCGAGGCTATCTGTACATGTGTAGCAAAAGTTTCCTCGAAAGATGCTCATTTTTCGATAATCGGGTTCGTCTTTATCAATCCACTGTCCGCTCATGCTATGGAGCTATGGATGTAGAAGGGACATGACGGAAGCAGGTACACACTCCTGTGATATTTAATCTCTGCGGTATATCAATCTACACAATAGCTGACTGAGATATGAATTGGTATCAAATTATGGATGGAAGCTACCTTGCTACGCCGCGGTGGTACTAGAATACCTATGTCCATCGTTGAGACTGACCACTACCGACGACGCCTTGACCTTGATCTATTCAATGGCATACTGATGGATTATCTCAGTGCTTGGGTTCCAACTACCCTCACGTTCAGTTCTATCAAGAGCTTTCACGTAAGTCAACCTATGGTTGGCCCTACATTGTATTGGCTCTCAGTTACTTATAGAAAAGACACAATTTGCTTCGAATTGTGTTTGCCTACCCTTCCACTTGATCGGTAATCTACATGATACCCTTGTCAAGTTGACATGGGTGTACCGTATTCCATAAGATACAGTACGACTACGCTCTGTTCAAAAACCACAGAGATAGGCCAAGACCTTCCAGGCTTCAATAGAGTGAGTGACAGAAGCGTGATCAATATCTATGATCAAAGCTCCCTCATTCCGTCTGTGCGTACTGTACTCGCCTCCGCTTTCGACGCAGGTTCATTAATGATTATCTCGAAACCAGACCAATTCCGACCGGAGCGCCCGTGATGCGCCTTGACTCAAAGCGAGACCTGCAGATCTTTTCCCGTGGCGGGCCTGCGACTCGTGCAGGACTGGTGCACAAGTGGGGCGGCACGATCTCGTCCAGTCCCCAGTTGGCTGTTGGTTTATTTACGTGTCCGTGTCAGGTTGATTTGTGCGGGCTGACCGATGCGTGACTAGTGTGACTGTTTATCGTGAACCAACTCATGCAAACGAGAAGAATGTAATGCGATTGTGATAGCTGAGGAGCGTGTATTGAAAAGGTACAAATAGATGCGGCTGAAAGGGAATGTATGTATGGAAGGGTCGTGTGTGGTAGAGTTGCCGTCCTATCGGAGAATTTCAGGGTTGCAACGCGGGCCAGCGCCTTATTTTCAGGGCGATTCTCATCACGGGTGAGGTGACAGCTGCCGGCATGATGAATGTTAACATGTGATTGAAGGTCAATGCATTGCTAGGGGCTTCGCGAATGACGCGGGGGAATTGAGAAATGGACTATAGCCGCAGTATCACTGAGCATTTGCAGTGGGCTATTGGATGGTTGGTCACGCTAAGGCGATTACTCAAGATTGGTAAGTGATCACACTTGTGGAGAGACTACTACTAGGCCAATAGGTAGTAGGGGCTAGGGAGTAAGACCATATGCCTAGTAAGTACAGTACTACTAGATATGCATGTGCTATTGGGAGTAGCACGAGACGACTGGGTAAATCTTGGATCTAAGGCGCTAGAACCACGTCCAATGTAGGCGTCCAATATGAATATTCCAGTTTCCGTACCCGACATTCGTCCACCATGTTGAGTGATTTTACAATAGTATTTCAAGACTGTGCAAGACTTCTAGCTATTACTATGGATTAGGTAGATGTGATTTTCTTTCTCGTGTTTCTTCTATACTACGAGTTGGAAGGTACCGAGTACATAAATTGAAGTACCGGTGATCTCTCCCGTTAGCCTCAAAATTGGGTTCCTTGGAGTCCACCCTGATACCCACAGAGATATATTCTCCGACGTCAGAGATGCTTAGTCAAACGATGCTAGAACTGAGCCCAATAATAAGAGGGATTTCAATCTTCTGAATGGTCGAATAAAATCAGATAGGACGGCAGTGGGCGTCCAGACTTATAGTAGAGCTACGGGCTTTAGTTGACAAGGTCCAGTCCACGTCCTTGGTATGTACATTGATGTATGTATGCTATGACATGTTACCTCGCCATACCAACCTTGAATTAGTGGCAATAGTCACTGATTGTTACTACAGAGTACGCTAGGCAGGGCGATGTCCCTCGCTAACAATCACATTAATAATTAATCCTTCTCTAGCGAGTCATGGCCATGCTAAGACCGTGTTGGCCAGGGTCTAACGCAGGTACCATGTCTAACGCGGGGGGTGTCCAAGATATGCCCTGGACTAGTAGAAGCGGAGGTCGAAATGTAATCTCCGAGAGAAATAGTACCACTATAACTATAAACTACCTATAATATGTCCTCTGTATTATGTATTCCCTAGCGGTGAGCTTATGCAATAGTAGAGGTAATATAGGCAGGAAGCTACAAGCCGGATGACATACAAATCACTGCTGCTCGAACAAGGCATGGGTATTGATCGTGCTGTATTGCCTGGTCGTGACCACTCAAGCAAAGCCTGCATTTTCTATCCTGTGCATGTGGTTGATATTGCAACCTTATGACTTTGAACGACGGGAGAGTGTCCTTGAATGGAAGCACCGCGCTCAATCCACAGAAACGCCCACAAAAACACGCACTTATTCCGCCAATCCAACGCTAGATACACAGCTATTGTAATTGGTGCATATGTACACACCTGTCAGACCGGGGTCCATCTCAGATCGGTAGCATTGTAGCGGCGAATGCGATAAATACATGGTTACATACAGCGTTATGTACAGTACCAGCTGTACAGCATACACAGTATCGTAAATAATTAGAGTAAGCAAAAAGGGAAACATCACGTACAAACCCCAAGCTCTAAAGTCCCTCTTCCGACCCGACGGGACGCGTTTGTGGATCCCGAGACCATCAACATGGGTTTGCGTTGGTGGTTCTTCATTCGCTCCAACTCCCTCGGTGGCGAGGCGTCAAGATTAACCAGCGAATCCCTCAGTCTAGAATTCATGACCATCAGTTCCCCAGCCCGCGACGTGCAAACGTGTAAATGGATGTGATCGCCCCACGCGGGATGAAAGTCCGGGATTGGGACTGGGGTGGCTAGACTATCCTGGAGGAACGTAGAAAGCATGGAAGGGTTTATGTGAAGGAGGATCTATGAGTAGCTACTAGCTAGTAGCTGCCCTCTCGATGATACAAGACATGCGGCTTTTCGAAAAGAGAGGAAGCAGGTATTCATATATACGCGATTGCAGGGCTGGAGAGTAAAACCTGAATTATACAATTGCCCGCCCGCCGGTGTCGGAAAGGAATGTGTAAGGACGGACGGGACGGGAGGACTCTCAAGGCTCGGGCTTTCATGTTATAATGTGTCCTGCACGGGGTACCGGGGCCGGATAGGGGTGACTGTCGACTTGGCAGAACTCGAAGAGCAGAGGTTCTTCTGCGTGTCTGGTCTCTATGTAGACACTTTGGTCTAGAAGAATGACAAATATGCGACCCTGTCTTCTGGATCTTGTCAATAAGGGCCATGGTAATAAGGAAAGGGGGGCAGAAGGGATCAATGATCTATGTATATATACAATGGGTACACGTTAGGTAGAGTGAAGACAACCTAAAGCTTGAATAAGACTCTCACTTTCAGGTGCTGTCATCTATGTAATCGTCGCTGCGCGGTCGATCTTCGGAGTCATTGATCAACCATGGGATTTGACAGGGACCGACAGGGGCCACATCTGCCCAAGAGCCCGACGTGAGTTGTGTGGGCAGGAGCCAAGGCGAGCTTACGTTCTGAACTATATCAAGGTTGGAAAAGGAAGTACTCTGGTGAAGATGTATTTGTATTGTACTGTAGGATGTCACGACTCACTAGATTCATCACTGACCACAGGGCTCATTCCTGCAAGAATAATAGGGTTCAGAAGACCATACACGCTTCGAGACTAGCTCTGAGACCAGCGAGTTGGAACGGCTGGCCGTTGTTGTTCCTCCTCTTTTTCTTTCCTCTTTCCCCTTTTATTTATGCATATCTTTATCCCCATTTTTAGCCAGACCTCACCCCTTCCTTCAGTCGAGACTTCGAGACTTGGACTAGCTCTGGTATACCACATCCGATCCAGCTACAATATATCACATGAATGCAGTACTTCTATGCCGCTCGTACCTTTCAGATCGAAGCGTAGCTCTCTTCCAAGGTTGCGACCGGTAAGATGGGAGTAGAGTTCAAGAAGGGTTCGAACACAAGTCCTTGCTTGTTCAGGTGAGTAGGAGAACAAGTACTTGATCTTCTCACAGTGAGATTGACTGATCATGTTCGCTTGGACTCGGATCAAGGAACGGCCTCCGGCACACACGGCCAGTGCATATTTAAGACACGACCGACTGCTGTTTTCTCCCCAGGTTGTTTACTTGTTCAAACACGGTACACAACTGTACATGGTTTCGGTTCACTGAAAGGAAAAACTCATGATTCGCGCAATATCGCCGGTGGCTGAGTGGTTCTTGAAAAAAAAAAAAAAAAAAAAAAGAGTCCAATAGGACAAAGGGGCAACAGTTGGGACGGGCTGTTGATTAAGGAGGCCTGGCCCCCGAATAACGGTCGGTTAAGGTTGATCCCATAGCAGAGTAAGCAGTTAGCAGACTGGCAAAGTAGTGAAGTAATTGCAAATTGGAGTGGAACGAGAAGTTGCTTCTCATGTAAGTGCTTGGAATTTTATAAAGTCGTACAGCTTGCCCGTTACTTCAAGGCTGGTATCAGTTCATTTGGTAATAAACGTACTAAGATTTCCAATTCTAAGCCCAGAGTCTGATTATGATTTTTCATATTTTTTTTGCTTTGTTCAACGCCCAGATTTCTAGCGCAACGGCGTCTCGTTAGCTGAACCCATGTTACTCCATAAGTTGGATGATTTACACTCCACCGTCATGGCTGTTTGTGGCGCCTATCGAGGGAATTTTGTTTGCTTCCCATTTGAGGGCCCCGCCTGTCAAGATTTTGGATTGATGCCTGTGCACGTTTCCTCGTCTACCTACAAGGCTCTACCAGAAGAGCTTGCGTATGACATTCAAGTTAGTAGACGACTATAGTGCTCTGGGCAGTGCGCAGTTGTATACCCAGATAGGTTATTCCGAGGAATTTGCGAGCATGGGCCAGAAAGCACCGGTCATTAAGTGGATGCACTTCACAATCACATACGGAGATCACAGTATCTCTTGGTTCCTCGCCGGCAGAGGACAGTTGGGCCTGCATACTGAAGTGGTAAAGACGGGACAAGACCGATCATCCTTACCTCCTGACGCAATGAGTTCAAACTTCAATGTACCCAACTTGGATAGATTGATTGTAAGGGTGTCTAGAGAACCCCAGAATCGGCCCGTCTGGATCGTGTTGAGGAGAGACAATCAATTCTCTACAATCTCCTAGAGTTCATCAGGTAGTGAAGAGTGAATCATTGGATACTGTATGTATGTACTGTGTGTGAGTATTGGTAATGGTATTCACGCAGTCGTACTGTATTTTTCTGCATACGGAGTCTACGGACCGTCGGACACGGCGGGTTCGAAAGTACAATCAGCCCGTTCAGGCGCAACTATGTTTTCAACTGCCCATCTCACAAGTACAGTTGTACAGCTGAGGACTAGGGAGGTACCGGGAAGGCTTAATCTAGGTTAGGTAGGCTCGGAGGCTGAGCTCAGGTTTGTACCTTTGTCGATACCTAGTCTTCTACCACCAACGGCTCTGCTGACTCCTGAGTAACGCAGTACAGAGGCGCAACAGTACTTTAATTCCTTTTTTTTATCTTTTTTTTTTCATACCCTTCCTTCCTTTTTTTGCGTGCGCAGTGACATTTGGCCTTGGGAGCTTTCCACTAGCGTAATCATGTAATGCACACTGTAAAGCACCTTATAGTATTGTTTTCTGGTGTACCTTCTAAACCAGCAGCAGCAGCAGCTGTGACTCGGTATCCGTCTGTATGGACGCCGCGTGGTGATTCTCCCGGACTTACGTCAATTACGGCCAGCCCAACTCCATTTTGACTCTCAACTTCTCAAGTGGAGTTCGCATGGATCGTCCCGATCGAGTCCCACGAAGACTAACAACCGGGTCCTCTCCGACTCCTCCTCGACGCAGGAGTCGCATGGTTAATAATCGAATGATTTCCACCTCTTGAGGCTTTCAGTTTGTGACTCGAATTCACTTCAAGGGCTCTGGTAGTGCTCACCATTTGCATTCATTTCTGTTCCACCCTTGGGGTTTTTTTCTTTCTCTCCGTGTGGTCATCTTTTAGTCCCCAACCTCCACGTTCTCTGCTGCAGTGGTGGCAATAGTACTTCCTGTAGGGATTGTCCATCCGAACTTTTTCTGCTCCTTTTCCACACCTCCTTCTATTTTAGTTTATCCCTTCCAATCCTTTTGCCCTGCGAAGCTTATTATTATCTCGGATCGACTCCCTCCGCCCTTGCATCCAAGCATCCTTCCAGCAACTCTCCATTCGAGACGTATGAGAGCAAGAAGAACACCCTGACGACCCCAAATTACCTGAAGGTGGACGACTGTCGTTCTTCCCCCCATTGGACCCGTCTGTCCTTGCTGCGATCTTCATCTTGTCGACGCTCAGTCCTTGAAGGTCGACTTGCTAATCTATTGAAGGAATTGTGGACGAACTTACACTCCCTCCAGTATACGGCACGGTGACCAAGGACAACATTCAGCCTTGGAGCAGACATTGTCATTGTCCCAATTAGGACTTTTGTTGACCTCCTGCACAGCAACTCGACCCGTTCACTTGTCTACCCCACACGATCCATGGTTGGATCCTTCAAATGAGTTTGGATCTCCTGTCTAGGATTGTCTCGTTCCGTGGGATTAAGTGTCCTTGAATCCTGCCTGTCACTTGAAAGGGTGGGAGCGTGCCTGTTTGTGCTCCAATTCGATCCTGTCGAGTCAGTCCACGCCTTCCGGCACTCTCGAGCATTCCGAAGTTCAAGCCCTCCAACCGGCCTTCCTTGGCCTGACGCATTCCAGCTCGTCTGATCGAGGTTCGACCGTGGAGTCTTACTCCCTTTTGTGATCCTGGGGCATCAGTTGAGACCTTTAATCATCTGCCGCCCTTGGATGGGGTTTGCCCTCTAAACAAAAGTCCAACCTGGTCAAGCAGGACGATTTCCCCAGCCTTCGAGTCCCCAGACTCCTTCCAAAATCTCTCGACGGCTACGCCATTGCCATCATCGTCATCATCATCAGCCTCATCAAAATTTCCGACCACGTTTCTCTCGCTATCGCCGTCAATCGTTCTTTTCAAGGTCTTCTTCTTCCGCACTAAAGACCTGAGGTGTTCATATAGGTTCTCCAAGGATGTCAAGTGCCCTTTGTCGTCATTAAACGTCCAGGTCAGAGACCAACACGGCAGCCCGATATTAGTGCTACTACTACTATCATTTGCATTCGTTTCCATCCGCAAGCCAGCCATCAACAGATTCAATGAAGCCCAATATCCCACCATTGAACATCGCAAAATCAAATCACAATCCTTCAATACCAGCTACGTCTCCACATCAAGCGATCCTCCAGCCTGCACGGTCTCGTTTCTATTCAGACACCATCGGCGAGTCCGAAATGACGCCGCCGATGACACCTCAAGCGGCCACGCCGTCCGAACAATCGATGGAACGTGGAGCTGTTCCAAGACCCGTATTTCACAACTATTTGCGCGCGTTCTATCCTTTCCATCCGGCGGGAGATGTTTCTCCATCCACAATTACCCTGCCTCTTGACCAAGGCGACATCATTCTCGTTCATTCCGTTCACACCAATGGCTGGGCCGATGGCACTCTGCTCGATTCTGGGAATCGAGGCTGGCTCCCCACCAATTACTGCGAAGCCTACGACCAAATACCCATGCGACCATTATTAAAAGCGTTGACTGATTTCTGGGACATCATTCGTGGAGGTTGCGGCTCGTCACTCAAGGACTTTGGCAACCAAGATTTGATGCGAGGCCCCATTGCCGGCGTTCGCTTTCTGCTGGAAAAGTCAGAGTGCTTGACAAGGGAGGCGCCACTAGTGAAGCAGTGCGATAGCCTTCGCCGGATTCGCAAGGCTTTACTTTCCGACCTCTCTTCGCTCGTGAAGACGGCCAAACGGTTCCAGGATGTTGCCAACGGGGTTCCATCTGAGGAGGAAGTAGAGGCAATCCTGGATGAAATGCTTCTCAAGGCGTTCAAAATCGTCACTCGTGGTGTTCGGTTTCTTGACGTCTGGAACGAGGAGGTAGGGTTGGGCCGGACGATAGCTGAGATGGAAACAGCGGGTGCCCAGAGTGGCCTGCCTCCGACACCGATGTCTGCAAACTTCTCCATGACTGCCTCAGCATCGACCGCTGGCACTCAACCCGAGCGCAACGAGTCCCGGCAGACAAATCACAGTCGTACAGCGTTCAGTCGAGCGTCGGTACGAACCGAAACCGTGGAACCACATAGGCCCATGTCCGTGGCGACGAAACGAATATCAATCTCGCATCGAGTTTCGTATTCAGGTCCTTCCTCCGCTGCACATGCGCAAAATCTCGCCTCGGAGCGGCTGGTGATCTCCTACGACGCCTTTCTAAGCGTTCTGGGTTCCTTCATCGGGTTGCACATGCAGTCACGATCGTCAACGGAATTGGTCACCACAACGCAACAGGCGGTCGAGTCGTGTCGTGCCCTGCTTGCTGTCATTGAAGCGGTCTGCGAACATGATTCCCCACGGACTATTCTACTGCAGGAGGCTCGCGAGGCGATGTGTGAGAACCTCTCGGAGTTGGTCCATGCCGCTCGCGACGTTTTCCGCCCAGCCCATATTCACGACGACGACCTCGTCTTTATGCCTGACGAGGGGAAGCGTCTCGTCGATGCTGCGACGGACTGTGTCCGCGCTGCGGGCAATTGCCTGGCCAAAGCCCGCTTGGTGCTGGAGCACATTGGCGACATTGAGCTGGATTCCCTGGAAGAGCAGTCGAGCACCACACAAGCCGTTACCAGTATCACCAACCCTGAAGCGCCCTCCTGCACAAAAGCCGCAAAGGAGAGGCCGCAAGACCTCTCGCTTCGTCTACCCCCTACGCCGCTCTCGATTCCAATCTCGACTTACTCCCCCTCCACCCCTGGTCTTACAGACTCAACCACCCCCTCATCATTGCAATCGCACCTGAACTCGACCAACAGCCCCGCCCACCCTCTTGCCTCCTCCACTCTCCCCGATTCCGCCTCTGTATCTACCCACGCCGACCAAGCCTCCTCTTTTTCCTCCTATAACAGCAACTTCCGTGAAAGCCATCCCATATCCGACGTCAGTGAATCCTTTGGTCGTGGTGTTACCAGCACGGGAAGTAGCTTTACGTATCATAGCCACATGCGTGACTCTGAAATGAGTGGCCTTTCGCGAACGTCTACACGCGCTACGTCTCCTGACATTGGCAGTAGCTTCCATGGCAGCTACAAAGTTCACTCCTTGAAGGAAAGTATCAGTCACTCGACGTTGGCTGAAGAGAGTGAAGAAGCGGAGGCTCACCTTCTGGAGAAGACCTTTGCACATGAGCTGGTATATAAGGACCGACAGGTGATGGGCGGCAGTCTGCGCGCCCTCATTGAGAAGCTCACCGCGCATCAATCCACCCCCGACGCCACCTTTGTCTCTACTTTCTACCTAACTTTCCGATTATTCACTACTCCCCTGGAATTCGCTCAAGGCTTGGCCGAGCGATTCGAATACATTGGGGACACCCCCCACGCCGCTGGCCCGGTTCGGCTACGTGTCTACAACATCTTCAAGGGCTGGCTCGAGTCGCACTGGCGGCACGATCGCGATGATTCTGCACTTGACTTCATTACCTCCTTTGCCAAGAATCGCTTGAGTGCCGATCTGCCTACTGCTGGTAGACGGTTGCATGAGCTGGCTGAAAAGGTAGCAGCTGTCCACGGCCCTCTGGTGCCGCGCTTGGTCTCGTCTATGGGCAAGACCAACACTGCCATTGGACAGTACATCCATCCAGACACTCCATTGCCGCCACCCATCCTTGGCAAAAAGGAGACAAATTTGTTGCGACAGTGGAAAAACGGGGAAGCCTCGCTGTCAATACTCGACTTTGACCCGTTGGAGTTGGCCCGTCAACTAACAATCAAGGAGTCGCGAATTTTCTGCTCTATTCTGCCTGAGGAGCTTCTCGATACTGAATGGACACGCAAGTCTGGTTCGCTTGCGGTCAACGTTCGCGCAATGGCGACACTTTCTACCGACCTTACACACTTGGTCACAGACTCGATTGTATACCTGGAAGAGCCCAAGAAACGTGCGGCAACGATTAAGCATTGGGTCAAGATCGCCAACAAGTGCCTCGAACTAAACAACTATGACTCGCTGATGGCCATCATCTGCTCTCTTAACTCTTCAACCATCTCCCGGCTGAGACGCACGTGGGACAACGTGTCACAGAAGACCAAAATCATCCTCAAGCACCTTCGCAGTGTCGTTGATATCTCTCGCAACTATACTGTGCTCCGGCAGCGTCTGCAGAACCACGTTCCCCCTTGCTTGCCCTTCGTCGGAACCTACCTCACCGACCTTACCTTTGTCGATCATGGCAACCAGTCCTTGCGCTCTTTACCGACCGGTGACGGCGAAATGACCGTGATTAACTTTGACAAGCACATGAAGACCGCCCGGATCATCAGCGAGCTTCAGCGATTCCAAATTCCCTACCGCCTCACCGAGGTCCCAGAGCTCCAAGCCTGGATGCAGAATGAGTTCGTCCGCGTGCGTTCGAATGGTGAAAGCCCTAACCAGGTCTTCTACCGTCGGTCGTTAGTCCTCGAACCACGAGAAACTTGCCGCAGCGGCGGCAATCTCCACGCACAACCCCAAGCCTCAGCGGGCCAAAATACCCTCACTTCTTCCTCCTCTCAACCCACCCATCATGAGGAGCCTTCTCAGGCTGTGTCGATTCTGGAAAATGCCAGAGAGAAACTGGACTTTTTGTCTTGGACAAATCCATCCAAGTCTAAGCCTGTGGCTTCTAACGGCTAGCGTTTTCACCCATATTATACCCCGTCTATACTGTTTTTGATCTTGAATTTGCCATCTATGACTGATGTCCTGCGTCGGGTCAACTACTTGACACATTCTTCCATTCTGACATTCTTCTTTCCGATTCTGTTTCCAATGTGGTCCTCGACCATTTTATCATCATCATCATTCTTACGGTCTATGGGTGGTAGCCTTTGTCTTTTGATTCATCATTCCATGCGAGGAATTGTCTTGGAAAAAGCGACAGCGTCCTTGAGCACCGGTTGGCAAAACGGAGTTTTTCCACTTCATTCGGGATTTCCCCTGGTCACGTCGTCGCGCATTTGATGTGGAAAGCGTACATGCCTCGGCACAAACCTGTGGGGATTCTTTTTCCATTACCTTACTTTTTTCTAGTTCATTGGTGTCGTTCAAAGCGTCCTTCGACCCAAAAGCTCATACGCTACATGACCTATTTCAAATGTACAAGATCTTGGCTTCAGTTGGTTCCATTGCTGAAAATTATCCCGAATATATGAACATTGCCACAATAAACACCACCTAGCTGTCTGTTCTTAAGTATGTAAACCGTGTACTGCCCGATGTCTGAGCATGTCTCTTGGCAAATAACCCGAAGATAACCTGGTTAGAATTCAACCTTGAACCAGTGCCGCTACAGTGAAACCGGCACCGACATATGAAGCGTAATGAAAACTAGCAAGCTCAACCTCCAGCTCGTAAATGCCGCGCAGATGGAATAATATGGATCTATGTGAAATCTGGACCCCGACACCCATCATTGGGCTTGAAAAGTCTACCTCTTGATAACTGGTCATTCTGTCTATTGCCGTGGTAAAGGTGTGAAGCTATCGTTACGTTCAACGGTTGGGCCGCCTCTCATAAGGACTGTGCTTTTTTGACTCGGGTCTTGATGTGCACCTCCACCTCCAGCTTTCTTTGATCACGGAGTTCGTTACCGGTGCAATTTGATGTATGTATCTTGAATAATTTGTATTGAGTTTCATCCGCAGATTTCTCATCGCCTAGTTCCTGGTAACCTAGTACCTAGTAACCTAGTATCTAGTATCTAGTGCCTACTACCTAATTAGTACCTAGGACCTAACTCACAGTATATGCATACGCACGGATTGGAAGCTTAAGCAAAACTTTCACATGCCCCGACCTGTCGATGAGTACAGACGTGAATACTCAGGACCCAACCCCAAAGATACCATCAACTCGATTCTGTCCTCAAGTGGCGAAAACACACACTCGAAATACACCGATCTTCACCTTACGCAAATACTCCAATTTGAAAAGGGATAATACAGTACATTAGTACAACAACGAACCCTATCTTCACGAAGGTTCCCTTCTCCAACTATGCAAAGTACTCGTCTTCATGCCTTCTCCCTGACTCCACGCGTCCACTTGATGCAAGGGATGTGATCTCCGGGTTTCCGGCGTCCGATCTTCTTTCCTGAATTCCGGGGCCCAGAACCTCGGCGCTGGAACTTGGATCGAAATGGATGTACTAGACTGGAGTGGATACTGGACTGAGGTCTTCCCTGTGAAAGTATCTATTGGGTGAAAGTACATACCTACTTGGGTAACTTTACCCTTAGTCTTGCTGTTGTTGTTATTGTTGTTGGAGTTGGTGGAACCCGGAAAACCTTGTTCAAGTCTCCATTATTTTGAGTTGCGTTTGCGCCATGTTCGAACCTTATTGTACTTTTGGGGATTGTTTAAGCGGGATTACTATTTTTCTTGGTGGACGCACTGTTGGTTTGTGTAAGTTCGTCGTACGCAGGTCTGTCGGCGCAATTGAGTTTCACCGAGGACTTGGTTTCTGAAGCGACGCTGAATGTTCAATGTAGAGCTTGTTCAGGGATTTGAACGAGAGGAAAACGCTAAGGTACTATTCCAGTGTGTGTCATCGTGGTGAAGCTGGAAGCTGTTCTAGCAACATACATAGATGCCGAAGTTGGATGGATATCACCTTTTGTACTTGTGGATTTGCTGATTTGCAAAGCAGATCAATTTGCATGGGAAAGCTGAGGTTCCACCATGTTATACATGCGGCTGTCCCAATGGCAAATATGGACGTAGTTGATGCATGGAAGCAGATTCTATTTTCAATATCACATTGAGACGATAATAGTACTAGGTTTGCCGTCCCATAAATGTGGACTGACTCGCTATGCACATGATGTATCAGACGCATGGTCACTCCACATGTCTGTCAAGCGTGTACCGAACACATGGGTGATGAGGCCGGTGCGCGAAAAGGCCGAGCCCACGATGAAACCCAAATGTATTACGTACATGACAGACGGCGACGTAGAGGATTTAGATTGATGACTTCCTTTTCAGCGTCGATATGCTTTCCTAAAGGCATCCAAAAACGCGGGTTCCAGATGATCGTCTTCAACACTTGTTGAACGTGTCACATCAGGAACGGATTGGGATGGCTCAAATCCAGATTGTGCTCGCATGTCCAAGATAGGAATCATCGACGGCCGACCGTGGGCACATTGAAAGGGAAACGCACATTTGGAAAGCCTTGCAACCAATCTTTCGCATTCAGCCATGTCAAGATCATCGTTGAACATGATGGCTCCTCGACATGCTCGGGAGTTGAGAAGATCCAGAATGCCTTGCGGACATCCATTCATCTTGTGCACCCAGAGATGTTCAGAGTCTGTGTCAATGCTCCCTAGTTCATTTGCGTTCCGAATGGTATCGGAGTCCAATCGGCATTCCGTTTCAGATAATCTTCTCTGATTTGGCTTTTCACCAGCTTCAAAAAGGGAAACCTCTCGACGAATGAGGTCCCCGAGCAACTCAGGTTCGAGTCGACACCTCTCAGCAATGACGGTCGGCAAAGTAATAACGGAAATGATTCCACCAGAAGCGTCTCTGTTGGCGACGCGGTACGAAATCCCCCAGCGAGTCAAAGCTTTGGAGTACCTTTGGAAAAGTTTAAGCTCCGGGGAGGAGACGCGCAGCGTGATTGGATCAATTTCCACAGTTTGAACTTGGTCATGTCGAGACGCAGAGCCCGGTGATATGAACAAGTCTTCGAATAGCTGCTCAACCCGACAGCGCTCGTCAGCGGCATGCTGATCGATCAGTACCAAGACGCCTTGTGACTCGCCATCATAGAGCATCTTGGACTGGTTGGAACCAAGTTTGGCAAGGATGAACTTTCGGTCCACCTGCGCAATGACCGTGGCCAGTCGCAAACTTTGGCGATTTAGTTTGCCTCGAAATCGAAGAAGCTGAGTCTCATTCAAAGTGACAATGTCATCCTGACAGAATCTCGAGTGCTGCACAGAATGAGGTATGTCACTAACAAATTCCAAACTTGGCACGCGCGCCTCTGCTCTAGAAAAGACAGGATTCTGCCAGGTCTCGAGCAAATTGTCTACCCAGGGAGAGGGAGCAGAGACAGATCTTGGCGCCTGAGATCGACCGTGTCGTTGCAATGTGGTCAGAAAGCTATTTGATCTTGGGCCAGCGATGATCTTTCGCAGGTTCACAGTTTGCCCCGTTCGCGAGTTGATCTGGTGCAGTTTGCCACTCCTTGGGTCAACCCAGGGTATCAAGGTATCACTCGCTGACTCGGAAATATTCTTCGTTGAAGACCCGACCTTGTCGCGATCTAAGATGCTGCCGTCATCTTCGTGGGCGTGCTCTTTTTGGTCAGAAGTTACGCCATAATGCGGGCATTGGATCGCACCGGACATCATCTGCTTTGGGGATGACGGACGATATTCAGAGTCGCTCGTAGAGCCAGGCTGCAGATCGATCCTGCCCTTCTCAGTCACAGCTATCTCATTTTCCCTGGCCGACTTGATGCGCGACCAGTTGCTGAATTGAGTTCCGAGGATTGCTGACCGCGATCTCCCTAGAAGCGGCAGCTTGACTGTGCTTGCAAAGTCTTCTTCGACACTCGCCCTTTGACGACGAATATGACTGGTCTCAGACCGGGTAGAGTCGATGCGTGTAGCACTTGGTCTGCTGGGAACACGCCGTGACTGAAGATCATCTCTGCGAGGTTTGAAGGGTTTCAATTCCTGTTGGTTCAAAAATTCCATTACCATGGCTTGCAGAACGTTCCGTATCTCTTGAATAGACTTCTCAAGCCCGGGAGAAGGCTCATCCCCATAAGTGGACTCGCGCTGCCTTGCATCAATGCGAACAACAAACATTGGCCATCTGCTAATAGGCTTCAGCCCGCTGCGGCGTCTCAACACATTCATCGATTCTGAAGGACAATCTGCCGATGCCCATGGACTCGCATTCTCCGACTGAGGCATCCTCTTTTCGGCCCCAAAACCGGAAGAAGCCACGAGCTGATTGATCTCACCATATAAGACGTTGAACGGGTGCCATGAAAAAACTGGATCTTTGCCTAAAGAAATGAATTGCACCTTTTTTGAAAGACTCGTCGAAGTTGACATCGCCGCTTGTATGTGCAGGCCGGTAGTAGATGCGGATACCACTTGCCAAGAGTTCATGCTCGGCGACTCCGTATATCCAGACTGTGAGAGAATGGAGCCTATATGTCCTAGATCGATCTCATTTTCCGACGTTCTCGGGCGAAGCACAACGCTTCTCCCGCGCGACTCATCGGATAAACTGAGCTTTGACAGCTGGCCATTGGCAAGTGTCAATGAAACCAGGGCATGCTTCAAAATTTCCCATTCCTTCTCCATCTCCCCTGGTTTTTTGAGATTCAGAGCCCGGTTCCGAACGCGAACCGGCATGTTTCCGAATAGATTATGAACGGCAACGCGAGTGCCATGGCCACGTAGCTGGAGACCTTGACCATGTGAGACAGGTACTAATCGTGCCACAGGTCTCGCACGATGGAAGACAATTGAGCTCGTGCTGCTGTGTCCTTCGTGGCGAGACGTCACAGTCAGGAGCGACAAGGATGCCAAAGATGAAAGAAAGAGTCCTCGGTGCCCATACACATCTGCAACGCCGTATTTGGAGGTATCTAGTCCAAATCTCAGCGATGTCACAAGTCGATTATATAGAAACCAAAAGATACATACGATACGCTTTTCCAAGGCCGCCGCTAGACTCAAACTCTCCGGGCACGATTCCCTGTCCATTGTCCTCCACGACACAGCCTCCTCGCTTGAAGTCGACAGTGACGGAGATTATCTGAGCTCCTGCGTCAAGCGAGTTCTTCACCAACTCCAGGACGACCCCATGCAAATCAATAATCGAGGTTGAAGATTTGATCCTGAAAGCCACATCGGGTGGAAGTGCCCGAATGGATTGATCAGTCTGGCCCAACATCATGTATTCGCTCCGTCAATTGAGTCTGAAGGTTTTCTCAGAAGCGAGAGTGTTTTTGCCATGACTTCTGGGCGGCAGGAATGACAGACATGGTCATAAGGTACGATGGGCAGGAGCGTTGCCATGCATTCAACATTCTCATATTTGGCCACTGCGCAATACGAAAGAAAGACTTAAAATTTCCGGCTCATGTTCGACACGTCCAAATTAGCCGATCCATCTGATGTTGATGAGGATTGCGATTGAAGGTGACAAGACTGACATCAGGCCCAGGCACATGACTTTGGCGGATAAACAGTGATCCCGCATGCTCCCCGGCGGTTGCGCAATCTGTCCGCTGTTTCATACAGCTGCTGTTCCTCCCAAACACAGCAATAACTCGAGAGAATTGACTGGAAAACTGCCCAGTATCAAACCCCACTATGGCCACAGCTGAAGCGCCTGCAAGAGTGCATGGTAAGTCAACCTGGTTGACGTCTCAGTGGGTCCCGCGCGAAACAAGAAGCCCACTAACGCGGGCACACAAGTAGATCGCAATGGCCGGCGTCGCCCCTTTGCGAGTTGGATGAAGCGACTAGCCAGCCTCAAGAGCTCGTCAGACTCGGGCTCTAATCGGTGGACACACAAGCGACACACGAACTCAAAGGGCAAAAAGAGCGAGGGGCAAGGCAACAATCCATATCCTCTGTCGGGCACGATCGGACGTACAAATCGAAACGATTCATACTCGGAGACGGGCGACCGTGATTTTGATCAGTCTCATTCACGCAGCGATCCTTCTTTGGTCTACTCGGGATATGAACATCCAGTGACTGCAAGAAGCGCCAAGTCTGCGGCCCCTACTGTATCTACGAATGGCGAGACTGCGATCTCGGATGCTGGGTATTCCAAGGCGGGGACAACGGCGACTGGGGGTGGCGGACTGAGCTCGCACGGTGGTGGTGAAGGCAGTACATTCTCATCGCCGGCTCCCTCAGTTCGCTCATTGACCACTACCTTGACAACGGTGCAATCGGCTGCACCGTCGACCCAACTGTACACAGCGCAGAACACGCAGCCCGGACCAACCCACGGAACGTCCACCCAGCAATCCGGCACACAACAGGTGCAATTCTCACACCAATTTCCTTCGGCATCCTCGCCAGCGACAGCCGTTCCTTCTCACCTGATTCCGCACAGTCAGTCCATGACCTACAACACTGCGACCGCCAATAATGCCTTGAACGATAACGCCTCCATTTTGACCCTCGCAAGCTCGTCCAAGCGACGTCGCCGCAATTCATTGGATACGAATGCTTCGGTGCGAGCCCTGGCGCCTTCTTCAGTCTTTGGCGGAAGTCGTGAAAGCTTGCCGCTCAGTCTGCTCAGCGGTAGTGTGATCGAGCCCGCCAGCGCGTCCGCCTTCAACGCACAGGGCGTACCAGCTCGGCCCAGTATCGTTGGGCTCGCGAGTGCCGAACGGATCAGCGTGTATTCTTCGCCAGGAACCGCGGCTTTGGGCACCAGCGGTGAACGCAATTTTCACGTCTCGAGAGGGAATCAAGTCGCTGGTGATGGGGTCAGTATTCGTAGCGGTGTCGCATCCCACACGCGCAATGATAGTGCCGCTGCTGGAATCAGTGGTGCCATCAATAGTCCATACATCCTCACATCTGGTCGTGTCAGCCGTCGCAGCTCTGGGTGGGGAGATATCACAGATGAAGGGTACTCGAATAAAGTCGGCGAGTCCCCGGACGAGATCGTCACACCAAAAGCCGAAGTGACATTTCACGAGGGGCCTGAGTTGAAATGAAACCTCGACAAAGCAAATCATGAATCACGGGGGCTTCAGACCCCCTCCCCGGCGTGTCAAGCGTCTCGCCTTTTTCCACACTTAACGACTGATGCATTCGACATGGGCAACTGGCGTAATTGGCTTGCGGTTCAATAAGCCATGGGCGTTTTTTTTATCTTCTTTCTTTCGGTGGGTTTACATTTCTGGTTCTGGAACGTCTACTTGATAACCCTTACAGTATGGTTTTGGCTTCATTCACCGGTCCTCTCACGCTATCCCCGCTTGGCCTTTTGCACCTAGAGACGTACTGAAAGACCGAAGCTTCACAATTAGCCATGCGAACAGTACCAACCTTTCCTAATTAAATGTTTGGCCTGGTCGTTGAAAGTAATGAATACTATAACGATGAAGAGCCGAACGAGGTTTGCATTGTAAGACGAGCTGAGTAGTTTTTACCGCCTTCGACATGGTTGCCCTATACGCCGTCATCCGCTGTGAAGTCGCACGATCTACGATCCTAGATTGGCCTGATATATGGACGAGACACTCCCGGGCCATATGGGCTATACTGGCCCCAGTCTCCCCAGTCGAGCTCACTGTTGAGGACTGATGAGATACGGCTACGGTAGGGGCAGCAGTATCGATGTGTGAGAGGAATGAAGGAGTGAGATTGCTATGGGGGAGAGATTCCACCTAAGCTATGGACTGTGGTGAGCGGCAGAATCACATGCCATACAAACAAAGACCGGTTCTGGACCCCAAGACATCAGGTATTAGAGTAGTCGTACAGCAGTAAGTATTGTTGCGTGCCGTAGTTTGCCATTGCATCTTCGAGTCCGTAGGCCAGAGGTGATCGGCAAGGTGCAGAGCTTGGTGAGCTTTTTCCTTTTGCAAGTTGCGTCTAAATCCCATTCCACCCGACCGATGATATAAGCTCGGGGCCATTTTTCCAGAAAACCGATCTCCGTCTTACACAACAGTAGGGGTGGAACTGTTACGGAAGCGTTCTGGGCGGACACTAACCAACAAGACCATAAAAGATCACTAATATCCGCAGTTGCGGATACTGCCCAGAGTCCGGTATATATAGTATGGTATCGCAACTTGTTCGGCTACGCCGTAACAGGAACGGCTAAATCGGTCTCATCCTCAGTAGCGTTAGAAGAAGAGGTAGCAATTAGCATGACTACCACATCGATCCTCCAAGCGTGTTCAATGAGTCTCTGCCCTCCAAGGAACGGACCCGGTCAGGATCGCCATGTATCTTGTTGGGAGAGCGAATACGAAACCCTGCGCGCCAACATTCATGGCAGGTGAAGCAAGTTGAAGCAAGTGACAGGAAACCTTATTAGCGGGAAGAACCAATTGATTGAGATCAGCAATCGCAGAACGGTTCCGCAAGTTGCCTGGATCCACGATTGAAGATCGTGTCATGTCATTCGTGGGATCTGGATTCTGGACGGCATCATGGATGTTCACCGTTCTTTGGCCGTTGGACAATGCGCTTTCTTCTTGCGAGCTCGTACACGCGCGCGCGAGAGAGAGAAAGACTTGAGAAGGATGTGCGCCGTTGCTGGGATAGGCATCAGGTTTACGGTCGCAAGCTTGAAGACAGATAGATACAGTCTGACTGTCAGATCTTGGAAGCCTGCTGTACGGGTTAGAGAAAGTCTCGAAAATTAAAATCCATTTGAGTCCGATCCAAAACAAGCCAATGACGTGGGATGCACGATTTCGCCGATCGATTGCCATTGGATTTAGTGTAAATCGCGGCCACGAATTGACGAGCAAGAAACGCGAAGGCTGTAAGACTAAGTGCCATCATCCATCGAGCGGTTCACCCTTGGGACTTCGAGTTGGAGTAACATCCTCAAATGAAATGTCTAAAGAGTTAACTGAGATGTCTGGGTGGGAGCCATCTCTGAGCCGCGGTAACTTTGGTCAGGTCAGTGCCCGATGGGGGAAGCATCCACATCCACCGTTCCAACGCACATGCTCTCTCTCTCTCTCTCTCTCTCGCTCTTTCGGCCTTTGCTTGGCTTGGCTTGTTCCTGTCGCAAGGATTTTCCACTTGCGTTCATCGATTCCCAACAAGGCGACTGATCGATCGTCTGGGAAATCATATTCCCCGTTGTGGTTCTGTCTCCTGCATGATTTCCACTTGGCCCCCCGCCAACCCCCAGTCGGTCTCGCAAGTGGTTTGGTTCAAGAGGGACCAAAACACAAAAAACGCCATATCCGCCGGTTGCGTTGCTTTCCATTTCCCTTTCGCCTTTCTTCTCTTCTTCTCCCTTCATATCTCCGCTCTTTCCCGTCCACAGCCTTGTTGTCGCCTGATCGCCGTGCGTTGCTCGATCTATCGGAGCCAGACTCTTTTCGCGTGAAGGGAAGGACTTGATGCGTTCACCGATTCGAAAATCGTGTAATTACTAGACTCGTTCGAGTCCAATCGATTGAAATTTGTTTCCTTGACCCTTCAAGACATTGATCTTGCGATTTCGATTTGAGTCGCTCACGCCGACGCAATGGAGTCAGCTCAAACTCCGCGACCGAAGCGAGTCGCAGTCGTGGGAACAGGCATGGCCGGTCTAGCGACCGCGCATCTGTTGCATCAAGATTCCGAGAAACGGTACCAAGTCACTCTGATCGAAAAGGTTAGTATTGTGACTAGTGACCCGGTTCAGTGGTGAACAACTCAAAAAACATCGTCCCCCCCCCCGCGCTTGATAAGCACATGATCGCGAGAAAGAGTGCTGACAGGGAGAGGAGGAGGGAGATAGAAAGATCAAATATCGTTGAGCGCCGAGTCCATCCAGATTCCTTCATCCGATCCTCAGGGTCAGCCCGTGTGGGCGGATGTGCCCATGCGCGCATTCGCGGGCGGCTTCTATAATAATTTGGCGCGGATGTACGATTATCTGGGGGTGAAATATCACGAGCAACCGTTTCTTTTCAGCTTCACGAGGGTTCCCAGTCGGCAGCAACCATTGTCGCCCACATCGTGCACGTCATTACTGTCCCCGTCAAGCGCATGTATCCCTGGACCGCAGATGGTCTACGCTTCCAACTTTCACCAATTGCCTCCGATTCCACGCACATCGGAGCTCTTGCAATGGTGTATGGAAGCAGTATACGCCATCTTATGCTACGTGTGGTTCACATTCTGCTGCTTCTTCATTGCGCCTCACGGCGAAGATCTTCAAAACGGACAGTTGAGCGAGTCCTTCGATCATTACCTGCGACGAGTTCGCATCCCAGAACATTACGCGGAGAATTACCTCCTCCCGCTCATCTCCAGTGTCTGCACCTGTTCGCATCAAGAATTGTTGAACTTTCCGGCTTCCGACGTCCTCGAATATAAGCGCCGCACGCATCGCCAGCAGCATTACGTGGTGAGCTCCGGCGTGCAATGCGTTCAGCCGAAGCTCCTCGAGGGTGTGGACTTGCGACTGGGTGTCAATTTGACCCAGGTGGTTCCTGAAGACCAAGGCGTCAGAATCGAATACTCGACACTGACAGAGACGGAAAAATCAACGATATCAAACTCCGAACTTTTTGATCTCGTGGTTCTGGCCGTTTCACCCGATGTGGCCGCGGCACTGTACCCTGCCGTCCATGCGCCATTATCGGCCATCCCCACGACCTCGGTCGAAACCATCGCCCACACAGACGAATCCATGATCCAACCCATGCTCCAGGCGACAAGTACACCTTCCTCTGCGGGGAAACCCGCGGCCCATACACCAGCCTCGAGCAAGAACGCAAAAACCCAACGCATCCACCTCCTCTCCAACGGCACCATTACCGAGGCGGTCCACGAACAATCGAATTCCATCCTCGTGTCGACAAATCCGCTCTTTGCAGTGGATCAATCCAAAATCATCCGCTCGGCTAGCTTCACCCGGGTTTTGCGTAGCCCGCTCAGCCGTCTGCTGGTGAACTCCATCTTTCAGAGGCGGGATGGGACGAACGATACATCTGCTGGAAAGACGTGGCGCAATGGAGACCAGGGAGTTTATCTTGCTGGTGGTTGGTGCTGGGATGGGATGGTCTTGCTGGAGGGCTGTATTGTCTCGGCAATGCGGGTAGCAAATGAACTGGGCGTGACTGTGCCTTGGAATCAGAGGTCATGAGTCTACTAGATGGTCACCTCCAACGTGGCAATTGAACTCGTGGCTCGAACTGATTTGATAGGCTTTCCGGGCTTCTTCATCCTCGATCTGAGCAGATCTACATCCCAGATCCCTGGCCCGTAATACACCATGAGCACCATACAATAGCATTAGATAGCGCCCTCTCCAGTGCAACCGGATCAAACCTCCTCGTATACAATGCGGAGCAGGCCCCCAGATAAAGGAACCTCGAAAGCCATAGATGATTCTTAAGTACACCGACATGAACGCATCAATGTGAGTAAGAAGATGAGAGCATCATAAGCGTTGGTACTCAGCCACTCAGCTACAGCAGCCAAATTGAAGATTTTGGTTTCCGCAGTTGATGCCACTCTGCCGTAGGTACTACTTGGCCAGGCTATTACTACTACCTGGTATCTGGTAGGATCGTAGTAGTGACCTCTTACTTGCGGATGGAACAGTACATACTACGTACTACGTGAGTCCGTAGAACTTTAGGGGATAGGTTTGCTTCAACTCGACTCCATAATTTGACATTTTTCTTAAAAAAAAAAAAAAAAAACAGTCCGGGCTAGAGTTCACTTTGCAACAGAGAAAATATCACACGTTGGCCTGCAACTGGAAGACGAGAATTGCACTTGTCCATTGTCATCTATCCACCTTTTAGGTACGTTGCGCCGCTCAGCCTACAGCTCAACGGATCGATGCATCTATCCCGGACGCAAGCTTAGTCCCACTTTGGCTCGCGCTCAGACGGGACTGGCTGCTGTTGAACCCAGCTACCCGTCCTCGCTGCTTAACTCTTTGATTGATTACCCTGCACTTCATCTTCGGCATCAACAGACACTGGTACTTTAAAGTCGACGTCTAGTGATGTTCATTACCCAAATAGTCCAAGATCAATATCCCATAAAATGCTGGGCTTCTTCAAAAAGGCCCTGGAAAGCCGGGTCTACGGACTCGACCATGCCTTATTGAATATCCAGCTGCCGCCAGCAACCTTGTGGATGAATATGGGTTATTGGAAGGTGAGTTGAGGCGTACAACAGCCTGGATAGGTACTTCAGGATTCTTGGTTGCTCTGCGAAGCGCTCGTGGCCAAAACGTCCTATTTTGATCTGCGAGGAGACCCCGTTCTGACCTTTCTTCTGATCAGGATACAGAAGACTTCCCAGAAGCTTGTCAAGCCTTACTTGACCTTGTCCTGGGAGCCGGTTTGGGCCGTGAGGAGATCGATTCTCAGTCCGTCAGCATCCTCGACGTAGGATGCGGATGCGGCGACCAGTCAATTCGCATTGCATCGTTGAAAAGAGGAGAGAAGAGCTCGTTCTCAGCTGGGCGGTCATTCTCGTCGGCGTCAGCGTCAGCGTCACGGTCTGGTTTCGATGCCTTGGACAATTCCGCCAACGCAGCCATCAGTAGACGGACGGACGTTGCTAGGTTCAACCCCCCTCCCAGGGCGTTGGTAGATACCTACGTCGGTATCACTTTGCAAGCTTCGCAGGCAGAAATCGGTCAGCGGCGCATAGGCCTTCATCAGCAACAAAGTTCTCGCACGCAAACCACCGCCACAACCACCAGGGATATCCCATCAGAGTCAAACTACCACATCTTCTGCGCCGATGCCGCCAACCCATCAACTTGGACAGGGGACTTGCAAACCTCCATCTCCACGATGATCCCTTCTTCCTCCTCATCACCCTCCTCCCCCACCACCAGTCTGACCGCCAACCCACACACAACCTGGCTTCTAGCCCTCGACACCCTCTACCACTTCCAGCCCTCCCGTCTACCCATCCTACACTACGCAAACACCACCCTCCACGCCTCCTTCATGGCCTTTGACCTCCTGCTCGCCGATCAATCCTCTGTCTGGCAACGGTTGAAACTGCGATTAGTATGCCTGGTGACCGGGGCCCCCTTTGCAAATTTCCTGACCTGCGAGCAGTATGTCCAGTTACTGGTGGAGGCAGGGTATGAGCGGGACAGAGTTGAGATCGTGGATATTTCGCCGGATGTGTTTCCGGGTATCACGAGGTTTTTGCAGAGGAGAATACGTGAGGCAAGGCCGTTTGGGTTGAAGCTGGGTAAGTTTCGGGGGGCAAAGAGTGTGTTTGGGTGGTGGGCGAGGAGTGGGATTGTGAGGGGGGTGGTGGTGGTTGCCAGGAAGTAATGGCCATTATGGGCAGTGCTGAATCCTGAGTGAAGCGATATCCAGTCATTCTCCTTGACTGTTGGGGTTCAACGTGTCGTGTAAGAACAGGCAACTACAGTCCACGTTGTGGACTTTATACGTCACTTGACTTGATCGAGCATCAGACCATGGTGAAAGCCAAAAGCACGGTGGAAGAATAAAGGTTGAGTCTATTCAATCAAAAATAAAAATAAAAAAATGAAAACCGACGGAACTATGGGAAAGTCGTCACTCATAGACACCGCTGCCATCTTCGTCTTGGGGATGCCAATTGTCGAAACCATCGACATCCATCAGACGAAAAGTCAAACAAAGGGAACTCGTAAAATCACAGATAAGAAATCGCTCAAAAAGAAGTGACAAGAATTAAAGGCGCCGGGTATACGAGGGGCAACACATTTGGACTGTTATTCAGCCCCACGTACCCCCGACGTAAAAGCAGAAAACAGAGCAGCAGTGGTTGAAACAGGCTGCGGGGGAATAAAATCGTAGTTCACTTCTTGTGGGCATCTTCGGCGTTTCGCTTTTGGTTGGAAAGGGGAGATGAAGGCATGCTTTCTCTTCATCATTTTGATTATGCTTTTTGTGGTGTTTTTTTTTTTCTTGTTCTTCATGCTTTCGGCACTGACTATACAGTGCTGGCCATATTGTGCTTCGGTTGGGGAAGGCTTGCATCAGTCTTCCGCGAAGCCAGGAACTTCTTGAACATGTCGGATATGGCCTTTTCGGATGCCTCATTACGCTCCTCAGTGCCATTCTTCTCCATGATCAAACCCCGGAGCCAGTGGTTCTCCAGCTCAAGTTGGGAGACACGAGCCTCGAGAGCATCGTTCTTGTCGTTGGTCTCTTTCAAGCTGCGCTCCAAGGCCTGCTCGCGCATCTTCTTCTTCACACGGAAGCGCGCACTGGCAGCAGTGTTGCGACGACGCTTGTCCTCCTCGGCCATGATCCGAGCAGCTTCCTCACTATTCGCAGGGGTAGCCTTGGTGGAGCTCTTGCGCTTCACAGAGGCACCAGAGGGGGAAGGCGACATGGCCGTTTGAGATGGTGTCGGAGCAGCGGCCTGAGGAGGTGCCAACACAGGAAGGTGTTGAGCGGGGGCCGAGTGGGTCGGCGCAGGTGCTGTGGGCAGTTGAGGGACTGCCGTGTAGGGGGCAGGGTGCACAGGCACTTGAGCCTCGAGACCAAGGTCTTGCTGGTAATGAGGCACATTGTTGAAGCCATCTGTTGGTAGATATCAGAATTAGCCCTTTTGTTCTCTCGCATCGTATTGCTGCACCGTTGTGATCCAAGTCATTCTGCTCCCCCCATGAGCGCATTCTCCGCGGACAATCTATGCATGCCATCACGTAATATGGCGCAATCGACTGACCATGCGCGTTCATCTTAACGAGAACGTTTCGCCAATGGCCGTTTGGAACATGTGGCCAAGCCCGCATCTTGGCACCGGGGGTATGTGACCCATAGTCATGCTACAGTCAACATACCCCCAACCAAGATCAGTCCGAGAGGAAACTCCCGGATTTTCCAGACAGACAAGATGTGTTGGGAAGGGAAAACGAGAAACGACGTGTCCGAGACATAGGGTTCAGGTATTCCTCCCCATGTCCTCCAGCGCTTACCTTGCAGAAAATCCAGAAACTTCATGTCACCATTCTGTGCGGGTTGGTTGTCCAAGTTGGACTCGATCGGGGAAGACTTTGGCTCGCCAGCATCGAAAGTGGGCAGGCTGAGGTCGGTGAAGTTGTCGAAGTCGAAGAACTCGGTGTTGGTAAAGAGGGCCAATTCCTCGTCCAAGTTGAACGAATTCTCCTGTTGGCGTTGCTGCACCGCCTGGTCGTACGGTGATGGGATGGCGTTTAGGTCATCGAGATATTGAGAGAAGTTGGGTGCACGGCGTGCGTTGAAGTTGGCCATGGTGAAGGTGAAGGTGGCGTCGAAGCTCGTTGGTCCTTGATATGACCAAGTCAAGAGTAGCCGTCAAGTTGCTCACTCCAATTTGTTTCACGATGAATCGGCGTCACACGCGCTCGATTGTATGGTGACTCGGGGTACACCGGATGCGGCTCCGAGCCGTGATATATTGGACGAACCAAGCGGATGGCGATGCGATGGAACGAGAGTATCGCGAGAGTGAATGTGACACACTTTTGGGCGTGTCAAGATAGCGTTCGAGTGTCGACGTTGGGGGTGTAGTGGAGTGAGAATGGAGAAATGGAAAGGAGGAATGGAAGTGCGGTGGAGAGATGGGTGATTCTTTGCGGGAGTGTGAATCAACTCGGAGTGCCGAGTTGGAAGTGGGCACGCTAATTTTTTTGGAGGGGGAGGAGTGGAGTGGGGGACTCGGTAGCACTGGAGGGCGGAGAGGCAGTTAAGGGCTGGAGGGCGAGGCACTGGAGGCCGTGGCTGTTGGACAGCCAGATGGTAATACGGGTACTGGAAGTGACCGGGTTCGGTATCGGGTTACGGTATCACCGCGCCGGTGTGAATAATCGGGCGGTAGTGGTAATCATGGAATCAACAGGACTCTTAGGTGGTGTATAATTCTATTGTATCGTCTATTATCATTGGGGTTTTCCAGGCAAAGGGAAAGTGGAATCCAATCCGATGATCTATCCAGGCAGGGCTGCTTTTATTCCGTGGATTTGTCAGCGCCCACCAAAGGCCGGCTGACATTGGCTGTATGGAGCGTGTATCATTAATGTAATATACGGTTTCCTGGTTGTACGAGCCCCAGCGAACCACACCCACACTGTCGCCCACGAGAAGTTGCATGTACACGACTACTCGTTGTACTTGGGGTCCGAAGGTTTACAGTAAATGTATGAGGAGAGCGCCGGTATGGCACTGATCCAAAAGATGAGCTGAAGGTTGACAGTTCGTACTCGAATGGTGCTAAACGGCTTGTACATAACAGAGCAGGTCTCTTTCGGAACTGGTCAGTAAACTTCATCATAAGTTTGAAGCAACTATGTAATAGATCGATCATGAAGATCCTCGAAATTTACTGTATAGGTATGCAAATTTTCTCCGGCGATCTCTGCAAGTCGGACTTTGGTCGGGATTATGGCCGAGGGTCGGAGGACTACAAGGCCACATTGCTGCGGCTGTCTACAACAGGATATCATCGGATTCAGACCCGGATGACCTCGGTCATTGTACACAGACGCACGCTCTATGAGTACTACTATGAAGCACTGCTTACTCTTAGTGCTTACTCTTAGGCTGTGTGCTGCTGCATCAGGATGGAAACCGGGCAGGACCTGCATATACCATTATTAATCATCTTGATTACCACGATCCCAGGCAAGAGTGATGTATCTGGTGCCAACTTTGGCTATGATCGATCCGGCAAAATAATGCCCCCCATCCCTCTCCTCTTTGCTCTGACTCCCGGTTCCCACGGGGCTTACCTGATCTGGTCGGGGCGATTAATAATCCTCCACTGCATGGACCTGAAGAAGTTTTGATCTTTCCACTGATCCGCATCGATTCGAGAATCTGTTACGCATTCGAATGGAATAAGTAGATCACCAGCCATTCGGGACCGCCCGCATAGATTGAGGGCAGTCGTGTGGGGCGGGTTTGAAGTGTGGGCAACTGGCGAATGCTCAAGCATATGCCAGGGCGAGGGTTGACTCGCATTGTGGGAAAGTGTAATTGAGGAAAGAGCGACAGGCGCGGTTGAAGCACAGGCAGATGCAGGGTCGGTGTCTTCACGTTAGCCTTGTCCCCTCTGACGTTCCCTGGGTGTTGGACAGGTGGTTTACTGCTGAGGTAATAAGCATGTGAAAGACGCGGACCGTCATTCCGGGCCACTTTGCGATCAATAGTCATCATGCGATCGGGGAGGACACCCCGTCGGTGGTTTCGGTCCGAGAGAGCCTACGCGGCTGAACATCATCACCGTTCGTAAGTTAGTAGTCGGTTTACCTAGACCCTACCCAGTAGTCAGAACAGAAAGACAATGATTTCAAGCACCTTAGGTTTCGACACAGGTGAGCACTCATCTGTCTTCTGGCCCTGGGGCAGCAGAAATAGAGTACATGTTGTAGTCAGATATCTTGTTAAGTTGTTACTGCTCAAGTAGTCTTCTGTCGCCAACAGGATAAACATGCACCTCGCATCTGCACTTCGTGATGGACAGATCCACGAGCGTCAAAACAAAAGACGCCCGAATCATCTCGCTTAATTCTATTCTCCCATAGCTGGAAGCTTCATCGGGTCAGAGAATTGGATAGTGCGAGACTCGCGAGCTGGTATGCTCTCTCGGAGGCTGCTGGGTCGATGGGACCGAGGACTGACGACCTTCGCCGTAGAAATCCTCAGCATCGAGGCCGGAGTCTACTCGTATGACTGAGACATTATGCAAGCAATGTCCATATGATTGATGAAGTCGAGGCGACAGTACGAAGAAACAGATGGACCTTTTCTCGGCCTCCAAACTGCTCAACAGACGTACAGTGTAACCCATATCACGTGATGGGTGGCAGACCACTGACCAGTGACCACTGACCCGCACAGTCCCTGAGTCCACACTCCACAGTCCACAGTCGAGACTATCACCACGTGACATCATTTGTTGACGGTGCACGGGTGCAGCGTTATCGCGTGGAGGTTAGACGTCTAGATCCGAGCTGCATTGACTTGCATGGTTGCTCGTGGACTGAAGACTGCGCTGTTCGCCCGGGAGTGCCTCTTGTTGCGCTGAACACGTACAGCTCAGACTACCAAGAGTTATCGTGCAGTCCACAATGGCGCGTTCCAAATTGATCCGTGCTCCAACGACGGCTAGTCTGCCAAATAATCTTCGCATCCCTCCAACAACACCGTCCCTCACCAAAGCCCTCGGTAAACATTCGCGGCAAGCCCTCATTGAGCTGGCTTTGACATGGCTTGACGATCAACATCTTGCATCTTTCCCACCGTACCTTCAATCCGATGCCCGCCATGACAAAGACAACGAAGAGGCGCTTCCGTACCCCGCGGCCGATACAGTCGAGGATGCACGACAAGCATACATGGATTTTCAGGATCGCAAAGGTGCAAAGCGCGAAGTTTTGGAGCGAATACTGGAGGGCGACTGGCGTCACGGTATCACGTTACGCCAGCTCGCAATGGCCGACTTGCGGTACCTGGATGATCATCCCACCAGCCTGCGATGGACAGCACTCGAATTAAGCCGCATTGATACGCGACGGGGAATCTCTAATGATGCGCCTATGGCCGACTGGTCGGCCAGTATTCCAAGAACTCAAGTGGCAACGTTTGTTAAAGCGCTCCAGCAAGAGATCTCTCCTCTGGTCAAGGCGCATTACCATCTTTCGCGCTCTTCCACACTTCCACTCACGTTCCTCCGCATCTTCGTTCTCGATACACCCTACCAGACACCGAGACAATCCTCGGAGATCTTTGCCGACTCGTCAAGAATCATCTATGTCGCGTTCCCTGATAGCTGTCCATACGTGTACACGTCCATATCCACATCACCAGGCTCGAAAGCAAATCCATCAAGCAATTCGGCTGGAACAGACTCGCGTAGTCTACTGCGCATTGTTCGTGATGCAGTTCCAAAGGCTTTATCTCGGCCCCACGAACGATACACATTGAAAGCCACCGCGCTGGCGGCGAAAAATTTGCCAACCTTGTTGGCATTGCGCGGACCTGGGCGGACAACCGCGGCTAACGGAGCCTTTTGCATCTTCGCCGATGCAGCAGTTGAGGGCAGCCCTCTGGATCCTCGTCCGTCAAATACTGTTTCTGCAGAGGAATACATACGTGCAGACAGTGGTGTTTTCACGACTGACGATAAGGAGAATGTGGATATCGCGTCGGCATCGAAAGCAATGCCAAAACGAGATGCCGATCTCGCAACACCTCGCGATCTGTCACCGCAAACCTCCAAGAAACGGCGGCTTGCCACCCTCTCACGATTCGGGTGCGCAGAAATCTCCTCAAATCCCGCCCCTCTGGATCGTCTTGATGTTCGATTGCTGGACGGTCCTTCAAACACAAAAAGAACTGACGACAATGTTACCGAAATTGCCGATTCCGGCTCAGCGACTCTACCGACAGTCACGCTGACCTTTAATGGATCCGACGTTGTCGGAGGGTTGCGTAAACTAGCCGAATTAGGCATCATCGATCCAGAGCGAATGCCGTCCTGGATGACCGGCGAAGAAGCCGTTAGTACGGCTGTGGTCAAAGGAGGCAAACGTCTTCGGAATCATGTCTAGTGTCATCCCCGTGCTCGGTTTTCAAGGCGATCTTTACTTGGTGGCTCATGTGTGTTTGTGGCGTACGGTCCTTGTGGGTTCTTGTGGCAAGTCAAGGAGGCGGGGAGTCTTTTTATCATTTACTTGTGCGATGATTGTGATACCCTATCGGAAGAAGTTTGGTGCAGTTCTAATTTGATGGATCGAGGACTGAGAGCATTTTCCTCAGACGTATAATTTTGTGCTTTGAAAAGTTATTTCCGGCGCTAACGCTCGCTGATAGAAGAACATAACGCTGAGCATTTGGTGACAGGCTTGCAAGATTGAGCAAGTGCTCGTCGAATCTGTTCTCTGAAGCACCGACCTTCATCAAAAGGGAAGTCAGTGTCAACTTTCCGTAGTTCAATTTCCCCGAAGCCACGCTGCTACTGCCCGTTGAGTGAAATTTGCGCTTGAGGGTGGTCAGTCCTGGGAGACAGGTGCTGCGCCTGGTTTACTCAAGATTCTCGTATGTTGGATGCTGAGGCTTCTCCCATATACTGCTAGGTGAGCACCTAGAACAAACTAGGACATACGTACCTTTGTTAGTAATGGGTCCAATCACTTATAGATGACAATACAGTAGTCGCGCAAAGAGATCACGATCCGTTCTCGGAGCGCGCATGGACTTTGTCACTATCGAATCATTTGCAGGTCATAGAATCACTGTGGACTCGCAAAAAGCCAAGCCCGATATTGATGCTCAACATCATGATTGTCCGGGCTCCGCATCACGCCGCCCAGAGGAGCGCGATCGTCGGGAAGTTGAAGAAGAGGAGTATCTCGAAGAGTCTGCAACAGCCATAACGATAGTCAGCATAACAAATCCCGAGTGTAAGATCTGCAGTGATGTGAGGGAAGGGAAAGATACAGAGAGCAGCTCGTACCGCGCTTTGGCGAAAGGCCGAATTGCTCCGCGACATTGATGTAGCCACCTGGCCCTAAAGTTCCACTCTGTCGAAGTTTCTCGACCTTTGGATCCGATCCAGGACTCGGCCATTCGATGCGGCTTTGTGAAATGAATCTGAGTTAGTTTGTTGTGGCAACAAGTTGCATCTTCAGGAAATCGAGGGGAAAACGCACCAGTAAATACAGCGAACAGGACCTTGTGAGGATCGTGATGCGCGAGCCCATTGCTCAAAGCAGACTTTGTGGACATTGTTTCCGCACCCGGTTTGACACCACACGGTCTTATCTTTGGGAGTGAAATCGGTGAAGCAGATCGGACATGCACCGTCAAGAGGCTTGCGGTGACCTTCATGGTCCTGATCTAAGATCCCCTTTGCTTCGAACGCACTCATGAGAGAGCCTTCGTACATCTCCCGGAGCTCCTGTGTAGTCAATGCATCATTGACATGAGTAAAAAGTCTCGATCTCACTGTGATATGCGGATGTAAAAACGTGAAGGACTCACCGAGGGCACAAATGAAAGTTGATAGCGTAGCTCTGGTCTCGCGTTGAGTGCTTTGAGAAGTACTAAGGAAATGAGAAGAGTAAGAATATTGGGGTGTTGAGGTGATAATTTAGGAACGGTGATAGGATGAGAATACTTGTAGAGGCTGCTCGATTGTCGGGACGTACCATAAACAATGTGCTTGCACTCGCCGCGACCTCGGAATTTGGCATCTGGGCAGTCACAGGAAGGCAGCTTCCCAATCTTGACTGTATAGATATTACCAGTGGATCCGACAACCTGAAAGTGAAATTCGAGGCGATTCTTCGTTTCATGAACTTGTTGCCCTACAATGAACATACTGAGGTCATCGTCAGCCAAAGCTAGAGGCACCCGGCGTTTTCGAATGTCTTACCGAGATCTGTCTATTCGATCTATCTTGTCAAGATAGGCTTCAGGAGGGGTGTTACGCCACGGACGAGGCCGAGCCTCAGTGCCATGATACTCCACAATTTCGTCTGGAACCAGTCGAATTCGTTGCGACGGCGAATCATTTATGGAAGGAAGTTGCCGAGAAGCCATGCTAGAGCCTCTCAATGGAGAAATCTTGCCGTAGGGCTCATATCGTTGGTTGCTCTTTCTGTTGGAAGACCTCAATGGGCTTCCTTGTGCGTTTTTGGACGCACTTTCCGCATGAGACGTGGCAGTGACGCTGGAGCCGGCAACAGCTTCGATACTTGGCTCAAAGAAAGGCCTTGCGGAAGACCTTGTTGCACGACTTGTCTGTCTATGGGCGGATCTCTGCTCAACTTGGCGTCCTTCACATGGATGAAACGTATGTGAAGCGGATTCGACGTTCGAACATGACTGGTCCTTTGCGTTGTCCATCTTGATTTGCATGCTCTCTTGCCAGGATTTACTGAGAAGGCTGTGTTCTGTCCGCAAAATGATCTGGTCTCGAGCCGTGACACGGCCAGAACGATGTTGAAGTGATGTCACATTCTCCAAGTAATGGCCTCGATCTCGACTTGAATAGCTTGAGCTGAAGACTCTCGACCCAGCAACCCCTTTGTGAAAATCAGATAATATAACGTGACTCCTCTACTTGTCTTTGAGGGCTTTCATCCGAGACCACAATCCAAGAGAGACTTGAGTAGAAGGTTTTCTGTCCCATTGAAGCAGCAATGATCGAGCAAGGAAAGCCCAAAACGGCAGGAGCTTGTGGAGCCCTACTCCTGTTTGTGATGTTTGTCTCTAGTGTGCTGCTTTCCGCCGCGACATGGCATTTGCACGTGATTCCGTACGGGGAAATACTCCACCCTTCGAGCACTTCCAGTCCGCCCGCTCTGCAAGTGTGGTGGATGACGCCAGTTTGCAGTGTTTGTGTGGTCGAGCTCCGTCGTGTCGCGCTATCGGGGGAGCTTATCAGGATGCGCAAGAAGTCCCCTAATCGTACTTATCATAATGATTTACTGAGATGCCATATGTCCATGGCAATCACTGTACCAGACCATCCTACCCAAAGAATAACACTCTAGGAGATCGTTGATACAATGGCTCGTCCTCGAGCTGCATCAGGAGCAGATGCGCCGAAAGAGCCCCATGCTGTTTCTCTCAAAGGTTGGCACAATAGTGAGCTTTGCAATGACAGTGCCAGCTACTAACGACGGTGCATATAGTCCTACGGTAAATGGCACCCTCTGGCATTGGGTTTCTCTTCATCAAGTCTGATCAATCTGGCCAGCCTGTCTCGACCATCCTTGTCCTACCAGTCTCCTCTCCCCGCGGCCAACACCAAAATCTCTCCTCAAGCTTCACTAAGCTTTCCATCGTCCCGAACGGATAACCAATTCATTCTCACACCTCTTGTTAGTTGATACAAATTAAGGTCATCTGCCACTAGAGGCTCTTTCTAATGTCATGATGTTTTAGCTCACCCTCCCCCCGTCATTTGGATCAGTATATGTCGGCGAAACGTTTGCTTGCACCCTTAGCGCAAACAATGAAATCTACAAAGACGACACAGACCGAGTGGTGACCTCGGTCCGGATAGTTGCCGAGATGCAGACGCCTTCCTCAGTCGCTGCTCTCGACCTCGAACCCACTGCCGATCCTGCACAATCAGAAGGCCTTCGAGTTGGCGAGTCACTTCAGAAAATCTTGCGCCACGATCTCAAGGAAGAAGGCAATCACATCCTGGCCGTCAGCGTCAGTTACACCGAGACGCGGATCGGCGAGAACGCCCAAGCTGCTAGCGGTCGCGTTCGCACTTTCCGGAAATTATATCAATTTGTCGCACAGCCCTGCCTCAGTGTGCGTACCAAGGCGTCCGAGCTTTCGCCGTTGGAGGTTGAGAATAAATCCTTGGGTCCTTACGGAAAGTCAAGATTGCTACGCTTTGCACTTGAAGCGCAGGTGGAAAATGTGGGAGATGGTACAGTCGTTGTCAAGGTAAGCAACTCGACAACGTCGGAAAGTTCCAGGGGAGCAGAGATGAGAGCCGTGATCATCACAAATTGAGTCATCATGTATCGCTCCGCTAACCTCTCTCAAGCATACGCGGCTCAATCCCAGGCCACCTTTCAAATGCCAGTCACTTAATTGGGATGTAAGCACCTCCGATTCCTCCTCAGCCGGGCCACCCACACTCAACCCTCGGGACGTGCTTCAAGTTGCCTTTCTTGTAGAACAAGAAGAAGGTCGTACGGACGGGCTTGAAGCTCTGCAAAAAGATCTTCGACGGGATGGTCGTGCTATATTAGGCCAATTATCAATCGAATGGCGCGGCGCTATGGGAGACAAGGGGTTCCTTACAACGGGCAACCTCATGAGTCGAAGACGCACTTGAGATATGAGCATTGTGTGATCTAGAGCAAGCCTCGATCTCGACATGACTAGGGCCGTTTGAGCTGGCAAGTTTTCATGTCTCTGGCCGCACAAAGGGGGAAAATTGAATGTACCGATAGATAACTGCCCAAGACTTTCTCGTGACAGCAAAATGAATCAAAGCACTCGCCGTCGTCATGAAGCATCCTGGAAAACACTTCCGAGGAGTGAAGGGCCGTGTGCTTCCTCGGGGTGAACTCCTCCTTTGACCCCGACAACCGATACGGCGAGTGCACCCATCGACTTCTCCGAGCCTTTGAACAGGGCATCACCTAGAGGATATATGCATACTCAGGACGTGTTCTTGTCAAGATATCAATATAAACTCAACGAGGAGTATAACTTACCGAGGGACGCGTAGTACCTTCCTCCCCCTACCATGGCACCTCGTATGTGAATGGGTAGCTGACATTCATACTATGTTCCTAGAGGGTCTGGTACCAACTTTGCCTACCTAGTACCTCACCCAGTAATTTCTTATGTGCCCATCGTCTGAAAAGTGGATGAGACGAGTACGCCCTCAGTATTGTCATCCTAGGTAGAGGAATGGAGCATCATCCTGGACTGTCGTGTGCAAGAACCTAGGATATCACTGTTGATGAACACGAAATCAGCCCGGGCACTCTTGAAGAGCCTCCCTTATTGCTTTTGCAACATCTGATCGGAAACGAACTTCAAACCTATTCTTCAAGTACCTCACTTCAAGTTCGGCCCCATTTTTTTTTTCCAAATTGAACTGGATAATGTCTTGGCAGCCATTCTCGCAGGCTACCCTACACAGATCTGGTACATAAGTATGAAACTCACCTGCTCTACGTAGATCCATGGAATGTTTCCACATCCCATCGCTTGGAAGCTCCCAGCAATTGAGCTCGGTGAGCAGACTTCACGTGAGGTGTAAGGGGACAACCTTCGATCTGCAGGTTGTTTTCAACGTTTTCTCTGTTCTTTCAAGGTGATGATTCCGTAGCTACCTACCTATGTAGGTAGATTAGTACTAATCATCCTCCTCTGGCCATCTAATCGCCATTCAGGCTATTTCTGCCCCGGAAGGCCAAACCCCCCCCCCCCACTTTACCACTAGTTATGTGAGAACGTACCGTACCTTACTACGAGTACGTAGTCCGGTAGTCGTAGCACTCACACGAGGGCAGGGATCACGGCAAACGCCATGTCTCAGTCTCATCCCGTGAGCGGTCAAGAGCGACAGCTGAGGAAAAGTGTCTTGACCTGGCCAAACAGTGCCAATTAGGCGTTCAGCCGGTACCTACCGAACGTATACCTCAGGACTGGTCTTCCCGGGACTTAAGTCCTTACCTGACCAAGACAGCCGAGGTAAGGGTCAAGATGCGAGTGATGCCACTCGTGGACGGGAAAGGTCGTCGTGCGCGACGAGAATGGAATTGATAAGCTACGGATAGCCGTCTATCTAGTACTTCCACGGAATGATCTTTACGTGGACGACAGCCCAGCCTTTGCCGAGCAGCGTGGAGGCTCAGGCGGGTGGTGCATGTGTCGTGGGAAGGCCGACAGTAGTGGATGTAAGCCTCTTTAGTAGTAGAGTAGCAGACTAGCAGCAGGAGTTGTCAACTTCCGAAGTACACCAGTAAGGTAGGTAGCGCTTGAAGGATCAAGTCTTGACGACAGTTTCCGTGACAAAGTTATGCCCATCTCGCAACTCCCAAGCACTGAAGCAGACGTACAGGAGTAGGACACGTCCGTCGATGGGCTTCCGTGGGACATGGAAATGGTGGAAAAGTCCGGATCAGGTAAGTTTGGATCGGTTCGGAGGTCGGACAAAGGTGCGTTCCCTTGTCCTCCACCCGAGCGACGATCGCATGGTTCGAGTCGGTGGGGGACAACCCAAATTTGCTCTTTTCGTGAGTCGTCTGCCCCTTTATCACAACGCTGAGACCGGTGGGAAAGGTGGAGACTGGATTCAATGCTTGTGGGGATCTGTTCCCATTTCTGAGCTGCTCCCGTCCCAGTACGAGTGATGTTGTCTTTGCCTTGCTAAGTCGAGGATGGCGTGGACGGTCGGGCGATGATCATCGTCGTGGATGTTGAAAGTGTCCCTCTCATGCTGGCAACGACAGTGAAGTCGTTTACAGATCGCGTGTCAAGAGGGAGAGAGGACACAACGATCTAGTCTATCTTGACCTCCGAGTGTCTTTATCAGAAGGGTCTAGAATCTGTGGACAGGCTTGACAAGTCGGTCAGACAGCCCCCTCCGGTCGGAGAGGGCCTGGACTACCGCTCCCCATGAACGCGCTTCAAGTCGGTGGCTGCGAGTGCCGGAACTGCAGGTTCGTTGCAGATGACCCTGGAGCATGATTGATGTTCTGCAAGTCACTCAAAGGAGTCCTGGTCAGTGGCCAGGAGTCATCAGTCACGATTTGACAGATCCCAGCATCGGCCAATTGTCAATTGCACTATCTGGGTCTCTCGCGTGTGGAGTCTGAGCAGGCCCGGGTGAAGGATGAGACCGCAGTCACCTCACGAGTCCGAGGGCGGAGTGACATACCAGTAGGTATTTCATGATGGTACTAAGTACCTGATCAGGAAGGATCATACTCCAGTACCTGACTACCTTACCTGTACTCTGTACTCTGGACTCTGTAGTTCTGCAGTAAGAGGTACCAACTTACTCGTAGTGACCACTTTGACACTGAGGTAGTGTGGCACTTCCACAATGACTGGTGTCGGGAGGCCAAGGCCCGTGTGAGCGGATGCCGACCACCTCAGGGCCACGCTAGTGACTGTCACCTCGCACGGCAGATATCGTGCCTGATGCTGGCCAGTGCACTGAGCGTGTCTCAGGAGAATGTGGTCTTATCCTCACTCTTTCGGTCGACGTTTTCGATGTTGAACTGGAGTTGAGAGGATTCGGGACGGGCTGGGCGCTGTCCGTTGGAGCGCCACCGGCACAGGGACCAGGAAAAGAACTCCGTCCGTGTCACAAGGAAGTGGAATCATAAAGACCGTTACGAAGCTAGAGTGTTGACTGTAGGCGTCATTGTCTAGTATTGACCTCATGGAAGTTTTCATTTTCATTTTCATTTTCAAATATATATATATATATATATATATATACAATTTTTGAAAAAAAAAAAAGGCCAAAAGTCATGGAATGTGTACGTCCTGTGCTCGATTCCAACAGATCGGCTGAACTGGAGATCTTTGATTGAGGAACGAGGGTACCTTACCTACTCTCGTCACTGGGAGTCGAGGGATGCACGAGTCACGATGCCCTACACTAGTTTTAGTGCGTACGTGGTTTTGCCCTGGCCATTCTTTGCTCGCGCTAACGCAACCAGCCGGTCTCCCTGTACAACGACCTCAGGGAAACAGACGAAAACAAGGACACGTCTCCGATCAAGCCGATGAATAGGAAACTACCGCACTGAGCATACTACTAGATCCAACGGAGTCTCCCTGGTCTGTCCTCAACTCCTCGGTGTGACGGCCGGGAATCAACTAGCGCAGTGTGAGCGCCGTACCTGACTACCTACTGCTAACGAAGGAGCGGGACCAAATTCAACGGAGAATGAGTAGAGAAGGACTGTGGAGGGTGCGCTATGAGAGAGCTCGGAGATGACCATCTTGTTTTCGATGTGGCTATTAATATGTCCGCACTCTACGTAAATTGACACTTCCACTGACAGGCTATTTGAGGATCGCGGGCTTAGTTTGCCTTGGGGCTTGGAAGATCCTCGGACACGCCAGCCGTGAGGTTATGGACGATCTGACGGTTGTACTATTGACTATTTAGCATTTACTGCGACTTCCAATGCTCGGGCCACGAGTCTCTATTTGTCTATTGCAGAGGCTTCCCATGTATTTCTCACGGTGATCGAGATTGTGGACATGCCTGGTTAATCCGGCCGCTTTGCACCGAAGCAGACCGTGGCGGAGGCAATCCCAGTTCGGATCGTCCGTTGACTGTTCGTCACGTCCCTTGAACCCGTCGGAAACGTGTGCGTAGTGCGTCTTGCTGTCCGTGGGAGTAAACTCACTGCTCCACCCCCAAAAAACTAATCTTCACTCCGAAACCCCTCGCCCCTCCTGAACCACAACTCTCTTTTCCTTGCCCCTTAGGACTGAGTTGCCGAACATACAATACCTTCAATTTCTCTCTCCTTTACCCCTCCGTCTCCTATCCGCTTTTCCTGACCCTCTGCCGCTTCAACTTCCTCTTCCACTATCTCCCTCTCTTGGTCTCTCGAGACAGACCTCTCTCAGTCACCCAATCTCCAATCTCTCAAGCGTCAAGTAGCAGTGTCAACCGGTCCCGTTTCGCTCTGTCCTGGTCCCCCCCCAAAGTTCTCTTCCCCACTGTTCGAGCTCGGGTAGATTCCATCGCCAGCTTCACTACCCCCCCTCCTCCGCGACTCAAACGAGCCACCAATTGGCGAAGAAACCCGCCATCGTCTTTCACAGCATTAGTGACTCAGTCTTACAACGACGCATCTAGTGCCTGGGGTTATCTACAAATCACCAATCCATCCACTCGATCGGCGGTTGAATGTGGTGGGAGCGCCAGCGGCCCATGTGCTGATCAGTGACCAGCACGGTGAGAATATTCGACTCGTTGGACGGAATCGGGTCCACGCGACAGTCACCCCCCTCCCCGGCGACCCCAAAGTACAATGCCCTCTACCAATGCTTCGGAGGGTGCTCCGCTCGCCGACTACTTCTGGATTGCAGGTGTCGATGGCGGTGAGATTTTGGACACTTTTCGACGGCTAGGGGAAGAATATCGCATCAATTCGTCCGCGTCCCCCGGACCCGCGGTGAACGATGTCATTCAAGAAGACGCAGATGCGGAGGAGGAACACTCGGCAGATGGTTCATCTCGACCAAATTCAACGCTCTATGTCGGGCCGGGCAACCGGCGGAGCTCCAATCAACGCCTGTCCACCCTCTCGCGCAGTGATTTCGATCGCCCGAATGGAACGAACAGCAATCGCAGTAGTGTGACAGTCAAGGGATCCTCATCTCCGTTGCGAACCTCCGCCATGTTCTCCGAAGACTTTGACTTTGATCAAGCTCTGCTCAAATTCACCTCGGAGCGAGATACCTTCTTGACCGATCTGAGTTTGAGCGCCGGGGCCATTACACCAAACACGCGCCCACGATCCCGTGTGCGCACGCAAAAAATCGTCGCGGACGATGCTCCTCCACAGGCCGGCAATCTATTGCGATCAAGTATCGGAAGCGTTCGTCGGCACATGTCATTTCGGGATCTGAACAGCATGAAACGGCAACCGTCAACTATCTCACGACAGGGTGAGTGGTCCATGTCTCCCGTCGATGGGGCCCGAGCTGCGCTCGAGAGTCAAGCAAATAGATATTTTGCTTGCAGCAGGCTTCGTGATCCGTGCGTCATTCCTCATGAACTGACTCTTGTATGCTATAGCTTCCGTACGCACCTCTCGACGACTGAGCAATTACAATTCCGTCATTCCTGTGCCCCAGCCGCTCGAAATTTCCCCGACGATGCATCCTTTGAAGCGGCGATTCGAACCGGTGCTTTTGGATCGATATCCCACACGAGGCATGACCGACGAGCTCAAGCAGCGCGGCAATTTCCCTGATTATGTCCCCATGTTTGCCTTTCCGAACGATGTCAATATTGTTGCCTCGGATCAACGTCCGCGCTCGACCTGGCACGGATTTGCAATGACGACGGAAAACGGATCCAAATTGCACGCGATTTGTGTCATCATATGGATACCGCTGAACGCAAAAGCGGCAGATGAGCTCGAAAAGCGCTGCGAGGAGTGGCGCAAGGAGAACATGACGGACGAGGAACGAGAACTGGCAGCCAGTCTCGGTGAACGACTTGCATCTGAGCGGGCCAAATTGTCCCGGTTGCTGGCGCAGCTCCCGAATGTGGTGTCGGGGTCTGAGTCGCGAGAGAAGCTGGAGGACGAGATCAGCGCGGTCGAGGAAAAAATTGGACTCATGACCGATCTACTGCGGCCCGTGCGACACGCCGCCTCGTCAAAGATCGAGGGTCTCACCGATGGCGATACCGGATTCTGGATTCCGCGCGCTTACGGTATCTTGGGCCGCGAGGCGAATATGACCAGCTTTTGGAAGGAATGGCTGAAGGCCATTGTGGTGCCAATGACCGAGGGTGCTGTGCAGCGAGTGCCCTCCAATTCGACCCGCATGGGAGTGTGGCAGCCGCTCGAACGGTATGTCATGAATCTATGCACAGAAGCATTCTGTCCCGTCTCGTCCAAGACCCAGGTCGAGCTGGCCATCCGAGAGTTGCGCCTGTTCGCTCGACAAGAGGCTGCGAACGAGCTTCCAGGGTCTCGCAATACCGACCTGTACGCCCTGTTTCGAACTCTGTCGATCGCGAACATCATCATTCTTTTCGAGTACGCCCTGACGGAGTCTCGCATCATCTTCCTGTCGTCACATACGTCAATGCTCTACCTTGCCACGAGAGCCCTCGTCGATCTGCTTTTCCCACTCCAGTGGACGGGTGTTCTGATTCCCGTTCTACCCGCTCGCCTTGTTCAAGCCATCGAGGCTCCCTGTCCCTACATTGTTGGAATTGAGCGCCGGTATGAGAAGGTTGAATTGCCCACCGACGACTTTGTGCTAGTGGACCTTGACAACGACCTGATCGAGAGCACTCTTCAGCCAACGCCTTTACCCCGGCATCAGCGTCGAAAGCTTCTCTCGCTGCTGCAGATGGCTGCTCCCCATCACGGTCGCTGCGGAGTGCCTACGGGCCCTCCCGCATACGCCATTGAAACTTACCCTTGGGACACATTCTTGTCAGAAAACACTGCCGCTTATACCGCAAAGGCGCTGCCAACCAATTTGGCAAAGTACGTCGGCCTAAATTCTGGGACGTTCGGCTCCGCTGCGGTCTCCCCTGGCACATATCAGCCCCCCATCTTCAACGCTTTCCTCCATGCCCGTAACGAACAGTCTTTCTCACGGGGCTTTTCAGCTAAAAGCTTCGATCGGCCCGGGACTGGCTCCACTGCGCGTGCGAGTGCGTCGCCGCCGTCCCCGCGCGAGCATTCACCCACTTCGGGCTACTTTCCTCCATCTTCGTCATCGTCTCGACAAGACTCTGGGATGGCGCTGCAGGCGTCTCTGCGAGAGAAACGCTCAGGACATTTCGATGCTGCCTCGCGGAGGAGCTCTTCCTTTGGAATGGCGCGTCGTCCCAGTGCACCCTTCCTGGGCCATGCATCGAACCTGTCCGTCAGTACAATGAACGCAGAGCCGAGTCCGGCTCCCGGTCCGGGCCCTGGCTCCACATACGCCCCGTCCGTATACGCTCAATCCACCATTGCTGCGTCGACAATTGTTCCGCAGGCTGCTGTGCAGTCGGTGGATCACACCGCGGGTACTGCCTGGATTGAGGGTCACTTCTTCCAGATTCAGTCGTGGGATGAGAAGATGGTCTGCGCCATCTGTGATGATCGCGCAGAGGAGGGGATGTTCCGTTGCGCCCAATGCAAACTCGTTATTCACAACCGGTGCGCCTCCCAAGTCTGCCTAGTTTGCGAGGCTGCGTTCCACCCAGACCAGATCCGGGCAGCCTTTGTGAGGTGTTTTGCCAGCTTGTTCTACACGTACAAGAAATACCTTATTCCGGCTACTGGTGAAAAAAAGAAACAAGGAATGTTTTACACCTTTGATATCGATGCGTTTATGAAGAGTCTTCCCACCGAGCATGCCGAGTACATCGCTGTGCTGCAACAGACACAAGGTAAGCAAAATTGTCCCCGCTTCCCCGGGACCTGGAAACAAGCTGTGTCGATTCTAACCGTTTGCTGCCCTCCAGGTTTCAATGAGTTCATCAGCGAGCGTGAAAGAACCAGCCCCAAGGCCAAGGATTCGCGCATGGCACTTTTCGATGAGATCGTGTTATCGAAGCGTAATCGAGGGCGATCCTCGATCTTTTCCGGTCGATCCACCACGGACTTTTTGTCGGACACCTCTCATCACCTTTGGCGTACAGCCAGCGCTTCATTCTTCGCCCCAAGTAGCCGCAGCCAGTCGAGTCTGTCTGGCGATTACAGCCGAGTTGCACAACGAGGTGAGTTCAATAAGTTTCTGGCTGCGTTCAAGAGTGGTCTGTCGTCTAACGATTATCTTAGCGCCGGCCAAACTGGACACGTCTCTTATGAAAGAACCCCGCATGATACATGGGGCTCCGCGGGTTTCGACGGCAGCAAATACTGCGCGCCGAAAGCCATTGCCAAACCTCATGAACGGATTGGCCATATCCCCTCCAAGCTGACGGGTTTAATTTCTCCGGAGGTTTTCCGATTGCATCTAACTGCACGTGATTGGTGCGAAAAGCTCACTTTGGCAAGCTTCGTGAACTCGTCACTTGCCCCGATTCATCGGATCATCGAATGTGATCATTCACATGCTAGCTGACGCGCTTCCTGTGACTCCAGTCTTGCCTTGCTTGGACAACAAGCTTAGTGCAAGCTGCCGATCGTTTCGACTCTGCTCTTTGTGGACGAGTTCGTCAACTCCCGGTGGGGGGACCGGGCTATCTTTCGGAATAGCGGCAGAACATGCGCGTGAAGTGACCGAATATTCTCTCTTGTCTCCTTATTATCAAGCCCAAGTCATACAAGATGGCTTTGCAAGTCCAAGTCCTCTTCAGGCACGTTCTCCACGCGGGACGTGGTGGTAACGTACATGGCATTATCTCTTGAAACTCTCGGCCAATCAGAAATTCTTGCCGAATAATTGGTAAACCATACCTCACATTCAGCTTCCCAAGGCACGTCAAGAATGATTTCTCCAGGCAATCTCTCTTTATCTTCTCTCTGGTCCAGTCTCTCACACGAGAGCCAAAAGTCAAGCCCCAGAAGCATCCCATCGTCTTCTGCCATCCACATCTTACCATGGCCCACACGCTTCCCGAACCACGAGTTGTCGTGTACGATTCAGGGTCCAGAGCTTCCTTTTTTCGCAAAACACTCGTACAGAGCTATCATGCTCCGGCAACTGGCCACGAGTCTTCGAGATCTCAAGTCGCCGAAATTCCTTCTGTTGACTAGAACGACGGCCTCCTGGTTGTATCATTGAATCTTTCCGACTGCTGCGCGCAAGTAAAGCTGAACCGGTCCTCAGTTCGATAGTTCGAAAATGTTCATCGCGCCACGAAGTGTACTGCGCGTTGTGGGTACTATGTCTCTTCAATCTCTGTCTGTTCATATTCTCCATCTTCAGAATACCCCCAAGTCGTTTTCCAGATCAATTTAGTCGCGATCCTCTTCACTTTTGATGAGACCATCTTGAGCCCGGAATATGTTTTGTATCCTGGAATCACCTCGAAATATCGAGGCCCTTTTTCAAAGACACCTCGCTCTGTACCTAAAACAGTGTACATGAAATCCTCAAGTATCACCTACCTCGACCACAATAGAAATCGTCATATGAGGAAGTCATTTCTCCTTTAATCCTGTAAGAATTTAGAAGTTACTGGACCAATCATGGATGAAGATAGTCTATGTAGGCTGTGACCTTTGGTTCCAATCCATCTGAAGTAAATCGTGTCGATGACACTCCATTATGGACGGAATCCATTGCTAAATAAGGTAAAATCAGATCGTACGAGATTGTAGACAGGCAAGCCATACTTCAACTTTCCTGACTCAATCTCAAACACGACCACGCCAACCCAAGCTTGATAGGAAGACAAGTGAATGTTCTCAACGTGAAAGAAACCGGGCAGAAATCAAAGGGAGATCAGGCTTGATTGATGTGCTAGGTAAAATCCGAGTATGTGAGGCACGTGACAAATGTGCATGACTGCATGGAAGGCCAAGTCACGCGGGCATTCATTTGTACTCTGGTTTCATGCTTGAAGTGCTTGGGTGGAAATTTAGAATAGCCTGAAACATTCAATCTTGTCTATGATGATTGGAGTGCTTTGAGGTACGCGCAGAAATACTCACCCACAAGATCGGAGGTGCCAGGTACGTCTGTGAGGGGAGGAACTGACTCGGTCTTCATTGGCATGGATATATACTTTGGTAGCTATTCAAGTAGGGTTCTGTCATTTCTGCACTGTAATTCAAACGTGACACCTATGAGCCGACTACAGTTGAATTCATCTTTTCCAACAGAGCCGGTCATTCTGCCAACACCTGAGTCAATCAAGAATGATGATCAGGATGATTGATCTGTCAGGCCCGTGTCACCGCATTTTCAGAAATTCCCAGCCGGTCGATATTCAGGCTGATCGGTAGAAAGACCCCTGTCGATAATGGATTCTCTCCCAGGGGACATCTGATCTCAAGTGGATGGCCGCTGCGTATAGATGACGCCAAATTCGGTTAACCAATCTCCTGTGCAGAGTGGTTCTAACCTTAGTACGTTGACTGAGTAAGGTATATCCCAGGTGACCTTTACATATGATACACATATTCATTCGGGGGTTATGTCTGGCGCGTGACCATCCATGGAATGAGTGAATTGTACAAAGGAGGCTCCAGCCAGCCTTACGGAAGTTCGGTCGTTGAAGGCATCATTCATTCAAGGTAGGAAGAGACATGCAATTTAATAGACAGGCCTTTCGCTGATCGTTATGGTATAACATTCCGACTGGGTTGAGAATTCTCAAACCTCCATGTTGAATTCCTTTGTGCACGTTAGTGCCGTACCATCCGAGCACTTATAAGCACGGGACGGTGTGATAGTAGTACTTAGCCAGTGTTGGAATGAAGCTGCGTTGAGAATGTATTGAACAATGACCAGCCCTGTCTTCTAATGTACCCTGCCACTGTCTCAAAAGAGCAAGTCAACTCAATCTGGGTATCTTGGCTGGCAAATGCTGGTGCCGGTCGAGAGATCAGCTTACCCTCGATAACGAGTCAACGACCGCGGACGGAAGGTTCACCAGTTGAATACTGTACATATGACTGTCGAATCTGGTCGATAGATCGTCTAACATTCTGCAGTATATCAGTAGCGATGACAATCGAAGGTCATCGACATAACATGTACTTTTCCCTAGTACACCACCACATTTACTACCTTAGTCCCTAATGCCTGTACCTCCGCCAAAGTCCGGCGAAGTGTCAAATAGAGATCTGCCGGGCACTTATCTTCATTCGTGGCTTTTTATCGGATCCTGACCCGACTTGGCCGCTCATACTTCCGATGATAGCGCTGCCTGAACACACTTTGTTCAGTTGGTGAGGCGGTGCAAACGGATGTGTTTATCGTTCCGGAGATGGCGCGCGGTCTCGTCGTTAGTCCATGATCCATGTCGTATTTCCTTGGTCCTCCGGCCGATCACCGTTGGTTTCTTCCGTATTTTCTAACCCTCGAAACCCGGCGTCAATGTACGATGACTTTCTACCGTATCTGTTGACCTCTTTATCGGCTGGCAGATTGATCACGGTAGAGTATAGACTCGTCGGTTGATGGAACATTCGGTGGGACATGGACGTATCATCCTTGTCCGGATAAATAGAGCACTCCCACTTCTCAATGGATCCATTCTTCATCCCGACCACCTGGTAAATAGGCGTCTGCCCCATGACTGCACCAGAGGTATGGCAAGTTTTCAACTATTTACTATTGTACAATGTTGAACGTATAGCACTCCAAGCATTGCACGTAACCAAGTATATCTCCACATGTATAAACGTGCCTTTGGCCGACCATCATTTTACCGTCTGACTACGATTCTTGCCCACCCTTCATGTTGTCGACCTCTGCTCGGATGGACTCTTCCTCTCCATTCATTTCTTTTTTTTTCTTTTTTTCCCCCGTTCTTGGTCTTGTTCTCCATCGTAACGAGATCCCTGCACTGGCAGAGAATCTCTGGGCCGAGAGGATCCATCCATATTATTATTACAGTATGGATTCTATTCTTCCTCCACCTGCATCAGTGGTTGACGGTAATACTTCCGTTGAGATGTCTCATTGGCGGAGAATTGTAACTCCGTCAGCTTTCCCCGGGTCGCTCTTTTGGACTTCTTTCCTTCTTTTCTTCATTTTTTAAATTTCTACTGACTTTAGGATCCCCGCGTCGCGCCCCGGATGAAAGCTGGTGGAGTTCACAGCACCAGTAGAATGCAGCGTTACGACTCTGGTCAACTTCAAGGGTGCACGGCACATGGTTATGATTATTACTCGGCGGGACTCCCGACCCTCCAGGAAAACCGGTGGATAGGGGGGCTTAGATCACGCAGAGGTCCCGGGAGGTGAGCAAGATCAAGAGAGCGACGATCTGTGAGACTGAGAGCAGTACTCCAGCAAGCCAAGGCCACGAGTTCAACATCGATAACTGCCTCTCTGGAGCTGTACTCAGCAGTCTGCACACTCTGAAGTCTGAACAGTACACAGCTACACAGTACACACGAGATAACCACGGATCCTTTCGGAGCTGCTGTGATTATTCACCTTTTTTCTTTCTTTCTTTCTTATTCTGGATTGTCGCTGTCTCTCTCTGCATAACTCCATCCCTATTCTCTTCTCTTCGCGGACTCCCTGTTGCGCCCACCCGGGGATGATCCTAGTACGGCAGACTACTCTGTAAACGGGACTCGCAAATCTAGGCACCCTTTATTAAGAGAGACAGCAGAGACAACCTTAGCGTCGCAACGACCTTGTGGTGAGTCGTGACTTCTGCGAGGATCTTTCATCTCCATCAGACCCAAATCTGCGACCCGAGATCTGCTGCTCTAGTTTCGTCTGGTCTCGTCTCGTATACCACCATACCTATATCAACCACTAGGTGATCGGATCCGCCAGTTGACCGAGTCAAGTGTCCACGTTGGCGCATTCATCACTCGCGACTCCCGGACTGGATCCATCCAGTAGGTTGCAAAATAGAACGACGAACAGAGAAAGTGGACTGTGTTTCTCGAGCCCCCGTCACCGACTTCACCAAGCTCCCACTACAAAAGCAGTGGAGGCACCACTCGGAGGATCCGTTCCAGTGCAGCGTTAGTCCTTCCCCCCCCCCGGACCATCTGAAACTCTATTCAACTCGCCGCAATAGAATCTCCGTCCAAGATCCAACACACGACCGGCACACTGGTTTGCCGGGGATTGTCAATTATCCGGTCGCCAGACGGTTCTTCTCACAGTGCGCTGACTTGAGACGTTTCTCACAGTTGATTCATCTACAACTGCGGCTGGGTCGATAATTGTGCCGAAACCTTTTCAGCGGAGGGTTGGGTCTCGACGGAGCCTCACAGTATTCCTCGCGTGAGAAAGACCGCACTGCTGCAGTACTACACTCTTACCACAGTACTGACTTACTGAGTAGTGAGTACTGAGTACACACTACACAGTCTTCGCCGTGCGCATTTGCCTCCTCGGAACCAAGCCGGTCGACGCTGTCGCGGACCTTTCCCCCTCTCCCCATTCACGGTGCTTGAGCCTAGATCGCCAATTCTTTCTTTCGACCACCTCTTTGACTCGGAGATTATTGAGTCCTACTATCTTTCTCCGATCCTCGTTGGTGTGTCTCTCGTCGAAGATTGTACCGAGGTACCGCCGGACATAGGCACCTCAGCAAAGCCCCAACTACTTGGTTTCTCTTCCGCAGCCTCTTTTCTGCGCCTTGCGCGTGACAGTTGGTTGGGGAGAGCCGTGAGCACGATCGGAGACGAGAAGGGGGGAGCGCGCAAATTGCTGCGTCGCACAGGGCCAAGCTCCTCATCAGTCGATTAGATTGGTTTGACAGTTCAGCAATGAACCTGGTATAGGGCGTGCTTAGCGATCATGATGCCTACTGCTCTGCCGCCCATGATGGCCACGCCGCGACTCGACGATACCGCCGCCGCCGCCGTCTCGACCGCCCTTCAGGTCCCCAGTCCTCCGCATGCCGCTAGTTCACCCGCCTCCACTTCTTTTCCCTTGCCGACTGCGTCCACGTCCACATTACCAGTGACGCCTCCTGCGTCTTCGTCGGCGCCTTCGGCCACCACCTCCGCACTGAGTATCGCGTCGATTGTGTCGAATCATTCAGCGCCCGCGTGGTCGCCTCAGAGTCATGCAGCACCGTCCGTCGTGCCTCCGCCCGACACGCCGTCGGGAACGATAATCATCGTCTATGGCGCGGGGATGGAAAGCATTGTGCACATGGTCGCAGAGATTGCAGGGAAACCCTGGACTACAGAAACCCCCCTGAGGACTCTGTCAAGAGCCTCCGATGTGGTGGTTGCAGGCGTGCTGCCGCAGGATCTCCCCCATGGCCTGGACGGATGCGACAGGTCCTCCTTTGTGCTCATCAACACTCATTGTGTGGAGGACGGGTCTGCCCCGGAGGATGCCTTGACAGAATTGTGTGATTACGAATTCTTGTACTCGCGGACCCCGTTCCTGCGTCGCGATCTGACACGCTTCCTCTCATTGATCTTGGGCCAGACGAAACCCCACGAGGATCTGCGGACCAAGACCCGGACCAATTTCATTTCCACCACTTTCCCAGATGTGCACGCTGCCCTGCCCAATCTCGACATCCTTTCGGTGGGATCGGATGCGGTGGAGATTCGTGTGGATTTGCTGGTCGAGCCCACAGCGGATGCCGCCGCCGCCGCCGCTGCTGCTGCTGCGGGCGGCTCGGTGCCGAGCTTAAAGTACGTGGGTCAGCAGTTGATGTTGTTACGACAGCACACCGAGCTTCCGATCATCTTCACGGTCCGCTGTACGAAAGAAAATGGCAAATTTCCCATGGACGATCCCATGCTGTCCTACAAATATCTACGACGTGCTATACAATGGGGGGTGGAATATATTGACGTGGAGCTGTGGCTTCCCGAGGAGATCCGTCGGCGGTTGGCCGAGGTCAAGGGTCACAGTATCATCATGTCCGCCTTTCACGACTTCTCAGGGACATGGAAGTGGACGGCTCCTGAAGCTCGGCGTGTCTTTGAAGAAAGCGCCAAGTACGGCGACATTGTGAAGATGATTGCCATGGTCTCCACCATCGAGGAGAATTATGAGCTGGAGTACTTCCGCTCCACCATCAAGGCCCGTGGCCCCGGTCCCTTGCTCTCTGCTGTCAACATGGGTCAAATGGGCCAGCTGTCTCGTGCGCTCAACACCGTCTTTTCTCCCATCACCCATCCTCTACTGCCCATGATCGCCGCACCGGGTCAGCTGACGGCGGCCGAGATCAACGAGGCGCTGCACATCATGGGCCAACTCCCCAAGCGCGACCTCTACTTTGTCGGCTCGTTCCGTGCCACCCCACAGACGATGTTCATGGAAAAATGCTTGAATGAGCTGGGCCTCCCGCACACGTTTACACCGATCGACCGCGGTCCCAAGGGCTCTTCTATGGAGGCGATGCTTCATCAGCCCCAGTTTGGCGGTGCCTGTCTGAACCCTCCCATTCCAAGCTCCAGTACCTCTCTGCCTGCAATCAGCGATGCTGCGCGGGCCATTGGATTAGTCGACACAATTGCGCTCGCCATGCCCACCGCCAACGGCAGCGCACGCTTCATCGGTGAGAATGCCGCCTGGAAGGGCATTCGCGCAACACTCACCCGCGAGTATGTGCCCTCTGCATATCGCGGCCGCGCAGCCATTATTCTTGCTGGGTCTGAAACCGACGCATCTGCTGCCATCTTTGCGCTGCGTAGTCTCGGCGTGGGATCTATATACACTGTGGGATTCAAAGCTAGCGGGCCTCTAGCGGGGGGATTGGAACCATTCACTTCAGTGCAGTCCGTCAAACTGGTCGAGCAGCCGTTTGTCATTGTTTCGGCTCTGCCACCAGAGAAATCTCTGCTGGTGCAGCCGTTGTTGCGTCACTACCGCTGCAATGGCCGGTCGTCGCCGCCGTCTACGCGGGGGAAAGTTTATCTTGATTTAACCTGTGGACCTAGGAAAGGTGACCCGCTGGCGGTGGCGTCGAGCGCTGGCTGGACGGCGTATGGTAGTGAGGACGTGAGTGCGTGGACGACGGTGGAAACGTTGCGCTTGCTTGTGGGTCAGAATGTGCCGTTTGACTTTGTTCGCATGGCATCTGGGCGACCTTTGTTTTGATCTGCTGGGCAAGCAAGAGGGGACAACTATACAGACTATCAAGGTTCCTCCTCTATACTTGCACACTTTCTAGCGTCAGCGATCAGGTGCTCATCTTTCATATGAACCGCAGTGGAGTTGTGCTGCCGCTCAACAACATCAGTGGACGAGAATACGAGAACGATGGTCGCTTGCGCGTGAATAAGGATATGCGGCGATCTCGTTGAAGACCCAAATATCGGAGTCATAGGTGCATGATGGATCAGGATGTTTAAGTTTATCAATTGAATACTTACTGTCTTAGAGATGATTCTCATGTGGAACTAACCTCAATTTGGTAGATTTCAAGTCTCTCGGAGGTGGTATTCTATTGCCGCAGGACAAGATTGATCCCGGCAATGGCTCTCTCACACTTGCGATATCGTATCTAATAAAGCGCACGAGGGCTCGCTTCGGCGTGGACTCTGCAAACTCCGAACATTACAATACTATTAGTAGAGGCATCCACACTTCCACTGGACAAGCCAAGTCATACCTACTCACGGCAAATGTCCAGCGGCCACTGTCTAGCTACCCAGGATACCACGTAGTACGCGCGACTGCACTGGGAAGACTGAGTGAGCACCGTAGTCCAATGGATGTTTTGATGTCAAGAATTCCAGTCATCGGTCCATCCGCGAAACTCGCTCGCCATATTCCTGTTTCACTTATTTCATCGATAATCAGCCTCGGTGGCGCGAAACTGAACGTGTAGCCGACTCAAGCCGCTCCTTCATGATTCATCCTCACCTGCATGAATGTACTGCTGGCACACTTGGACTAATGGAGTGTGTAAGTAACTAAGCACTACAGCCCGTAGTTCTAGTCGTTACAACATTGAACAGATTCTTCGCAGCGCTCTATTACACAGTCCCAACTACATATTTAACACACGCAGAAAAGGCTAAAGGCCCACCTGCATTTCACAAAGTTGCGCTCGGATAAATCTGTTCTTGCAGGACTGTTGACTCAGACTGCACAAAGAGACCTCAACTGCGGGGAAGCCTGTCAGCCATGGAGTCTTTCCAATGCCACGTTCAGGTAGGTCGTTCATTGGGTTGAGCCTGATCTTGCTGAAGAATCCACAGTTCTGCATGTTCTGTCTGACAGCACAGACTCGGTCTGATGCATGACTGGATGGTCCGGTAGTTAGATTTAATGCGGAGGTGGCTCCGGGGATGGATTTGATCCACGTTGAGACCCTTTGGACCCTCGAATCCCGTCCGAGTAAGCTTTTCTGCATTTAACCGCCCGGCGCGTATGCGCGATGTGTATTTTGAGATAAATAGGTGAAATATGACTCAAGCGAGTCTTTTTGAAGTGGACAGAAGGAGAGGGCCTGGCAACATCGAGTCTACGGGTAGAGCGGCAGGAACTATATCCAGCACAGGTGTGTCTGCTGAGCTGTGTTCTGCACAGCTCTGCTGCAGATGGTTGCTTTCCTTCCATTCAGCGGGATGGACAGCCACAACGAAGGTTGATCTGTGCGCTTTCCAGTTTCTCAGTAGAGGATTATCTTCACTTGCGGTCATGCCCGTCCGGGTCGAGTGTTGCTGGGTCCCCCCCCCAAGCAGAAGTTACGGATGTCTCAACGATGGACGCAAGAATCTTGTACCTGTACCTAGAAGTTGCCCAGGTACGAATAGTTTCAAAACTTTTAGCTAAGCACAGACTGTAGAATCTGAATATGACTTACCTCCTACTGAAGAACGACTTCCCAAGAGATCTACAATGTTTTTATTTGTAATATAGATAAAATCTTACTACCTGCTTGCAGGTCTACGCATGACCAGAAGATTCGCAGAGGCAGACCTTACGCCGGTGTCAGTCACAACCGGAACCTACCTATGCACATGGTTGTAATAGGTGAGATTTGGGGTCCGTCTCCAGAGGAGTTGGGCAGTGGTGATGCGGGTGCAGCTTGCAGGTAAGGCAAGTATGGTAATGTTACGTACTCGACATGTAGTAGGTTCAGCATTCATTCGGTACTTATGTAGATGAAGTTCACCGTTCAATAACGTAATTCACGGCCGGTCGGGACACACGGCCGGTCGGGACACCTAGCACCATTACAAAGATTCAAAATTGATTATCTCAACTAACACCCATTAATTCAACTAAATAATACGATTTTTATATGAAGTAATCCTGTGGCCAGTTTAGCTATATCCACTATAGGTAGGCGGAGCCCTCCTAGCCGGTTGAATCGGCTGATTAGGCAAATCGACCTCCTTATACGATACTACCTTATTAGCTTTAGGTAGTTAAATTAGCTGCTGAACTAGCTATAGGCCCTCTTCGATCGATAGGCCTCCCTTATAAGCTATCTGCCTAGTCGATCGAGTACGCTTTTAACGTTTCTTTTTATTCGCTACGCGTAGATCGGCGTTTTCCTTTACTAATAAGGTAGTATAATATAAAGCTTAATAGTAGCCCTTAAGAATCTGATTAACTACTAATTTTAATAGGCTTAGAGGGCTTTTTGACTACTAATCTATTAGATCTTTTATTATTTTAGCCTACTTTTCTAGCTACTTTACTATTCGAGGCGTTTTTAGTGTGAATTAGCTAGATCTACTACTTAGTCGACTTAATAGTAGTAGAGGCGTTCGAAGCGATATATTAAGCTTAGAAAGTACTCGACTAGTATTAACTAGTACGATACTAGTAGCTATAAAGCTACTTTAGACGATATTCGGTTAAAAAGCTTCTAGCTATATATAAGGATAATCTATAAGAAAATTAAGCTTATCGATATAATTATAGCCTATTCGGGCTAGATTACTCACGAAGCGACTATATATACGCTTTAGTACTATAAAGTACCTAATATTAAGTAGCTATAGTAGGTAAGACGAATATAAAGGTATATAAAGTAGTATAATATTATTTTCGGTATAGATTCGATCGAATTAAGGTATAAGATAGCTACTGTACCTATTAAGGATTAATAGCCGAAATCGTTCTTGTATACGTAAAGTAGTATATAGAATAAAGAGCTTTTAAAGCTAGTAAAGGCCGATTTTATTAGTAGTCTAGCTATTATTCGATACTTTGATTCGCTAATCCCTAGGGATATTCGACGATTTAAACTATCTAGCGATATAAATCTAGCCTTTGAAAATAATATAGGGCGGTAGCGTATAGCTATCGGCGTATATTACTTCGATCGTAGTAACCTATTCGCGATTACTAGGCTATAGAATCGATCGCCGACCGTAGTATTTAGCGCGCGTAACTACCTTTTGCGAGGATATAAGGCCTATCGTAAAGCCTATCTTATCAAAGTTATAGATATCCTCCGGTTAAATCCTATTCTCCTTAATCGCACGTTACACCATCAAAAACCACTCTTTAATAGCCTTTAGATCCTCGTTAAGAGCGCGCTGATAATTATATCGTTTAGAATAGCGTGATTAAAGCTTATCGCGCCGTTTAACGAAGGTTAATACCTAATTAACGCTAATAGTTAATAGGGGGTTTGTCACGGCGTAGTCATGCGTGGTGACTTAGGACGATTCACGATCGAATCGACCCCGCGTCGCCTTAGGGTAACAACCCCAAAGGCTCTGTGTGGGGCTGTGGGGACTCGGTACACGGAACCCCCATGTATATATTGTGTGAACTGGTGAAGTCTACCACACCCCAAGATTCAGTCTTTGAAAATCATAACCATAGACTTGGACTCTCTGCCTAGCCAACAGGTTCTCTGTCCTGCGATACAGACCCCCTAACAGGGTTAGTTCCACGCGCTATAAGAAGGATATTAGCTATCTCTCGAATAGTAGAGGGCCTAGGCGCTACCCTACGCGAATCTATAGAGAGGATCTATTTAGTAAGCGAATCCTCTTCTAATTAAGTTAATTTATAACCTAATAGGCGTTTATCAACGTGTGAGGATCTTCTATACGCGCGCGTATAGTGTAGAGCGCGGTATACTGTATAGCTCCGCAGCTACGCGAATAGATTTGATACAGCTATTTTCTATATCATTAAGGGCTAATAGGATCCTGCCCTCCTGATTAGCTGATTTCTGCGAAGATTCAGTGCGAATTGGTGGTATAGTAGGTAGTTGAATTAGGTAGGGTGGTAGGAATACGCGATTTTGGAGTGGGCGTCCCGACCGGCCGTGTGTCCCGACCGGCCGTGAATTACGTTACTGTTTGGCTAATGTGTAATATGCTGGAGAAGTTGAGTTGGTCCGGTGGCAAGCTACACTTCGAAAGGTAGTAACTTAAGCTCGGCCGACACGTTGCTATGTACTCATGCACCGAGACTGCAGGATTATGAAATTCCTCGCAATGAATGAGTTAGAGCCGACGAGAGATTAGACTTAGCTGATATTTACTTTTCTACAATCACATGAGACTCACTATTTAACTTTTTTTTCCCAGTGTCCAAATCGCAAAGCTGCGCGTTCACCCTCTAAATACGGACTTTAGCAAGGATCAGGGGCGATTGGGTGCAGCGGACGAAAAGTGAAACGAACCTAACTCTGAATCCGGTCTTCAACACGAATACGGGTTGAGACTGGAGCAGTGGAGAGATGGGTCAATAAGAAACGGACGTGCTTTGACGAATCCAGACTCCAAGAATTATAATTAAAAGCCGCCCAGTTACCGAAAAGCATTGGTAATTATCAATATCCATACGCCAACTACTTCATCTCATCGAGTGGTGCCCTAGTGGGACTCGGAATGATACCGCGCAGCCCTCATTCCCCCGAAGTGGTGATTTTCTTTTCTTTTCTTTTCTTTTCTTTTCTTTTCTTTTCTTTTCTTTTCTTTTCTTTTTTTTTTCACCCACGGTTCCGTTCGCCTTGGTGATACTTTCTAGTCAGAGAGTGTGCACTGTGCAGAGATTGTAGGTGTCTCACTATCTTTTTTTCCGATTGCAATAATTTTGCATGGCGTTGCGATCGTCTGAAGCGAACAGGTCATACTATATACCTGATCAATGATTCAATACCGATAGAATCCGGGAAGAATCTAAGACTGGAAAGAATTATCTGAAAGGGACCCAAGAGAGTCCTTCCCAATACGATCCATCGGCAGACGTTGAAGGAGATGAATAATCAAGAATCGACTTAAGATTACGCTGCCCCACTGTGATATTCTTGATCTAATCCGATCATCGGTGTCTTACCCACCCTAAGCGGAGGACGGTTAGACCTCGGAATGGACCTTAGCATAGGAATCTGCACCGGTCCCAAAGGCACAATTCCAGTGGTTCTCCCAAAAGCTCTCCAAATTGGTTCGTGCCTAAGTCCACGGGCCATCACAGCTTCGTTCTGAACTGTGCTGTGAATTTCACCTATGAGCGAAGCCGACAAGACATGATGTCTTTGAGATAAGGTTTAGTCTGAGACGCAAGCTCAGTAATGAGGCCGCTGAAAAGTGGACCGGCAATAAATTTTCCCCTGCACTTTGTTATGCAAGCATAAGGAGTCGACGTGAGACAGTCAGGGATGGTCTTTGATTTGAAATATATTGACTCTGTTCGTGGGAAAAGAAGGTCCAGACACTGACTTCCATTCCGGGAAGTGGATGGTAGTCAGCGGTAGGTGATGGGCGCATTTGTGTGGACCAGACTGTACGTTAGGGTAGATGCTAGCGCTTGCCCCTGGAGCTTAGTACTCTCATTCCCTATCAAAGTTCGGCAATAGATCCCGACAAGCCGTCAGCTACAATTGTGAATGTCAAGTAGTAAAGATTCATTCTTCATTCCTGGGACAGGCCAGCTTTTGCTTAGAGGTAGAGAAGGTCCAGCGCAGTACCTACGTGCCAGATTCGTCAATATTCAAGATTGGAGACGAATCCCCAAGGCGCATCAATAATAGGTAGCTGCCTAAATTCGAAGCTTCGAAACTGGGTGGAGGCTGATCAGCCCTTCTGGATCCCCCACCTTGATTGCCTTCGACATGGTTCTCTCCTGCAGCCGTCTGAGACACGTTATGGGTCATTTGAAGTGCGTGCTGTCTCCCAAAAGGCTTGCTCGATCGTTTGCCAGATCCTTCGGCGTCTGCGCTGGCGAGAAAGAACTTGGGCCGAAGAAGCGGGCCGATCTCCAGAACAAACCGTGAATCGGAATATTTTACGCGACGAGCGTCACTTCTGGTGCTCAGAACGAGAGGCAGGCCGAGGAGAAACATCACAGCCTCTGAGTCTTGTCCCAGGCCAGAAAAGTGGATTTCTCTGAGGCTAGGGTCCACTTGGAGGAGTAAACCCATTTCCTCCACTTGGAGCTGTCAGCAGGATGCATGAAGTGCGATCGAAGCGGCGTTTCATGGAGATAATTACTATGATTATTTGGGCCGACGAGAACCTTCGAGATCCGGACGGCCCTGATACTTGTGAGCATGGTATTTACCAGCCGGAAACATATTAGTCTTGTTTCAATATTTGAGCTCACTCGAAACCCCAAATCAAGTTCGAGAGGCGAAGGGAAACGCGGGTGTACCGGAGGCGGAACGTAAGAGAGCACCTTGCCGAGTTGAAGCCGCTTACTAAAGAACTGACCACTGAAGGTCTGGCACTTTAGGTAAAGTGGCACTGTATCTGATGAAAAATAGATGACTTGGACCACTCGTTCTACCCCCGAAGATCAAGCGGGCGACACGTGCAGACAACTCAGTATGGAAGCGAGAAAGCACCAAACTGATTGCTTGTGCTAAGATCGAGAAGTTAAAGCTAGGTCTGACGGCTTTGAAAAGCATCCCTGATGGTTATATTTGGGCAGAAGGCCAAAGCTGGCTCCAAAATTCCACTAGTACATTAGAGTAATAGACACCGTCACTCACCAGCATGATCATCACCTCGCATCGCTGAAGCACCTAGTGACCGTGGGTTTCTTTTCGAGGCGACTGTGCCCTGTGCCACATGGCCCAATTCATGAGGACATTCACAACTGCGCCGTTTCGAGATCCTCTTGTTGTTCCCACGAATCTAGTCACTACTTCTCATCCCCTGTCCCTGGACTCTGCTCCGAGCGCACCACGTATAGTAGCGTGCAGGAACCTTCAAGATCAGTCCGAGAACCTCAGATCAACTCAAGCCCTCACCGTCTATCAACAACGAGTCCTGTTAGACGTCTCATGCCCACCTGCTATAGTCAAATCCAACCCTTGAATAAGCCTAATGCCGGTGACTCAGCGCGATGATTCTCGGCACATCTAGGTTTCAACGGCTTTGCATCTCACACGAGGGCCCCTACTATGAGGGTTGAGGGAGTCGTCCATGAGTCATTGTGATCATTGCCCTGACAACATTTAGGATAATAATGCATAACACAATGATCCACATCTCCATGCTCGCCCCTGTCAATCTATTTAGTCCATTCCCAGCTTCGGGATCTCTCGTAGCCTGGGAGTACTAAACTTTTTTTGGTCCTGACATGCTTGCTACTCTCCAGTCTCCACAATGTTTCATTGAGCACATCAGATGATCAGGCGAATCTCATCGTAGCGCATCCACTAGAAAGTGAAGAAACTTAAACTGTACTCCAAATCGACTTGACCGACAGCTGGGAAACAAGGTTGTCGTCTTGTATAAGTTACCTATTTCTGAGAAGTGAGAAGTGAGAAGTGAGGAGAGTCATGTGAAATCGTAGTCCAATCACCTGATCTTCGGCGGACCTCACCCGCGAGAGACCGCTAAACCCATCCCCTCCATCTCATTTACCAGTACTGGATCATCTCAATCTCCTCAGATTCGTAGTAGATTTGACCCGTGAGCAAAGTCGCGTCAACTGTGCAGAACTGCAGAGTGTGCACACTGCACTGTGCACGACTCAGCCGTCAAAGTGGCTTAGTGACGGTGTGGCCCCAGTTCCGGTCCCCTGGTCGATTGCTCTTTTAGAGTTTCCTCGGCTCTTCCTCTCGTGGGTTCTTTTGGCTCCTTTTGGGTCGTCTCCGTCTCGTCCATGTCCACTCTCGCATCTGTCGTGGGTCGTCACCTTCGAGACGCCTCCTGGTGCTGTAGCGTTCTTCTCGTGTCCTCTTTTTCTGGTTATTTCTTTTTTCTGACGGTTCGATCTTAGCCTTTCCCATCGATTTCTCCTCCCTCCCCTTCTCCGCATTCTCCACGGGTCTTTGCTCATTTGAGTCGTGACGGTCCATGGCGTTTTTGCTCCACTCTTGAATGCCCTCCGTCCACTGGATCGAGTGCCTCGAGGGCATCCACTCCGCCCCCCCCCCCCCAGGATGGGCATCTGCCCCCTTCTCTGCTGATGTCCGCGTGAATCGCCGGATGTCTTTTCATGCTCTGCTCGGTTCTCTCGAGTCTTGGCCATCGCAGTTCCAGACGAAAAGACAAGTGAATCCGATTTCCCCGGTTCTCTTGTTTGGCACACGCAAGGTTCCTAGGCAGTTTTCTGTGGCGGTCTTGTGGGGAGTCTTGACTCTTTTTCGACGCTCGTCCTCTGCAAGATCACGCCTAGTTGAAACGAGTCTCTTGTTCTTGACCGAATACGTCGGGGGACTACTTTTCTCGACGGAAGCTTGGCTAGTGGTGGTGCTTCTTGCATCATTCTTGGTCCGCTCACACGGTACTGTGAAAAGTCCGAATCGAACCACGCCTGGTTCTATTGTTCCTTACAGACATTGCGATCTTTGCCTCCTTTCTTTCTTTCGTTCCTCTTTCTCTCTTTCTTACACTAACTTGATCGCTCTGTCTTTTGCCCTTTTGCCTTATTTTTGTGCCAAATCTTCTTCCTCATATTTGCCGTCGTCGACAAATCACGCAGCCAGCGAATCCTCTATTTCTGACTTTTGCTCCATTGAACATCAACACGAGGACGTCTTGCGTTCCCAGCTGTTCGAGATCGGCGATCGGTCCATCTCGTGGAGTTCGAAGAGCATCAATCGATTCTGAACAACCTCCACATTTGATTACTTTCATGCTGCCTTTTCAGTAAGCGTGACCGTTCTTCTTTCTCTCAATCTCGTCGGAATTCTTACGGAATCGCCGAGCTATTAATTGTTCGCGTGGTCTATTCTGCTTTGGGATCTCGGTCTTCACCACACCACGACACAAACCTAGGCCATGATCCGCTTGTCGATCTACATGCCTTACTCGCAATAATTTTCATGTCAATGAGCCATGTCGCGCCCGCAGGTCAGCATCGACCGGTTGACGCCGCGACGGGCGACGATTGAACCACGTGAGGCCATGAATTGCAAATCCTGTCGCAAGCGCAAGGTGAGTCTTACAAATCGCCGATGATGGTTCCCTTTTTCCACTTCAAATCGCGGGTGAGGGATGTCAATCGACGCGGAAAAACTGAGCGCTATTTTTCCAGATCAAATGCAATCGTTTACGGCCGAGTTGTGAGGCCTGTAAGGTCTTCCAGTGTCCCTGCATCTATGGTGAGCGCGCGCATCGTCCCCCGCTCCCTCGATTTCCCCCCTCCATCTTATCCCCCCACACTTTTTTTCCTCGGATATCCGACCTTGGGAGTCTCTGCGCCTTCTCCACACATGCCTCGGGTGCGCGAGTCCTCTGCCACCACACGCAATTACTGAACTCAGTCCCACCTTGTTATTAGATGCAATCCCAAAAAAGCGCGGACCCAAGACAGACGTCCTTGAAGCGCTCCTGAAACGCGTCGATGGATTGGAGAAAAAACTGCAAGATGAGAAAAGTTCCATCTCCCCAACGTCTCCGCGGGAGCAACAATCGGACGAAGGGCCTCCGCATGCGCCCGTGGCCGTAGCTCCGGCCGCGACGAACAGCGCCCGTCGCAAGACGATCGACGCCTCATCCTATACGATTCATCCCGCGGTCGAGTCAAGGCCGCCCCTGCCATCCGGTCTTTCGCATGGCGCCGAGACATTTCCCACTGCAACTGGGCAGAGTCCCTCTACAGGCGTCTCAGCGAAATCGCCAGCGTCGCAGCATAATTCGCTTTCTGATGGTGTGCTCAACGCGTTTTTTGCCCGGCTACATGGAAAGCCATTTCACATTCTCGATGAAGCCGAAACTCGTCAACGCCACCAGGCCAATCTGTTACCGACCCATCTGGCCATGGCGATCTCGGCCATGACAATTAGGTGGGTCAAGCCGTGCGAAGCCATATCACACTTTTCCATTACTTTGATCCCTCTTTGTGTCTCGTCTGACTCGTTTTCAGATATACGGTCGTCGGTCAGCGGGATCAAGCATACGCTCTGCGAATGGGCCTGGAAACGGCGATGCAAGCGCGACGAATGGTCGATGTTGATGATCCGACAATTGATGGGTTGCAATCTCTGCTTCTGCTTTCCCAAGCCTTCTTTGCTTATGGCATGGGAAAGAAGGCATATATGACATTTTGTAAGGCTGGCCATTCTATCTGGGGAATTTGCTTGGTCACTCCATTGCCTCAAGCGGATTGATTTGTACATGCTGACTTGTCCCAGCGAATTGTGCGGCCATGGCGGTGGCGCTGGACCTTCTCCGAGAGATGCCATCCAAGGCAAACGTCTCCGCCTCTGAACGGGAGACACGACGACGACTCTTTTGGTCGATTTACTTGATGGACCGCTTCATCACCTGCGGGTCCAAGCGACCGTGTCTGATTGCCGACCACTCCATCGTTTTGCGATTGCCTTCGTGGTCGCCCCATGCAGCTGGTCTCAGTATCGAGGGCGAATTGTTCCACGTTGGTCCTAACATTCAATACTCGGCCGACTCGCGCCGCAAATCGCCCAGTGCGGCATCCTTGCTGATTGATATCACACGGATCTTGGGCGTTACAAATCGATACTTGGCTGCTGGAGGTGTCAAAGGAGACTCACATTTTCCATGGCATGCTCTTTCTAATCTGTCCAAGATCAGGCAAGAATTGGACATTTGGGCGGCGGGCACCCAGGACGTTTTTTCTTCGATCGAGGCCCTATTTGGTCACCCGGAGAGCACCACTTTACTGCTGAGCAAGCTGATCTACCACCTCGTGCACTGTCTAATATATCGCCCATTCCTGCCTATTGACTTGGTGGAATTGCGAGGAACGGGGCAACACCAGTCCTGGCAGATTGAAGCCACCAATCTCTGTTTCTCCCACTCCAACGCCATTGCTGAGTTGGTCGAGCTCGGTCGAAATGCTCCCTTAATCGAATGGCCCGCCTTTGTCGGGTATTGTGTATGCACGGCTGGAACCGTCCACGTTCACGGGGTGCATTACAAGGGGCGTGAGGGGGAGGTCTTTTCCTCGAGTGCAGAATTCCTGACCCGGGAGATGCACCAGCTGGCCTGGTTGCGAACTGCGTGGGCGGGCGTGCAGCATCAGCGGGAGCTGCTTCAAAGCATCTACACTTGTCACACTGAGTTGGTGCGAAATCTTGCGAGTAGCTCTATGCGCTTTTCGCCGGTTTTCCATCTTGAGGATTTCCTGGATCGATACGCCGGCCTCGCAGTGGACGGTGCACATGTGCAGTTGGTCGACACCGGGGACGAGCTCATAAACAGGTAGGAACGGGCTCCCCTCTACATTCGCTGCTTCATGTTTTCTGCTTTTGAGGGGTTTCCGCGCATTTGTCTCATACAGGAAACGCACGCTGACCATATTTGGTATAGTCCTTCTGCGTTCGGTGATCAACAGGCGCAATCGCACACATACCGGCCGATGGCACCACCATCATCTTATCAACAACAGACCCCTTTCTACGGTAATAATCTTCGTCCGACACCACCTACACTTCCATCATCACATACTCCAGAATCATCGCGCCGTCGTAATGGTTCTCAATCACAAGCTCAATCCTACCATACTGAGAATCTACACCAACAACCTCCGTCCTCCTCTTCCTCCGCTCTGTCGCCAGTCCTCCATTTCCATCGCACCCAAGCTCAGCAATCTCAACCTTCACCAGGGCTTTCTTCCATCTTCCACATGCAGTCCACCCCCGAACATCTCTCCCACTCTAACGGTCACTCGAACCACGATCCAACACAACATCTTGCGATCCCCAATGCCTTCTCTCCCAGCGCCTTCGCTCTTTCACCACCGGCCTTTCTCGCAGACTCTTCTCTCGGCATTGCCCCAACTCCTCCCTCTCATCCCCAATACGCGACCTTCCCCTTTGACACGAACATCAATCAGTCCGGTGCAGCTTTGACCCCGGGCGCCCAGTCACAGACAAGTGGCTCTCACACAGCGAGCAGTGAAACGGGGAATCTTGAGAAAGACCCCTTCCTGAGCCTTTTGGAGCAATTGGCGGAGAATGAACACTCCCAGGGGGGTCCTAGTGAATTGGACTTTTTCCTGACAGGGGCCATGGATGCTGTCGAGAGCGATATGCATCAAGTGCATGGCAAGGCGGGCTCGTCAGGCAAGACTGTTGGTGACGCACGGGATGTATCCGATCATCTTGCGACAGGTGTGAATATGGACAACTCGAACGTGAGCCGGTAAAATTGGCTCATCGGAGATTATACTCGGCCTTGCAAAACGGACCTTACAACTCTCAAAAATATTTAGCAACTATAGCTTTGCCACACATAATACGAACGATATGGACGAACATATCGCACTTTAACTTGAAGACCCAGAACCACAGACACACCTTGATCAACCATACATGCCAATGTACATGAGGTCATTCTCACCCTTTCCAGGTTAAAGTAGTACACACTACACAGTACAAACTACACAGTACACACTACACACCTATAATATTAGATTCCATATCCGGAAGATGAATACCTACCGACTACAAATGCATCGATTGGTCGAGTCATATCTTGCACTAACGGTCTTTCTTTGATTCCTTCCGGTCCTCCCAGGTGCCACCACTTAAGATTTCCAAATCAAGTCAAAGTTCAATGTCGTGGTACTTTTCGATCCATCTTATCCAACAAACCTCAATACCCTCCCGTGGGCTAATTCAAATCAAGGCTCAGAAAGGTATTCTTGAAACCTGTGACTCTCTTATATTCTTCGAGAAATACAGAATAGAGCAAAAGTAAAATTGGAAAAACATACAACAGTCAGGATTCGCATGTGGTCACCCACCATACTACTAACTGACCGGCGTGTGGCTTGAGTACGGCTGAGCGGACGGGAAGCCCTATTTTCCACACCCTGTGGTCGTATGTGTCTGGTTGAGAGATGAAAAGGATTCTATATCATAAAAATAGAAATGAACGGAAAGTAATTTTTCTAGACCCCTAGTGACGGTGAATAGCCCCCGGCCTATGTCTATTTCGCCTCTAGGATCTGCCACCGTGCGGGTCTGAGGGTACTCAGTGAAGCGCAACCACACGGCCCAAGTAGAGGCTGAGGCGGGGGAGGACTTAAGGATGCCTTTCGCTAGCCTAAGACACGAAATCAGAATCATCATTCTCATGCTCCTGAAGAACAGAGGCCATCTCGATCTCTGCAGAATAGAATCAACAACACCCGAAGAAGCCATGTCCGAGTCTTCACGTTCAGCCACCTTGTAATCAATGATCATGTCGATAGGAAGGTAGATTTGCGGGTGAGGTACGATCGAAGATATAGCTTCCTGAATATGCACGGTAACCTTAACTCCCTTGAAACACGATTCATATTGGGGCATCAAATGGCGAGAATATAGTCATGCAGAAGCGGGAGAAGTCAGAGCACCTAGTGCAACGAAATAGCAATCCCTGTGCTGTGATGAAATGTCAGACTTGATTAACTTCTCCTGCGAAAGCTATCTCGTCATATTTTGTAAATTGGCATAATGGTAGGGTTTTGTCACAATATTGGTGAAGATAGGCGAGTTCTCAATTCTTTATTTACGATGGCGTAAGTAAACAACTCAAGAAGAAGCATTGGAAGGGACTGAAAAAGAACAGGAAAGAAGTTAGAGTCCAGAGGTTACTGCCAAGGAAAAGAACATGGAAGTAAACTGAGTATCAAAACAGCAAAGCCCTTGATATTGATTAGTTATAGTGTCTGGGCGACATGAAAATGAGACTGGGTAACAGAAAAGTGAAACTAAGCATAAAAGTGAAAGTGAGCCACACCAAGCCTACTCAATCCAGATCACCATACACAAGGAGCGCGCAAGTGCGGCTGCCCCAGGGTAGGCAGTGGCGACTACCTGCGTATGAGGGCCGCGGTCACGAATACTGGTTGATGATCTCCGGCGAGCAACAGAGATGGGCCCTTTTGTCACATCACTTTCCCATCCGAGAGGTTTCTGGGTGGCTGCCCTGCGACCCGTCCAGTGATCGACTATGGTACGCCAGTCATTATCGTCGGGTTCCCAAATATTAACATCCTGGAAGTCTGGGCTCTTGAAGACGAGCAAAACTCCTTGGGGTCCGGCGTAGAAAAGTGCGTGAGCTAGGGAGGACGTTGTATAGATTCCCGGCCCAAACTCGTTATCGGTGTTCGATGCGTTTAAGACAGGAACGAACCATTTCATCTGTAGCTCTAAAAACGACCGCTTCGTTCCACTGAAAAGAAGACCCTTTCCGAGTGTCTGAATCAAGTCCCTTTCGATTCGCTGGGCTAGCTTGTCCGGTTTGTCGAAAGAGATACGCACCGAGAGTATTTTATCGGGTAGATTTCGGTCGGCGGTTAGCGGAAATAGGCTTAGTAGAGAGAATGACTTGGTAGCGGTAGTCACACAGGAGGGTATAGATAGGTCGGGGGAGTCAGAGGCCACTGGTGTTAAAGCCGGAGGGTATTCGGTATATCTCTGGTATACTGAGCTGGGAATTCGCTCCTCGGCGGCTAAGTCAGGGAGCAACGACCGGATAGTAGCGCTCGAGGGCACCACCATCACCTCATTCCACGTCGCGTATTCCGGGCTGAGCATAGTTCGGGCAAGGTCATCAAATCGAGCCAGCCAGAGCAAACTAGAGATGGGCCCAACCATTCTGAGATGATCGGCAGCGGTTGGATTTTCGGGGCCAACCCATTCCAGAATGTCAGATGGTATTTCGCCAGGGTAGCCATCCACGTTGGACCAAACCGGGCGGAAGCCTTGGGGACCGAGGACTTGAGGATGCCTTTCGCCAGCCCAGGACACGAAGCCAGGATCTTCATCCTCCTCTTCCTGAAGAACCGGGGCCATTTCGCCCTCTTCGGGCACGAAGCCAGGATCTTCTTCCTTCTCACCCTCATCAATAGGGGCCATTTCGACCTCTGCAGACTCGACAACACCCGAAGAAGCCATGTCCGAATCTTCACGTTCGGCCATCTTGTGTTGGATGATCGTGTCGATAGGAATGTAGATTGGCGGGTGAGGAGGTGTTGTGGGAGAGATTGGCCTGCTCAGTTCGGAAGGCCAAGGGAAGGTTGACGACAGAGGTGACTCAACCTCATCCATGTGCTCGTTATATACTCCAGGATTCCAGGTAGTAGGCGGCGCTTCTTGCGGCCGCTCCCCAACTCGGCAACTCGTTTCTGGAGTTCCGTTTTCCTGGACAACAGAACAAACAATAAGCAGATGAATTGCGGAAAACTGCCCAGCTGTCCGGCACTTACTGAATGTGATTGAAGATGGTCAAATGTGATTTTCTTATGAAGCTGAGCTCGTTCTGGAAGGGGTTTCTAAGAAGAAAGATGATTCTGAGAATCCAGTTCTGTTCTCGTGAACCAGAGTAAGCACTTCAAGGTGGAAGGTGCTACAGGCATGTTTCACCGGCATCATGAACAATTCCTCTTACTTGCCTTACTCGTTTGGTCATGAGTGAGGTCGTACCTTCCTTTTCGCACAACGCGTGCTTGACTTATCATGTGCTTGGCATTTGCAGGCCTCGTCCCATCAGCCGCTGAGCGACGGACGTGTACCGCAGTGCCGCCCATAGTCCTCTTTCGGAATAGATAGAAACGGTCATAACTTCATGAGGCATTTGACGCTATGAAAAAAACTCCAACATGCTACCAAAGGGGCAGGCCAGAGTCAGATATCTCCCAGATGCATTGTGTTGCTCCGGATTGTGTGCAGAGAGTAAATAAGATGCTGCGAATATTACACGCAATTGCAATGAGTGGAGTTGCAGGTGGATTGGAAAGAAGAGTTCATTTTCTATCTGAATTGGAAGTTGTAATCACATGATTCATTCATATAGTTCGAATGGAGCATGAAATGCTCTGGGTAGCCCGGGCTCTCACCTGAATCACCCCGGTCACCTCCCTCCTACCTATCATCCATATCCAGTTTCTATCTATGTTTAGCTTTCGCTCGCTCAAATTGAGATCATCCGTTTCACTTGTAATACTCAGAGATTGAGCGCCTCGAAATATTGTGGCTTGAGTACGGCTGGGCCCTTTCGGTTTTAAATCATCAAATCGTGGATCTAATTCTGACGGGGATTTTCTTCGCAATTCGATCAACTTTTCCTCATCCATGTTGGAGGACAAGAAATAAGTGAGAGGGACAGAGAAAGAAGATAATGGAATAGAACGGAAGAAAAAAAGCCGGGGGTTTTCTCTCCGACATATCTCGCTCAACATAAACCTTCATCAATAGACAGGGATCATCGAACCACGCTGCAGGGGAGCCAACATATATCAAAGGGATCTCAACGCCAACCACTCGCTGAGAAAGACAATCAGGAACAACATTGAAATGGATAAAGAATCGTCATTAAAAATCATCAGATCTGTAAATCTTCCACACTACTTGACCGTCTCGTCTTACCGACGGTCGCATCACTCAGGGACAAGGAAGAAATGGTACGTGCGTTCTTGGGACGAGCCACGTCTTCCGTCTTGGTGCAGATCCACGTCGAGGCGTACATGTTGACACTATCAAGGGTGGAGTCATGTCAGTGACAACGATTTTGAAAAAGGAAAAAGAAAATCCCAGGCGAGAATATTTTCAGTAACATACCGGTCAATACAAGTACCCGGGAAACGGGCCCCGACTCGACGCGCAGAGAATCCATTCTGCTCGAAGTGTTTGATGTACCAGGGGTCGATACTGGCTGAGCGAAGAAGAATACGGCCGCCCTTTTTCAGAGCAGCGTTGAATCGGCGGGCTTGTGCGGGGGCTGCATCGCCGGCTGGGTCGAACCAATCCATTGAGTCCATAACCTATGCAAATGAGAAATGTGTGAGCGGTGGTCGATCGAGATATCATGGGTCTCTATCAGCGAGACTGTAGTAACCTACCACGGCAATGGTGAGTGTACCCGGGGTGATACGGTTGATCACCTCGTTGATCTCGTCGGTGTGGATTCGAAGACCGTCAAAGGCTCCTGGTGTGGACATCTTCACATGGGCTTGTGGGGATAAGTAGGTCGGGTGGCAGCTGTAACTCGAGCGAATGGTCAGTAAGAAATCTTTTTGCTTCCACACTGCGACGTTCAACGGTACTTACCGGCGCGAGAATTTACCTTGCATGCAAAGGTAATAGAAGTAATTGTCGTTGCTGATCAGAGTCTCATTGACCACCGGGTCTAGTGTGTCCACCACGTATTCCCAAATCGACTGCCCACTGATGTCCTTGCCCTGCTTCATTTCCGTTGTCAATCCATTGCGGCGGAAAAAGTCATCGACAATCATGTTTCGCTGATTCCGTGGCACACCTGCCGCTTTCCAGGCAAACCATTCGGTGCTAACGATGGCCCAGTTCAAGGGCTTGCTGAGGAGAATGCGCCGAATGCGCGGCCAGATTTCCCGTTGTTCAGCCAGAGTTTGCGCGGAACACATCTTCTCCACCTCTCCTTGTAGCCCGAACATGTTAAACAGGTAGCGGACCATGCGGATCGCGTGGCGGGATCCTCCAGTCTCGTAGAGTCCGCGACCGAATCTGGAAGTGAAGACGTGGGCGTGTTCTGTCCAGTACTGGAATGCCTGACTGGACAGATGAGGGCTGAGTTTGGAAATGAGAAGTTCGCGGAATTGGGGGTGTTTTCCTTCGCCAAAGATTTTCCACATGTCCCGATGACCCAGCGCCATGTAGCTGGCTACCTTGAGCTCCAGAAGGTGATTCTGATTGGGGTTGAGGTCAACGGCATGCACCCGGCGAGGATTCTTCTGGAGATAGTCCAGGATGTTGTCGCCAGCACTCGTGATGGCCAAAATAACATCATCCGGGCCAATGTTCAAGAGGCGGTGGTCAACACGCGGGTCCTCCCAAGTGAAAGCGTAGATATACTCATTCTTGAATTGGGTGTGCTTCGAAAGCATGTCATTGTAGTGAATGCGGTAGTGGTGGTTTTGGTAGAAGGAGGAGGGCAGGGGCAAGTTGGCGCTCAGATTGACCACGGCCGACTCATATGCCTTGGATCGAATCTCGCTCGTACTCTTTTCGACGGCCTGAGAGGCTTCTTGCTGGTGAGTTGTGGGGTGCAGATAGGGAGACTCGGTGAAAGAAGCATCGAGCTTCTCAATGGTGGCGTGGCTGGACGGGGCAGATGCAATCTCTTTTGGGCAGCCCACAAAAATGTAGTAGGGAATTCCGCCGAGAGCGTAGTTTCGCTCGCTTGCCGAGATGACTGTTCCGAACTTGTACTCCAAGTAGTCGCGACGAGCCGCTTCCAAGTTCACGCGATCAAAGTCAAACCAGGCACGCCAAAAAGCTCGGCTCAGCCAGTTCACGTGACGGTTGAAGGCACCGCCAGTGTAGTTTCGACAAGAGACGTCGACGATATTTTGGACTACGCCGCAGGTCAAAATTCAAGTCCAGCTTTGCTTTTGTTTTTGGTATCGGTGGAGTAAGACTGACCATAGAAATCGCAGACACCAAGCAGACCAGTTGGCTTCAATCGAGACGTCAATGAATCGACAACGCTGTAGTAGTCTTCGAGATGTGAGCCGTGATGTTGCGGGACACGAATCCAATGTTCTTGAACATCTTTGTGAAGCATCTACTGACCAGGAATCATTGACAAACTGTAGCTCATTGTCATCAGGTCGGCACGGTCTGTCGTGGCGCTGTTGGACGATTTGGGATCCACCTGTCTCTCGGGCAGGCGGAAGGATCGAGCATCCTGGCATAGGACAGTGACATTCTTCCAACCTAGACGCTCGAAACGCTGGCGAGCCACCTCGCAGAGGGAGGGAGAAAGATCGACAAGGTAGACCTGATCAAAAAATTTGTCCACAGGAAGATAAGCAGACATGGCCTCGATGTTATATCTGTTTGCATTCTGATCAGTTACGAGTCGCGAAGTCACTATCGAGCGTCTCAAGCGAATTGAGCCTACCCAGTACCACCACCAACCTATATGACGAAACTCGTGTCAGTCATATTCCTTTGACGTCCGTTCTGAGGTGGGACACGAGGCCCAGTCAAGTCACGTACATCTACCCAAACTGCTTTGCCGGCCTTGATATCTCTGTTCTCCACCTTGTACTTCAATTGAGCGGCGACCAGACCCAACATATCTTCCCGGCCTCGGAGCAGTCGATGACGGGTCGCATCGTACACGGAAGCCTGTCAATCAATTCAGCCAATTGTCAGCCTCTAGTCTCTTTTTTCATCCATTGAGCATCCCCAAGCACGCCGAGTCCGGGAGTCTTTTCCGTACCTGAGCCTTGTAGAAACTTTCCAGGGCACCTTGTTGGCCCTCTGCACTTCGATCATGCGGTTTGAGAAAGCTCGCCCAGAAGAACTTGACGTACGAGAGAGCTCCATGGTCAAAGTCGAGCTTGACCTTCTGGGATGAAATAAGGAGCACGAGGCCAATGAGACCAAAGACCAAGAAGGCCGCGCCGACAATGTAGATGTGTATCCAGTCCATTGCAGTTGCGCCTCCAAACGTCGGGACGAGGGAAGTCAAGAGACTGTGTGTGGGTTTTGGGGGGGAGCAAGTGAGGAGCGAGAGAAGGTGCGGACGAGGCTGTCGACCAGATCACACGAGGGAGCAATTCATATACTCTTTGTATGAACCTCGTCCACGCATCTTCAGATGACCGGGAGCGGGCCTCATGGTGAGGGGCATGCAACACGGATATCCTATCACCCCAACACATGGGTGGGGATGGGGTGAAACTTCACGATAAGGGCATCCTCGGATAGGAAAGGCCGTGAACCCAGACACGAGGTGGAACAACTGCAGACATGAGTCGATCCCTCGCAGTAAGTGACGGGGGCAAGGACAGCGGGAGGTACCGTGTACACGACCGGGGGTCAGTCGAGGTTCCACTTCAGCTGCCAGCGGCTGGCTCACAGGCCTGGATTCTGGGGGAGGATCAGTGGAGACGAATGTAGCAGCTACATGATCTATCCCGCTTTGATCGGGCGACAACGGACCTGCTTCGATGGATTTGAAGCGAGCCACACTTGGACCACCTGCAGCATCATGGCTCTAGTGGACATTTGACTCGTTGAGAGACATACAGAACAGTACGAGCCACGCCCTTGACCCAATCTCAATGAGGCTTTCCCTCCACTTCAGGGCTGCGGAATGCAATTCTTTGCAGTGCATGTCAGTGCCACGAGAATGGACATCTTCCGTCGCTGTCACGGGTGCTTTGTGCATTATTACTCTCTCCAATTGATCTCAGAATGAATGGTCAGCCTGTGTGGTGACCGATATCGTACGGATACTTGGGATGCAGCACCACTGGTTCGATTAGATGCGTCGTCGATGCTTCGTCGCCGGTCATGTCAGTGAAAATGGACGACGGCCTTCAATAGCGAGGATCGACTCGACGATTCGTCATCCAGCTTGCCCTCAAAGAGTCACAGTAGCCGATAATCGCTCACGACGGTGGATTGGAATAGTCTGACTCCCAGACAATCATTGCTGACTGCGTGGGACGAGCTCGATCAGAATACGGCGAAATGGAGATTGACCCGTGCTCCTCAACTTTAAGAGCAATTAGCTTCCTCTTGCAGTGGACCCGCCACGCAGGAACCATTCACAGCTCGGCCCATCGGCATGTGCTGGCCGTTTTTTCCGAGGATCGCTCGATCGCCGCAACCAAAACGGGTGACATGGTGAGATGTTGACATTGGGTACATCGGCCGTGAGCGGTCGACAGCGAACAGTGTGAACAATCCCAACAAAGTAAAAGGATAATACAAGACGATGATTGACAGAGTAAGAGATGCATCTGAGTTGGGTGGAGCGGCAATGCAATCGTCCGGGCGGAGCCGTCGTGGCCCTTCAAGTCCGCTCGTGGGGGGATTCCGGACTGTTGATTGGTTGGAAGCAAAAGATGACTCCACAAGGAGGGAGATGACCAGCAGCTCCAATCAGATCAGTCAGACTCGGCACATTGGAGCGGCCCCGGATTTGACGGGCCCGTGCAGAGGAGCCCCCGACTGCTCGACCAGGTCGCTGCAGCTTTCGCATAACATGGCCTCAAGATCATCCAACTGGAAAGGCTCACAGATGCTCGTCGAGAGTCAGTCAGAATGCAAATAGAGACTCGGATGAAATGCAAACAGAGACCGCCACCTCGGGTTGGTTCCGCTGTGTCGACTCAATTTGGATCTCGGACAGGTGGCCCCCCCCGCGGGAATCAACGCATAGGTACCAGGCATGAGCAGTGCACAACATGGAGTCGAGGCGACAGAACAATGTTGATTCCACGGAGGGACCTAGTTGCGGGTGGGCAACTAAGATGTGCTAAAGATGTTGGATGAGCTCTGCACTGAGGGGGATTTTCTCCTTCTGTGTTTCTGTCCTGTCACCGAAACACACATCCATGTCACTCGAGAGGGCCCTGTGAGTTAATGGAAATCACCCCTCCATGGACCAGAAGAATCATCACCAGGCTTACCTTGGAGTTCACTGACACATCGCTGGAGAAGGCACTTCTGAGAAGTGAGGACATACCTCCTGCATGGCGTCCATGTCGCTTGGCTCGGGTAGGAGGAAAAAGAAGTATATGTTCTGGGGGTTCTTGTTGTTCTGACCCTTCCAAATAAGATGAAGAACCGTTTTCGAAGAAGCTTGTTCTAATTCTCATGAGAAAGTGGGTCGAATCATCGTCTCTGAGTGTTGCAAGCTTCTTAGTCCGAAGTTCCGAACATGCTCGAACATTGTGTCTGCCCTTGATGGTCTTTTGCTCTCCGTGGTCGACGTGTTTTGAAGAAGGCAGAATGAGCTGACATTCCGAGGTAAGCGGGCATCCAAACGACTGATCAAAGGTGATCAAGCAGGCTTTCGACACCGTATGTCTGTTATACATTGCTTGAGGGATTTTATGGTCATGACCAGCGACGAAAGAGAAAGATTCGGTGAAGTGGCCCTCTATGAATACGTGAAGGGGCCAGGGTTCTCGATTCTTCTCAATTGCTCGAAAATGAGGACCGAGGAAACACACTGGCACCCTCACACACAGCTGCTCGGTCCTTGCAGACAAGGCACGCAGTAGCCGAAGACATCACGATGGTGTGCTCCCACGGACGAAGGCGTCAAGACTGCCTCGCTCGCAAAGCTTAGTCTGCGTGAAACTCATATGCTCGCCGCCACCGGTCAAACCCTTTGGGAAATCCAATGTGAAGCTGCCTCTCCCATGACTCTACTCATGACATGGTCTGCAGCTGCTTTCTCCATCTCAAGCGCGTTATATCGTATCTGCATTTTAATTTCAGTGCGAGTACTAGCCCCGAGGATTCAAGAGCGTTGCCGCTGGACGGTACAGAACCGGTGAACTTGTTTCATCTCGCCGGGATGAATCTACATTCAACCTCCAGACAGCCGCCCGGGGGTCACAGAGCAAAACCCTCCTCAAGCGAAGCTGGATATGTCAGTGGGCCCCTCTGTCCTCTGGTCCGAGGTATCGAGCAAGCAGAGATGCAAAAAGGAAAGGCATGAAGTCCATCCAAATGGTCCCAGAGGGGGTCGAACCCTCGACTTTGGCGTTACGTAACCGTATTAGCACCACACTCTAACCAACTGAGTTATGGAACCCGTTTCTTGCTGTGGGAGAGAGGCAGCATTTGGATCTATAGATCTAGTGGCAACTCCATACCTGGGTTAGCGTCTAAATGGACGTCACAAGCTCTAAGTCGAAAGTTTACAGTTGCTCATTGAGACTGTGAGACAAACGATTAAGCTAATAGATTCTCCTGTACTTCTTCTTGTCTCACTCAATGTTGAACCGTTCGTACTATCGATCTGACTGTGTGGCCAGTTCACATATTTCTTGATGTTCAACGACGTCACAGCGAAATGTATCCACTCTTAGGGCAAAAGCGGCTAGGGCACGTCCTGGGTTGAGGCAAGAGTGGGGACCGTCAGCTCGAAGTCTCACGTTGATTGATATTGTCAAATTTTTGTCTCCACAACAAATCGGTTCCATAACTCAGTTGGTTAGAGTGTGGTGCTAATACGAACTAAAAGTTCTGAAACGCCAAAGTCGAGGGTTCGACCCCCTCTGGGACCATCACTTTTTGCTCAATTGATTCTTTTGATAATCCTTTCTCCGTGCCTTTTTGTGGTCTTGACGAGAATCGGTGCCAAGGATTTGTCGTACATCGCGGCATGTTGCTCCCGCCATGGCAGATTTCGTTCCGCCCGTGAGCGGGAGGGTTCGCACAGACCGCTCGCACTGTCTTGATCATTACGCCGTATGCTTTAGACACATATAGTACCCACCACTGTAAAGTGACGGTACCAGTATGATATGAAATGTATACGTGCGACACCTTCTGTGATCTGTGTCGGACCGGCGGACATGGATCGGGATTCTCGATCATAGTACATACATGCTGTACTTCAGTAGCCCGTGATGCCGAAGAACATAAACAAGATGGATGGGACTCGCCTTTTCAGCGCACACGGTAATCCGGGCTCTTCAAATTGAAAAAAAAATCCCCCAGCGCGAATATTGGCCGTAATGGAGATATTTTTCGGAGCAGATCTTGTAAAAATGGAATAACAAAAAAATGGTCCCAGAGGGGGTCGAACCCTCGACTTTGGCGTTTCAGAACTTTTAGTTCGTATTAGCACCACACTCTAACCAACTGAGTTATGGAACCAGTTTGTCGATGAAGCTGCAGTTTATGTAGTAATATGAATTTTACTGGAGGTTCCGAAATTGACCGCTCTCATTGTCAGCTACGATTCTGCCGCTTCCTTACTCTCCGCTGGTTGGTCGACTTTTCCGACCCTCGGTATGGAAGTGCGGGCCTGGCAGGATACGACGGCTGAGTCAGATATGTACAATTCAGGTTGTAAGGTATCGGATCGGAAACTCGAATTGCCCATGCCCCAGGGCCCAGGGGAATTCATCAAGCATACATTACGGTTCATTACAGATCACTTGCCGTCACGTCAGGTCTCAGGCACCAATACTCCAATACTCATTGCTGTCAGAGGTCAATGCATATTACTTACACCTCGCCGCCAGCGTTTATTCCGCAAACTTACATCAGCTGCTCATAGACGACATGTTCCAATTGCGCATAGGTTTCTCCAGCTGTAGGCTGTATACAGCGGGTAGTGTGTATTTCTGAAATCAGAGTTCAGCTCTTGATTTGGATACATTTGAAGGCTGTTGAGGGATTCTGTTGCGCTGGACGTGATCCCTCGGTGCAGCCTTCCCATCTTTTGAGATGTCATGACAAAGATAGACACGGCTTAGAAGGCAGTGCTTCGTCAGATGTTGTATCACTATCCACACACTTACCGTGATACCCCAATTCGAGAGGTTAATGCCGATGAAGTTCTGCGCAAACGAGCTGAACCATCTCCATGTACGCGATAACATCACGCATGATGAGGCACCACCCAAGTTCTGGGATCATCCAACCAGGAGTGATATGACTGGGACCCCACGCAATGGGCCAAGCAGATGTGGAGAAGTCTTCCGCGCAAAATTTGGCGCTTCAAAGATCTTAGCATCTTCCGAGGCCCGTGAGCGCCATCTCCCATGGTCAAGCACGAGGAGAGAAGGGTACTGATGAGAGATGTGGAATCTTTCAGCTTGAACCCCAAGTGCCTCTACGCGCCGTGGAAGAACCCACTTGATCTTAGCGCACCGGACCCGTAGTCCACTCAATCCATGATTGTTTGTTGACTTGTACGTTGGCAATGTCACTGATCCAGTATGGAGAGAATCTTAAGCTCCCACATAGGCAACATGCGGTAGGTTTCGGGCATACTACTGTCTTCATCGGCTGAGCCGAGTGGGTCTTTGGTCTGATCCTCCGTATGGAAAGGGGTAGGCCTGTAGAAGATCGATCAGGAGCACTACTAGGAGTAGGATCACCTTCTACATACACATGCTAAGCGACACCCCTGACGAATGTCGATATCAGGTTCGAGCGCGGGCGAATCATACACTTGTTGGCTAGGAGCGCGTAGTAGGGACGGATGAGATCTATCATTAGCACCTTCCAGGAGCATCGGGGAGTTTCGAATCGGAGTTTAGATCTCAGAAGGATCCGATTCATTCTCAGCATGGACCAGATAGCCTTGACCACGGGCTTATGACGGCAGTTGCATCGCAGATCTTGACCTCGTGGGCCGCAGCAGACAAGGGCCCCACCTGGCCAATTCAACCGAAGCGTCTCCGCAGCTGATGATGATGATAATAATGTGATCGACATCTCCTGTGATTTGAGGTAGCATTGGCCAAGCCCAGTGTGTTTTGACAAGAAGTAAGGATCCATGGTCGTCGGGACAAAGACAGTAACTAGAAGGGTCGATGATGGAGATGGAGACGCGCCTTCCAACCCGCTCTGGTTCCTTGTGCGAGAGAAGGGAACCGTTGATCCCAATCACATATCCAGCCACCTCCATTGATGGTGATGACATATGTTTATAGCTACTCAGTAGACCTGGTAGGACAGGGACCTAATAATCTAGAAAACAGCGTGCCGAGCGAATGAGAATAAGCGACCATCGGAAGTGATACACTAGTCAATGCCAACGCCCGCTTCGCTCCCTCCGTTGTAAGATGTGAATGCTCAATGCCGTGAGTAGAGTCGTGTTCCATCTTGGCGGACGAGAGATCCTTGAGTGCACGAGTCGGACGGCAGAATGCCCCAGTCACGTTCCTCCGAGTCTGACCGACTGGCGAGCCGTACTCCCTTCCCGAATGAGCAGACGACGACTACGCTCGGGCTCCACTTCTCTTCCGCCTCCCCCTGAATGAACTCAAATTCTGGAGCCGATCACCGTCTTGACAGATGTTCAACCCCTGGCAATGGCTCGGATGACCCAGATGACGCAGGCACAATGGAGGGAGACAGTTACACACGAGAGAGAGAGAGAGAGAGAGAGAGAGAGAGAGAGAGAGAGAGAGAACAAGAGTCTCTGACGATTGTTATACACAGGGCGGCATATCCAAGACCCACGGAGACAAGCCGAGAGTGTGTGACTGTGTGCCTCTCGTCCTACTCCGTCCCAGCGCCATGGGAGACGATGGATAAGGTCGTAGCCACCAAATGCAAGAGGTTCCCCTTAATTCAGACCGCTTATTGCTTGACATGGTCCATAACCATCCTGCTCCCGCGACCGAGCATCTTCATGGATGAAACCAACTCTACGGCCTCGATGTTGATGCCTGGGCAACAAGCGCACCGGGCATTGGCCAACCCCTGAACCGTAAAACTTCTCTCCATGGCCTCGACTGACGAATCCCGCATCCGCACTGGAGACGCTACGCGCTAGCGGCGCTGCACGGGGCCCGGGCGCTTTCTCAATGGAGCTTCGCGTGGATTGAACTTTGGGGCGATGGACCCGTGAGACATGCCCGCAATCGACCTCGCTGGAGAATTCCGACATGGGGCCTGGTGGCCCTACATATGGTCGAAGGAACCTTGAGGCCCGGGGGTCGATCCTCAGATGTGTGATTCCTGATTCATTCTGGAATTCGTTACTCCAGCGCTCCTCTCCTCCTTCTCTTCCCCCACGAACGGCCATTGTTTGCCATAGTTTCCTCTAGTCTGACACATTATTCCCCTGTGCAACTGGAGACGTGCGGGTCACCAATCGGTTAAATCAAAAATCCATCGAGGATTGTGATCTCTGGTGATCGAGGAAGAAGGGGCACCTGGGTCCAGAGAAACAAGGGCACATCAGCCCTAAGCCCAATACAAATGACATCCTCCGCGGTCCAGATCCTCTGAATCACCAACAGAAATGACATCCATGGACCTGGGCTTTTTGCCCAAGATCAAATGTTCGAATTGCGGGCAGAATGTCGAGATTTCGGCCATGGGAGACCATGTGTGCACCCCGAGTGAGCAGAAGACACCGGTGACGGCAATGGGATCACCCCCATCCAACATGATCAGCCCGAAGACTTCCAATGCCACATCAGATGCGACCAGACTCCCTTCTCCTCCACCGTCGGCAGGCTTGGAGACTCCGGATCACTTGAAGGTGGTTATTGGTAGTAGATCAAGTCGATTGGGAGCACCCCCTCGCATCGACCCGTCGATCGCCAGTATGTCTCGATGTAGATGCTTGATGACTGCAGTATGCGGTCTGTTTTGACGGAGACTGACTGACTGTTTCGATTCAGATCGCCCTTTCCTTCAATCGACTCTTACTACGCCAGCTAGTAGTACTGGTTCGCATCTTCCCTCGCCGCTTTCAATTCATGACGCGCCTCGATCACCCATGTCTCAGTCAGTGGAATCAAATCCTCGCTCGTCTCCCGAGGATGAGCCCACGCTGGACCAAGACACGGTCTTCTCTTTTCCAATGCCCGGCAGTCGCCCTCCGGCTCTTGTGGGAACACCTTCATTGAAGAACGATATTTCGCTCCGGACTTCAGCTCGAATCGCCTCGGCTCCGTCCCCGCGCCCAGGACTTAATGTGGTTCCCGAAAACGTGCAGCTTCCCCCGAGCCCGCTGCCCCCTCAGGCGGAACTGGGTCAACAGGGCCACGGTCGGGGTGAATCGATTGCGAGTCAGAGTAGCTATCGTAGTTCGCTTGGAAGCACGCGTCATGGAGAGTCGACGACAAGATCATCGGCCTCGAGGTCATCGACCCAGAGTATTTCCCGAGGCCTACGCTCCTTTATCAATGACACGCCGCCTCTTCCGCCAGCGCCCCTGCGCACACCGAATCAAGCTTCGCTTGGAAACGACTCTAAATCTGAAATTAACCGGACTCCTATCGCCCGCTCGGAACGAGGCAATTCCTACAGTGGGTTCGATTTCGGGATCGATCCGAGTACAGTCAGACCCACTCAGCTCGAACCATCGTTGAAAAAGCATGAGCAGACCGAGGTTACCAAGCAGAGTCGCCAACATACCTCATTGTCCTCTAGTCACAGCACCAACCGACTGGATCTAGCCGATACAGAACTGAATATCAATGCCAATTTCCCTCGTAAGGCATCTGAAGCAACGAGCGAGAGCGCCACATCTATCACGGAATTCGCACGGGCCATGGGCTTTGATGATCCTTCAGGGTTCACGCGGGAAGAATCTACGGCCTCTGAATACGAGTCTTCGGGCGCACGCACAGGAAGCTCAAGCGGAAGTTCCATGTCCAGCCTGCCCTCCGATACGAGCTTGAATCGGGAGAAGAACTCTGATCCGCTCAACCTGAGCAGTCTGGTGGAGGATCTTCCGGCGCGGACCCGACAGACCATTGTGGAAATGCCAGGTCGTCCTCGAGACACCTTGGACGAGATTCCTCGAATTCCTGCCGTCTTCTTCAGCCCTGATTCGCCGACTGATCCCGCAATTGGTCAGGGCAGTCTCTCACTGATCGATGAGAAGCGTGAGGGCTCGCTACTATCACAGCAGTCAGGGATACAAAAACTTGCGGAGCAGCCATCACAGTTGCCCTCACCCTCGCCTACACAAGCGCCACGATCCATCAAACCCCCGCAAGCCACGGAGGCTTTCTGTCAGTTGCCATCTACTGAACCTTTACCTAACCACGAGGCAAAGCCACAGTCTTCGCAAAATGAATTTCACGAGCCTGTGCCCCATTTTCGACCAATGCAAAGGTCTGCGACGGAGCCTATCAGTCGTCCTCCAACTCGTTCCGGAGCCCGGCCCAAAGGAGACTGCAAAGGTTGCGGTGAACCCATCACTGGAAAGTCCATATCATCGTCAGACGGTCGTTTGACCGGGCGATATCATCGTGGATGTTTTGTCTGTTTTGACTGTCACTCGCCCTTCCCGTCTGCCGAATTTTACGTCTTGAACAATCGACCTTATTGTGCTCAACATTACCACGAGCGCAATGGATCCCTCTGCTCCACCTGTCACCATGGAATTGAAGGTCAATACCTGGAAACCGTAGAACACAACGGCAGTCGTCTGGAACGACGACGCTTCCACCCCGAGTGTCTGCAATGCCGAACTTGTCGGGTCTTACTCAAGGGTGATTATTTCGAATGGAACGGCGAAGTCTACTGCGAACAGGATGCCCGACGCGCCGCCAATTCCTACTATCGCCCTCCGCCTGGACATTCGGGACCCATGGGACCACCACATGGTGGCGGGCCTGGTGCTCCCGGCTCGTTGAGACCACCTGGACCCCCAGGTCCTGGTGCTCGTCGTCGATCACCTGGCGGGCCTCCATTAGCCCCCAATGGGCGTCCATATCCCCCTCCTCCTGCAGGATACCGCCCGCCTCCCTCCCCAACCCCAAGTAATGGAGGTCTTCGACCCGGTCCTCGCTATTCTTCGGGTGGTGCCAGGCGGTTTCCAGAACGACGAACCACCAAACTCATGATGACCTGAACGAAGAACATGCGCAGCATGATCTTGATTTACTCAACCCGAATTGTGCTTGTTTTTTTATTTTTATTTTGAAGCGATACGTTGATGCCCACCGTTGACATTGTCAAGCGCCTGATTTGATGTTGCATTCCTCATATATTTATTGATTGCGGCGTCTCTTGCCGCCGTCTTTCGTCTGCCATTCGTTTGATAGATTACCTTATACCCCCCACCTTCACTACACGGTGTTAGTCTTATTCATAATTCATTTTGATGATAGCCTGCTTTTCTATCATCGTCTGGATCAATGCTGCAGGCACTTTGCGTGATCCACTGCTTTACTCTTTTGAATAGCGGCATCACGTAGCAAGATCGCCCTCAGTTTATTGAGATTGTTCCATCCATTTACTGCAATGTCATCTTGTTTTATACAATGAACTTTTCCCCAGTCAATTCTGGAACAGCGAGCACCTTGATCTGGACTCATCTTGTGAAGCATGCGCTGATATATTCGGGGATTGTGTCATAAGTAGGTTCTCGAGTGGAAGGCTCCATCCACTGGCGACAAGTAGGGATTTATCGGGCACAGACATGATCATTACTCATCAAGCTCATCAAGCATCATCATCATGTAGGTAGGCGTCCATCATGCTCCCTTTTGCCCGCCAGTACGATGAACACTCTTCATCCTCTTCGATATCCTCCGCTTTATCATCCATCCGAACATCACCACCAGCACCGCCGTCAGCACAATCTTCACCCTCTGTCCCATGCTGAGACGATCGGTCCGTAACTCCACGGCCGTGTCCGCCCCATCTCTACCTCCATGTTCTCTCTCCCACGCCTCGCAGACCTTTCGAAACAGAGCGGGGTCGTCCGTAATCACCCCGTCCACGCCGTGTCGAATGCCCCACCGCATGAGATTGGGCGCGTTGACAGTCCACAAGTAGATCTGCCGCTGGGCGGCACGGACATCGTCGAGGAATCCCCAGCCTAATGGGCCCATGAGAACGCTTTGGTTCACGTTGTAGGCTAGATCTTCGACGTGCAGAAATTTGCGGGCGTATTTGAAATCGAAGCAGATTAGGGCCATGGGGAAGTTGGGGAGATATTTGTTGCGCAGGGGGATGTAGTCGCCTGACCAGAAGCCGAGCACGATGCGCTCGTGCCAAGGCCGAGAAGAACCTGATGAAGAGGAAGCTGGGATGGAGGAGATGATTTCAGCAATACGGCGCATGATCATGTCTGGATCATTGGTGACCTTATGGAAACGTGAGTTAGTAGGTCGTCTCCGGGTATACTTGCTTCGAGGCGAAGAGGCTGCAGAGGCCGCGGTGCCGCTACTTACTTTGATATCCAAAAGTACCCAGATATGTTCCTTTTCAGGCTGATTGATATACTCCAGGATCTCTGCTAGCCTGGGCATAGGTTCATGTGGCACCTGTACCGTGCGAAGAGTCTTGAGGTATGCCCAGTCACAATCGCCAATCTTCTTCTTGACGCCATAGCATCGCTGCAAGGTTGGGTCCTTCACGGAGTAAACAAGGATCACGACTGAGTTAGTCAAAGCATATGGTATTACGAATTTTCATATCGGGGACGACACTCACATGTGAGAGAACAATCTGTGCATCCCTCGAGAGGTGTAGATCAATCTCTAACGCATCTGTACCTGCCTCTGTAGCGCCTTTCACTGCGGCGAGGGTGTTTTCGGGGAATTTGCCCTTATATCCACGGTGTGATATGGTCTGTGGGAGAGACACGGAGCCTTTTAGTTTACTTGGAGATGAAGACGATCCGACAAGTTCTTCTTGAGTCCGGGATAAATTCCAGCATTCGTTAGCTCCCGCTATACTCCTGCGTATGTGACAAGGGGACCATTGCATACCCGTAGACAGGGAACTAGCGGGAAGATCGGCCTCGGAGCGAGGAACTGCCAATGTTGTCTGGCTACCGTTCATTTTGGGCAAAGGAGTGAGGGTGACGGTTGAAGAGAGTGTGGGAAGGTGAAAGAGATCTTGAGGGATATATACGACCAGCTTTTCATTATTAAAAGATGGACCGGCCGCCTAAATACCAATCGTAGGCTGCCTGGTCGGCCTGAACAACATCATCTCCGTCTCTTGATTTGTGAACTGGGGGACCGGGTGGAGCGGAGATTGGCGGAGTTTAGGACCCACGTGTCATGAATTGGGACTGCGTCACATGGAGAGAACCCCGCGGGCAACAGCACAATAACCGTGTGCTCTTAGTCATGCCCCTCAGGTGATGCGTATTAACTCTAAGAGCCAGTACTGTAGTACTTGACTATATCGCCGGCATTCCACTCATGCTTCTGAGGTGTCGACGTGTTTGCTGATGTACGCGGTTGAAAGGGCCAAGTCACATCATCTAGTGTGAAGACCATGGATCGGCATCATCGATTTGGATAAGAATAATGTTTGCGCCAAGGTCAACTGACTCGTGCGCGTTCCTGCCGTACGGTTACTCTCTTCAAGTGCCAAGTCGGTGCCACTGTCCACTGTCTAATGTCCAGGGTCCAGGGTCCAGGGTCCATCATACCTAGCTTGAATCGAGGATCAAGAGTCCATAACCCATCCACCTTTCCTTGTCTCCGCCAGCTGATCCGCAAAAATTACCGAATTGGGTCATTTGCCCGGTCGACCCATAAAAAGAAACAAAATAGAAGGAAGCCGAAGGACCAAGGAATAGGATGCCTGGACGTACAGAAAATCACGTACAACACAGTGACCCACTGACACAGCATATGTAGGTAACTACAAGCTTGTTGTATGGTAAACGTTTCTACTGCATGATCGCCATATGAACTTACGTACCTCGAGAGAGAGGAGTGATGAAGCCACACACTGTAGAAATCGTCATTGCAGATTGAGAGTAACGCACCTTCCAAGGTTGCAGATTTCAGCGCACACTCACAGTAATACCTAATACGATGTATGATCACACCATCATATAGAGGACCGTATGGCGTATGTAATTATGTATAGTCGGAAGTTGTACCTTCTTGTCTAGCGTTCCTGAAACTGGAGCAATCGGTCGGGAGACTGCCGCAGTGCTGACTCATGAACAAGATCTGGAAGTCTCCGAACCGAAGAATCCAAGTCCGAATCTGACTAGCTGCCACCCGTGCATGACATCACTGATCAATTTGCGCGATTCTATAAATCAAATCGGTCAGAACTTTAATTATCCGCCTTGTTCGAACATCATATCGTCGAGTAACTCGGAAAGCATACAAAATGTCAATTCAGCAGTGGATCACTCCCCTCGAGGGCTTGGACAGCCTTCGTCAGACCGAGGTGCCCATGGCGTCGCCCGGCGCTGGCGAGGTTCTTGTGAAGATACATGCGGTCTCATTGAACTATCGTGATGTGGAAGGTGGGACAAAATGACCCCCGCAAATGCAACTTTATGCACAGATCACCAGATACGCTGGACTTTGAGAAAACAAAAGAGAAACACTGACCTTGATTCCATCATAGTCACCAAGGGAGAATACAAGCACCACAAGACCGCCGAGCAAAATGTGACGATCGTCCCATGCTCGGACATGTGCGGTGTCGTCGTCTCAGTCGGATCTGGTGTCACCCGCTGGGTCAAGGGAGATCGCGTTCTGTCCACCTTCCTCCCCGAGCACCAGACCGGCCAAGTCACCGAGAAGGAGATGGCAGGAAGTATGGGTCTCCCCAGGAACGGAGTGCTGGCCACTCACCGCGTCTTCCCCGATTACAGCCTCGTGAAGGCCCCGAGCTACATGTCTGACGAGGAGGCGGCTACTCTGCCCATTGCGGCTGTGACGGCGTGGATGTCTATCAATGGAATGCGACCAATGAACCAGAGCGGTGGTGAGGGTGAATACGTGCTCCTTCAGGGCACTGGAGGGGTTGCAATTTCCGGATTACAGATTGCCAAGGCGTCTGGTGCCAAGGGTGAGTCGGGATCTTTCCGAGAAAGAAGAGGTTTGCGGGGGGGCATGCTGACCGTGTCTAATTCTCTAGCGATTATTACCTCCTCCTCGGATGACAAGTTGGAGCAAGCAAAGAAGCTCGGCGCCGACTTCACCATCAACTACCGTACCACCCCCAACTGGGAAGAAAAAGTGATGGAATACACCCAGAACCACGGCGCGGATATCATTCTCGAGACCGGTGGTGCACAGACTTTGCGCAAGAGTTTCGACTGCATTGCGTTCGGTGGTCTGATCGACTGTATCGGCTACGTGTCTGGCAAGACGGATCCCGCGGATGACCGCATGAATGTCAACCTTCTGGCGTTGCGCCGAAACGTCACTCTCAAGGGCATCATCAACGGGCCCAAGGATCGGTTCGAAGAGATGATCCGGTTCTACGAGAAGCATCAGGTGCAGCCTGTGGTCAATCGGGTCTTTTCCTTTGCCGAGGCCAAGGAGGCATTCAAGTTCTTGGAGAGCGGCAGTCACTTCGGAAAGGTTGTGATCAAGATCCAGGCGTAGATTAGACTCGGCCATCTACAATGAATGTACACTAGCTGTGTAATGGACAAAAGAAGCACGATTGAACGCACACTTCCTCGGCACGAAAGTTTCTCATGATTGTCCACCTTTCACAAGAACCAGCGGAACTCTTCCGAAGATGGCCCGTTGCGCATACGCTCCGTAGGGATATCCCTCGCTCTCAGCCTAACGCCCTCCCGGCGATCGCGTCGTTTATTGTCGAACCACATATACAACCCCAAAAGTCCCGCAAGACAGGCACCCGTGGCTCCAAAGGCGGAAACTGTGATCAATGCGCGCATGTACTTTGGTGCATCTTTCTCCAAGAAGACATTGCTACTGACAAGACCCATTAGATTGGCCAGTGGCACGCCGATACTGGTCAACAGAACGCGGCGGCCCTCGTGAGCGATGTTGTTATTGTACCAGGTACTGAGAAGGACCGAGGGTGCCGACGTCCCCCAGGTCATCATAAAGGTCGCAAAGTAGGCCACATGGATCTGCTTTTGTACGTCGTTGATGGACGCGTAGATGATAAAGCCGGTGAAAGTGAACAAGAAGCCGAGAACGATGAATGGAGACCGTAGTCGAGTGTAGTCGGAGCAAAATGCGAGAACGAGCAACATCACAGCTCCCGTCACATTAGGAGCGACAGTGTATAAGTTGGTCTTGACGGTCGGATAGCCTAGCCGAGCGATGATTTGCGGCATGAAGAGGGCGACGCCTTGCAAAGGTACGCCCAAGCATATTTCGATGAGAAGGAAGACGTAGGCAGTCGGATGCTTGAAGATGGCAAGTGCCTCCCGGAAGCGAAATATCTCGTTCACCACGGCGCTAGAGTCCACCTGGATTCGATGGAAGGCCAGAGCTTTTTCCTCCTCGGATAGGAACCGAGCCTCGGCTGCACTCCTCGGTAGAGTGAAGAATGCGAAGATAGCAAAGATGACGGTCACGCCGCCCTCAATGATAAAAAGATATCGCCAGTTCGGAATACTCGATCCCTTCAACTGGAAGACGCCGAATGCAATCAAGCCAGAGAAAGCATTTGCAATGTTGGCGGCTGCATAGAAGACGGCCAATCGGCGAGCCAGCTCGCCTCGACGGTAGAACGTGGTCAAGTAATAGATGACCAGTGGGAAGAAGGCTGCCTCTGACATGCCCAAGAACCAACGCAGGGCGAATAGACCGCTGAAGTTCTGTGCTGCCGCCGAGAGGAGCGTAAAACAGCCAAATGAGAACATCAGGATAGGCAAGACTCGAGCCGGACTCAACCTTTTGCCTATCATGGCGATTGGCGGCGCGAAGATCACAAACGGCACGAAGAAGATGGAGAGCAGAAGATTGTATTGATTCGGTTGGAAATGCAAATCTGAAAAAAAAAAAAAAACGTATCAGCAGGGTCACCACGGTCAACTTGAAGAAGAGATCATTACCTTCGGTCATATGGTCTGTTTTAGCATTGCCCAGATTGCCCTTGTCGAGGGCGTTGAACAGATCTGCATAGCCGTCGTCAATAACGGTCCTTTCCACAAAACCGAGCTGGGTCGTGCAGTCCGCCGGCAAAGTCATATCACACTCACACATGGTTGCGAGAATAGGAAGCAGTCGAAAATCGAATCGACGACAAAGACGCCGTTCAGCCTCATGATCCACCACATAGGCGACTTCATCCACCGCCCCTGGTACCGAAGGGTATCCATGTAATTTGTCGGGCTCTTCCACCGAGCCCCGAGCTCCTGACTTTGTAGTCTCTTCCATCGGTGATTGGTTATGATGTTCGCGATTCATCGTTCTTGGAGCGAGTGATCCAGTGACACGATCCATAGACAACAAGCAGGACGCTGGAACAGCCTTCGAAGACAGCCTGCAGTTCTAGCTTCCCAAACCGAAGAGAATCGGTCGAATCGGTCGAATCGATGTTTAGAAAGGCAAGTATCACCACGCATCGCCGTCTTTACAAAGGCGAAAGGACGTCCCAATCTCCCCCGAGAGCCATGGTGCTTTTAATCAAGAGGTCATGTCTATGACACCCTTTGCTCTTGCCAGTTCCCCCCACTCCTCCAAGTGAACCGATAAGCAGAGCGTTGCATTACTGGCACGGTCGATGTGACCCCTCCCTGTGTTTTCTCCGCATGAGGTTTAGAGGCAAGAGATTGACTGCCATGAAGTGGTTCAGCTGCGCGGAAGAAGGAAGCCGAGTTGTTGTCGAAGCTTGTGGGGGGGGGGAAAAGCGGGGGCTGCCGATCTTCTGCTGGACGGTTGCATCCAGCTGACGGTGGGAAGTCGGAACTGGACAGAGAGGAAGGGTTACAGTTGGCGGATAGTCGGTCTTGTCGTTCGATTCTGACGAGGATATTGAGAAGAAGATCATCATGTTGAATGCTGCCGTAATCATTCCGTTTAAGCAGTAAAAAGCATCAGCCCATATTTCCAGTCACCCAGGAGGCGCATTCCTCGCCCACGCGGCGAGGGGTGGTTGAGTGCTGCACCTGGAGGAGTTGACGACTCATTTCCATTTCCGGCAGCACAACGGGGGATAAGCACGTGTGCTCCAGACGGCGATCTTCTTTGGGAATTGGGCTGCGATCATGGCTTGGAAACGTATCTAGTGAGTGCGTCTACAACGAGCGTTTGACGCGTCATGTTGGTAGCTTTTCAGCCTCGAAGGTTGTAATTGAGCTCGAGTTAGAAGCGACAATGACCCAAGTTGAGGTTGTACTGGACCTACATAAACCATACTCAGCAGGCAACGGGGAGAAGAAACTTGCCCCGTCCCGGAAGAGGCCACCTAGACTCTTGCACAACATTGGCATTTCTAGATCTACGATGATCCTCGCGAGTTTGCATCAGCTTCAATCGACTCGGCCGCCTGAGACTTCCACTTCTCATCCCAACGAGACAGCGCTGAACGTCCCTCAATTACATCCTCGCAGGCCCATTTCATCCGAGCCTGATCCTGAGCGCGACTGGTCTCGCCGTCGGGACAGATGATGTAGAATGTCCCAGTCTCCAGTCCTTTCAAGAGCTCTTCCGCCACTTGACTGGGGAACCAAGCGCCTGCGGGCTTCTGCACGTCCTTTTCCTCGGTCGGTCCCACGTTACCCATCAGCCCTGTCCATGTCCAACCGGGAATCAACAGATGAGCAGTGATGTGCGCGGTGGCTGGATCCGAGCGTAGATCGTGGGCGAGATGCTCGGCGATACTCTTGATCGCTGCCTTGGAGGCATTGTAAGCGGGGTTGCCGCCGCCAGGAGGGTTGGTGATGCCCTGTTTGGAGCCGGTGATGACGATCGCTTTGGGTGATGTTGATTCCGCGGTGCGAAGTAAGGGTAGCAGGGCTTCAAGCCCGTTTAGTGGCCCGCGAACATTGGTGTCAAAGGTCTTGAGAAAGGTATTAGTCTAAGCAGCGCGATTCAAGAGTAAGGGAAACAGAGAGCGAAAAAGGAGTAGACGAGGAAATTTCGCAGAGGGTCCAACATACCTTTTGCCAATAGCTGCCATCCAGCCAGGGGCGTAGCTTGTCTTTCCCTTGATCCTGTGCTTTATATCCTCTCCCTGCATTCAGCACCACTAGGTCGATGGATGGGAAGAGCTTCGCAATCTGCTGAGCCGTGGCTTTCCAGATCTCGGCATCCGCAACATCAATCACATATGCTTCCGTCAGAAGGTGAGGATTGAGATCGTGGAGCAAAGTCTTGGCCTTGACCAGATTGGTTTGGTCAATGTCCATTAGCGCGAGGTGCATGCCTTTACTACGGCAGAGCCTCGCAATGGCGAATCCCACGCCGGATGCTGCGCCGGTGATTAATGCCGTCTTCTGATCTTGAATGACGGAAGTCATGGTGAGATTGGATGCAAATACAGAGGTGAGTGTGTCTGCTGGTGTTTGATCGATTGACTGAAGGCTCACTTCAATCGTCTGTGCCGAAAGCGGGGGCTTTATTGGAGAATTGGAGGAGATGGGAGGGCCCCCGCGCCAACACAACTGAACGGGCAGACGCTCATGTCGATGTCATCACGGATTTTAGCCGGAGATAGTGGGCCGAAGGCTTGGACTCATCTTGGCCAATGCCCTTTGTGTCCCTTTGGATAATCGGTTCGTCGCTCCGATGCAAATAGAATTGTGCGATAAGGGCACAAAATTGAACAAAGTGCCCAGAAAAGGCGGCTTATGCACATCCGTAGGAATGACCTATGCAAGCGCTCAGCCAGTGAGTACTGAGAGTCCATCACAAGGGAAGGCCGTGCTATCCAACAATTACCAAGCCTCTACAGCGCTCTCGAAAGACGAACTCCTTACCAACGTTATTCAACCTCCGCCTCTACAAAATATTGCAAAGGCCCGCGCACCTCTAAATTCGTTGACTATGATCCGTCATTCCGTTACAGGATAAAGCCCGCTACACTTTCCCTGAGCACAAAGTACTGAGACCTTTATAGCTTGAACTCCTCACATCTCGCCGAGGGACTGTGAAACCAAGCCTGAGAAGTCATACCATGGCTTGAAACGGGTGTGTCAAAACATGGATCTTCTTTATTTGATAAGAAATGGTCTTACAATCTATCCATACCTCTATAAACTTTTATAGTACCTCCTATATTGCTACTCCCATCCCCGATCTGGAGGAGACGTCGTCAACCACGTCGGCGAGAACGACCCTCCAAGCTCCGCTTCTTGTAAGCTCCACTGCCCGCCAAAGCTTGCGCAGTACCCGGCCCAAAGTCAGGCTCGCCTCCCAAAGTACCAAAGATATCACCAATGTAGTTGGTAGGCTTCACACCTTCGGCAAAGGTCGTATTCCAGTCATTGAGGATACCCTGCACCACTTTGATGCCGGCGCGGTAGATATTCTCCAAGGCGGGCTCAAAGCCACCTTGGTTTGCTAGGAGCAAGTTGTACGCGGCTGAGGCACCGGGGTAGGGTCTATCAAAATCGGATGCAGTCCGCATGACGATGATTCGAGCAAAGTCGGCCAGCTCGTGAGACGCGGCTCGGAGGAGGACTTCAAGCGTGGCGTTGTCTTCCTGTGCAGAGGAGCAATAGTCCCCGGTGCCGTTGGTGAGGAGCTTGGAGGTGTTCTCGAACGCGGTGGCCAGAAGATTGCCACTGTAGTAGACGTCTGAGGTGGCAGTGTCGCATTCAACGATGCCGGGCGCCAGGGTGGCAGCCTTGTACTCTCCGGTGCCATTGCCATAGTGAGCACGGTAAGCCTGGGCAGTTGCAGAGTCGGCAAGAGTAGCCTGACGGGCGAAGTTCGCGGCGACTGTACGGAGGGCCGCGTTGACCTCGAAGACCTCGGTGCCGTAGATGGTGGTCGGATATTTGCCAGGGAAGACTCGGCCGTAGGGAATGTAGCTGGTTGAATAGTTACTGGGCAATTCACGGATGTCGATCTGATACTGCAGAGCTACTTGGACTGCATAGCGAGCAAAAGTAGCCGATCCAAGGGTGGCACGCTTGGGACTGACACCGGCGATTCCCGCCACAAGGAAGTAGGTCTTCTTCAAGTCAAAGACCGGGGAGAAGGCGACAGTGTTGACGGTGGCCGCGGCGTTGATCTCCGACTCTCCGGTGATCAGCTGGCAGACCTCATGGTCTTCCGTGCAGTGAATGTCGGGGTAGAGCGGGGAGAGACCGGGAATGGTGATGTTGTGGGCTAGCAGGTTAAACTCAGGAATGTTCCACCACGCCTTGGCTTCCGGTTCGAACTGTCAGATGAGGGCAGACATGTCAGCGATGGTTCTCTACAGCCACCTTTTGCCCATGAAACATACCATCGAGACAATGAAGACCTTGGGCGTGATCTTCTCGTCATGGTGGGAGAACTGCTTGGCAGTGACTTGTGCACCCAACACACTTCCAGCCAGCAAAAGAGAAGTTACAAACTTCTGTAGGGACGGCATGTTGAGAGGCAATCGAGGGGATTCAATCAGACCACACTCCTGTCCAAACAATTCGCAATGCTTCGTGACGGAGAGGGACCGCGCTCTCTTATAGTTGTCGGAGCGAATGACGGTAACCGACAAGGACCCGACTGACGACGATGGGATTTCAATTGAGTCATGGTCCCTCAACAAGACCTGCGTGGTATCTGCGGCCCGTCGGCCGCATCCATGAAATTTTTCCCAAGCGGATCGTGCCTGCTCTCGATTGAGGAGCGATCAGCGGCAGTTCCTGATAATGTTCGGTGGAGCCTCACCGCGATAGCGGCATGATTGGCATATCGTCGGATGAGCTCCAGCAACTCGACCCAGCTCCACCTAAAACGAACTTTAATCGGAGCGAGCAGACCGAGCTGATCAGTCATTCGAATACGACAAATGACCGAAATCATTCAGATTCGCCCGGTGGCAGAGGGTGAAGGCTTTGGGGGCACGGTACGAGTGGATAGGATTAGTGAAGTGTGCATACATGTGGAAGGCGCAGCGGCCGCCAGCGTCGAGGGATGAGTGTGGAGGTAACACTAAGGTTGTTCTGTGGACGAGAGCATGAAGATTTGAGGCTTGCTTTTTTCTTGTCAGACTGCCCTGTCTGCCCGATGCCATTCTTGAATATGGATCCCAAGTTCCGAGTGAGAGAGACTGCCGGGAACTGCGTCAGTGTGTATCAAATTATCAATTGCAGCAATCCCATATGAGGGAGGTGAGCTCGCTAGGGTCCTTCCCTCCAGAAGAGGAAACCCTAAGCATCGGCGCATCCGCGTCGTGCCGCTTAATCGTGATTAGCGCCAAAGGCCTTCTTCCACTTTCAGTTCGGCCCAGTTCGAACTTCGGCCCGTAACCTTAGGCACGTCAGCTTGAAGCGGCTGTCCCGGCCCATAACGTAATTCCCGGCCGTGTCGGTCACCCGGCCGTCCCGGTCACCCTCTCTAAAATCGCGTCTTTCTACCAACATACCTAATTCAACCACCTACCATGCCACCAATTCGCACTGAATCTAGCCATAAATTAGCTAGTTAAGAGGGCAGGATCTTATTAGCCCTTTCCGACCTAAAAAATGGCCGCGTCAAATCTCTCCGCGTAGCGGCTATCCTATACGAAATCCCGAAGTCAACACTGATCGACCGCGCTAAAGGGGTGGTTTGCCGCGTCGATTCTCGCCCTATAGGCTATAAATTAACCTAATTAGAAGAGGATTCGCTTACTGAATAGATTCTCTCTATAGATATACGTAGAGTAGCGCCTAGGCTAGTAACTATAGGAGAAATAGCTAATATCCTTCTTACTATACGCAGTAGCTACCCTCTGCCTACCGTTAAAAAGAATTAGCTATTAATCTTTATTAACTACCGCCCTGAGCTTCGTATATGCTTCTCGCGAAGATACGATTACTAAAGAGCCCTAAACGAAGATCCGAAATTAATTCGGTAGTAGTTCGCGACTATATAAAGTATAATTAACGAGAACGGTATATAACTAAAGGATATCTATAACTTTAATAATGTTACGGAAGCGTTCTGGGCGGACACTAACCAACAAGACCATAAAAGATCACTAATATCCGCAGTTGCGGATACTGCCCAGAGTCCGGTATATATAGTATGGTATCGCAACTTGTTCGGCTACGCCGTAACAACTATACTCCTCTTTCCCTGAGGTGTGCCCTCACGCCTAGGATCCTTTCGATCTCTAGTTTCAACGTGGGACCCCGGTTTTTGGGTATACCGAAAACCCCTTCGCATAACTCGCGGCATCCGCACTCTGCGGGTATCAGCCATACGCAATACCGTAGACCCCCAAGCGTAAACCAGGGAACGGGTAGGTAACCTAGCCGTCCTTAGTATTTCTTGTCAGCCCCCCGGTCGCAGACTCGAATCATCCGCGATTCGAACCTAAGACCTTAGACCGGTAACTGCGGATATTTTGTTACGGAAGCGTTCTGGGCGGACACTAACCAACAAGACCATAAAAGATCACTAATATCCGCAGTTGCGGATACTGCCCAGAGTCCGGTATATATAGTATGGTATCGCAACTTGTTCGGCTACGCCGTAACAAATAAGATAGGCTTTATAATAGGCCTTATATCTTCGCAGAAAGTAGTTATAAGAGCTAAATACTATAGTCGGAGGTCTCTTCTATAACTAGGAAATCGCGAATAGGTTACTACTATCGAAGTAATCTGTGTAGATAGCTATTTACTACCGCCGTATATAGTCTTTAAAGGTAAAGTAGCTATTATAGGATAGTTTAACGAAAACCTACCGAAAGACTAGCGAATCGAGGTCTCTACTAACGGTTAGACTACCGATAAGATTAGCCTACGCTAGCTATAAAAGCTATTTATCCTGTTAACAAATTCGCGCGTATATAGCCGGTTTCGGCTACTAATTCTTAATAGCTATAGTAGCTATCTTACGCCTTAATTCGATCGAATCTACGCGGATAATAATATTATACCTCTTTATATACCTACGTATTTATTATATCTACTATAACTACTAGATATTAGGTATTTTATAGTAGTTAAGCGCGTGTATAGTTACTTCGTTAGCGATCTTACGCGTAGAGGATATAACTATATCGATAAGCACGATTTCTTAGTAGATTACTAGTACGTATAGCTAGAAGCCTTCTAATTAACTAATCCTACTATTAAAAATAGCTTCGTAGCTAGTAGTCTAGTACTATTAGATACCGAGAGAGTACTTAATAAGCTTAATATCTCTCTATAAACTCTAATACTACTAAATAGCCGGCTAAGTAGTAGATCTAGCTAATTTATACCAAAAACGCCTAGAACCGCTACTTAGCTATTTAAGTAAGCTTCGATATTAAAAGACCTACTAAAGCGACGGTTAAATAGCCTACTAAGTCTATCAAAAACCATACTAGACTAGCTTATTAAGGGTTACTACCTAGCGCTTTATAGTAGTATACTACTGGTAGAGGATAACGCGAATTTACGTATAGCGAATAAGAAGATAGTCAAAAAGCGTAATCGGTTAACTAAGAAGATACCCTGCGAAGAGGGTTTAACCATTAAAGAGGCTATATAGCTAGCTACGTAGCTAAACCAGCCAGAGGAAGATAATAGGGTTGATTCGTATAAATAGGTCGATCTGCCTGATCAGCCGTGTTAACCGGTTAGGAGGGCTCCTCCTACCTATAGTGGATGTGGAGTAATTGGGCATAGGATCAATTAATGTAAGAATCGTTAGTAATAGCAAATTCTATGGGTGTTAATGGAAATAATCGATTTTGAAATTCTAAACTATGGTAGGGTGACCGGGACGGCCGGGTGACCGACACGGCCGGGAATTACGTTACCGACCGGAGGAAGATAGCGGCCTGCTACACCTGAGAACCGAAGTCTTCAGCGGTTATGGTTTCGATGTTGTGATGCTAGTCCCGGAGTCATAAGGTACCGCGCTGAACTCTAGCAAATACCTTATGGCTTTCCCCACCAAAGTCATTGTTCTGATCTGCCTGTGCTGGATCTCTATAACTTCCAAGCGAGATCGAGTCAATTTTCGGAGATGGATGGGTACAATTGATCATCGCAGTGTCCAGCGCATCAACGCAACATGTGTACTGCCCGGAGGACCTGACTTGTATTCTGGAACGCCCCGAAGAAAGAAAACCTGAGATCCTCTGAGAGGACCTGGCAAAGTAATTACATAATTGCTCCGGGCGGTCAACCGTCTAGGGTTCGAAAGGTTGCCAGGTACAAAAGTCTTGGAGTCACATGATGTCGATTTGAGAGGCCTTGGGCCCAAGGCACAACTACTCTATCGTCCTCGCGCGCAAATAAACAACCGGAGGTAGTAACTTACGACTAACCTCCTCCAATCAATATGGCTTCGCACTTACTATTTGAGCTCCTAGATTTTGATGTCGGGCTCCAAAGATGGATAAATTGAGGCCAAGAGATACACAATTTGGAGCCAGAGCGTCGCGGTGCCCACCCGCTTAGCCTGAGGCGGTCACTTTACGAAGGTAAAAGGTTGATCTGTGCTACCTTACTACTAAATGTAATGTGCCTACGTGTTAGTCACTCTGTACACCTGCTAGCCGTGACCTTGACGAAGACCAAGGCTACACGGACTCTGCATCTATAAGGGGTCGAGAACATCTGATAGCACCTGACAGCAGCAGTGGGCTTGAATCTTCAGTCGGTGGACCGCCTGGACTGTGATCTTCTGAGTCTGCTGTGACAGGCTGTCATGAAAATCCCCGATGACGCGCGGGGCTCAAGCCACAACGGGGAGAAAAGCTCGGCCACTTAGTGGAGCATGACGGCATCTCCCAACGGGCGAGACCTGTCCAACTCATAGATGGAAGGGAATCGACGAAGGAGACTCGGCTTACAGAGGCAGGGTAGCCTCGGGAGAGCAGGGTCATTGAGATTGAACACTGGAAGATGCAGTCGAATACTCTGTCCATCAGGTCAACGCTGCAAAAGTGAGACGGACTAGTGGTAAGGCGTCGGCTGTTGTTCTGTTGATGAACTCCGTCTTGACACCAGCAAGTCCGAGCCACGACCAGGCTGCCCTGGATTCAACGGTCGCACCAGGCCCCAGAGAGATGAGGTTGACCAGTAGCAGGAGAAGCGGGTTCACAATAACTTCAAGGTCGCAGATGTCGCAGATATCAATCTCCTGTACTGCTCGGTCTCTCTGACTTCCCGTCCAACTCATTTACTGAGTGATCCCAAGTACCCTTGACCACCTCGTTCCAACGTCATCTCCCCTGACGTCACTTTAATCTATGTTGCGCAGACACCACAAGAGGCTTTTCTCTGGTGGAGGAGCAGAACCAGTTGAATACATAATCGTATTGTTCCGCTTGAACCAATTCCTCTTGATCACTGTCACCACACTACCCCGAGTCATAACATACTCTGCGCGACCGAGTCTTCCACCCCGGGTGTAAGTCCTTCTTCGTCCGACCAGCTCTTGGGGACTGGGTTGAATGAGCCAGACCTGACCACCGCATCGCAGCTCTTTCTCTCCAAACCCGCTCACGACCACTCTGAACTATTCAAACACCTGACCTCCTCTCACATTCGCCGTTATGCCGTCCATGTACGATCGCATCCGTGAGGACCTGACCCTTAAGGAGCAGGCCCTCTGGACCGCCCTGACTTCTGCCGACCCCGGCCCCGCCGTCGAGAAACTCACCAACCCCGAGGGCGTCCTCATGTTTCCCCAAATGCCAGAGATCCTGTCAATGAAGGACAAGGACCGATTCCGTGAAGCCATGGCACCTCCCTTCCACCGTTTCGACGGGTACCAGTTTGACGATGTCAAAGTCATCATCATCGACTTGATGGCCGGTGCCGTGACTTACAAGATTCGCGCCGTTCGTGGCAAGAGAGAATATCGCGCCACATGCTCCTCGACTTGGGGCCAGGGGTCGGATGGTGAATGGACCTTGTTCTCTCACTCCGAGACGTTGCAGTAATGTGATCCGTGAACTTTTTGCGTCGAAGGAGACCCAGTTTGGAACGGGCAACGTGAGTTGGAGAAGGAGGAGGACGATCAAGCATTCTTATTACCGGGGAACGGGATCGATCCAACGATACCATGCGACATGATCACACGAGCGTTATTGTCCTGTGCTTGATTTTTTGTCTACATTTTAATGAGTGCCGAAGTATATCCACAAGGAGACGAGGAGTTGTCTTTGGCTTTTTCTTTTTCATGAAGTTTTTTTTCTTCTTCTTACATTTCTTGTCTCCCCGCGTCCTATTTTTTCTCCGCAACCTCTGAATCTGAACGGATGCCATCTGTCAGTCGTATTCGTTGTCAGCTTGCCACTCTCACCTGTTGTCTCCTGCCAATTGGTTGGAGATCTTATTGCGATCAGCTATCTGATAAAGTTACTAATTTCAAATTTTCGATTTCCCCACTCGCCATGTGATTCCCGATCGAGCTTTCTGGCTGCTATTTAGATCGACAATCTGACGTGCTGTCGAGGCTGCACCTGATAATCCAATGGTTTGTTCAATAATGCCACTCCGTTCATCAATATTGCCCCTCCTCAGCTGACAATGTAAGGGGCGCCCGTACTTACTCTATATTTTCTCAGATCAGGGGATCCACTGGACCTACGTGAGGACGGACAAACTGAGCATGATGGAGGGGGCAACATTTCAATTGGTGAAGTGGGTATGGAGAACGATCCCCTACTCGAACGTACATCCCCGAGAGCACGCAATCCACTCGACTCTCTTCATTAAGAACATCTCGATGATAGGGCTGAATTACCCTTGGATCATGGCACTAGCGTGATCGATCAAGCCCGTCATTTCATAACTCGGGTTCCAATCCCGCTGAGACGTCTCACTCGTATTGTCAACACAAAATGCATATGCTCTCGTTCGCCCATACATGTACTTTTGAGACCCAAATTTGGGAGATTGTGAACGAATTATCTCGATTGAAGAATACAGAGATGCACCACTTGGGGGCGTACTGTGGTTCCGCCTGGCGAAGAACATTGGCCACCTGCAGCCCAATGTATGGTTGATCCTGGGCATCTGGTATGCAGGGGACAAGAACCCAATGCAGAGCGAGCAGCGATCGACAGAATGCGAACTAGTATTGAAGAAGCGGCAGATCCCCGGGGATGAGCGAAACTTGACGCCTGATCAAACTCATTTAGTTCTATTACAGGGTGTGACGATTTGCGTTTGAATTCACAAGACGAGTCTGCTGAAGAGTCACCCCGAGGCAGATTTGTAGGATGGGAGAGTCTCAGGAACAGAGTGTTCCATGGGGATACAGATGGAGGTCCTCTGGCCGATTCATTCTCATTGCCACCGCGACCTCAGTATTGACCGGTGCGCATTGTCCGGTTGTGAGCTCGTTCTAGGTTCAAGACACTGATCAAACTCTCAAACAGACATGTATCGCCACCAATTCGTGGTCTCGATATTGCCATCCATTCTAGAAGACCGACTTGACCTAGAACCGGAGATTCTGCAGCGCGTGAGTGTCGCGTTGCTAGCTCAGACGGCGCTGATTTCGTTCCTGGTGACGCCGTTGATCGGTCGTTTGGCGAATTGCCTTGGGGCAAGGACTTGGCTCCAACTCGGTCTTCTGGGGCAATTACTTGGTTCTTTGGTTGTTGCGTCTTCGCACTCAGGTAATGACAATTCTTGCTTGGACAGACTCTGATACACACACTCCTGAGTAAAGCCAACACCTACACATTCCAGGCGAGAAATGACTCATGTGAAACTTATCCCAGTGATCGGCTTATTCGGTGGGCGGGCCGTCCAGGCACTGGCAAATACGATAGTGGGTGTTCAAGGCGTCAAGACCCTGTCGAGTGTCGGCTCGTCGAATCGACATGAGAAAACTCAACGGTATCTGAGTCTTGCCGTTGCAGCTGGCTCATCCGGAGGTCCTTTAGTAGCCGGGACCTTGTTTGAGATTTCTGATTACTGGGTTGCCTGGAAGACTGCCTCTGCGGCAAGTTCTCTCGGCATTATTCTGCAGAGTCTGATGCTGGTCCCGTCAGAAGACTTGCCCCGTGAGCCCGAGGTAAGTGACGTACCACGGTACCCCGAAGAAGGACCAGATGAAAGAAGTTCTCTGCTGTCGTCATCCTTCGAGTCCACGAAGACGATCAAAACTCACCTACCGGCGGATGTAGAATCTGTGAAACGGGACCTCAATCTCTATCTCCACCTGCTCACTAGCCGTCGTTATATGGGTGGCATCATGATCTCAGTTTGCTTTACCATTGTTTCAGTCAGCTTCGATACAACCATGCCATTGCACGTAGGTGAAGCCTTTGGATGGGGCAGTCAGCTGACTGGTATTCTGTTTGCTGTCTTGCACGGACCGCATGTCTTTCTTAGTGTTCCCACGCACTGGCTGAAGAACCGAGTCGGATCACATCACACGGCATCCGTGGGGTTTCTGGGGTTGGGTGTACTTTTGTGGCTGGCTGGAACTCCTGGAAGTGAACAGGGTTCATGGGCAGCTTCGGGCGATCGACCAGCGGTGATTTATGCAAGCGCCGTTGCTGCCGCCGGAGTGTTCATGTCATTGTTGCAGGGAGCTGGATTAACGGAGACTGCTTGTAAGAGTCACCCGCGATGTGACAAAAGTCGGGGTGAGTAGGCAAATCAAAACAGGTCCTCAACTGACATGTCTTCCATATCAGGTGCTGTCCAGGAGCTCGAAACTCAGCAAACTAGGGCTTTCGACCAAGAGGCCGTCGCCCACGCCATGGTGATCAGCAGTCTCAGCGTCAAACTGGGACTTTTCCTGGGACCTATCATTTCTGGCCGGCTTGTTGAAAACGGGGGGTATTATGAGATGAGTTGCGTTCTTGGTGAGTTTGAGAGCTCGCGCGGCTGTCAACACCCTGACCTTCAAACAGCACTGAAACGATTTTGGATGTGGCTTGACTGACCAGTCACATGTGGTAGCGATGATGTGTTTGACTTGTGCTGTACAGGCTGCGTGGAATCTCAGATAGAGTGCGACGATGAGGTACAATATGGGGTCAAAGAACAGAGGATTTCAAATTCGTGCGAAAATCAAAGTCTATTCTCAATTGCCCATTCGCCTCCTAGACACTCTGGCGGTTTCTAAAAAAGAATGACTTGACCGTCAATGGTCACGGTCCGGAACAGTGGTGTGTCCGGGGGACATCACCACATAACATCTTTGGTCCACCTCTGGAATCCCACCCAGAAATCGAGAGCCATGTTTGGAGACGAAGGGCCGGACGAAGACAGCACTGGAATTACTAGGAATCGAACCGCGGGACTTATAGTCCTCCTGAGAAAAGGAGTGCATGTAGAAATGACCCGATGCAAGTATACACTGCACTTGTACTAGCCGAACCGTCGGTGAGTCACTGGATTCGAAGGTGTCTGACTCGAACATGTAAAGTATCTCTTGGTTGAGCGCAATCTCTGCTATAGCCGATGCTTCAAGGTTGAGTTTCATCAATTTATTCACACCCTTAACATTCTACTGTGTGCTACCCACGTCCGGTTCACCCTGCGTCTAGATCTTAGAAGTGAACCCGCTGCATACCTGATACTTGATCTGTGCACCCACACCGTGCCGCGCGTTGCGGGAGGTCCCACGGCATCGGCCTCGTTTGAATTTCGAGACGAGCATCGGCTCAATGTAAACATGGTTGAGTGGTTCGGATATGGGTCTTTCATTGGGCAAGGCCACTTTTGTATGACCTCACATTCTCCGCATACCGATACGGTCGTGGGCATCTGGGCTGATCATCGAATGCGTGTGCATTCGATGACAGCCTCGCTCTTCGGCCGGGGTTGCCCTTGGAGCATGGGAAACCTAGATCTGTGAGAGTGTACGGGTGAAAGTCTCAAGTACAAAGGGTGAATCTGCGGGTCTTGAACTTCAAAACATGGCAACGTTGACCGGCCGACCCACCACACTTCTAAGTTCTACCTGGCCGTTGGCTGGTAGATACTCAGTCATCCTTAGGTCTTCTGACAATTTCAGAAAGCGTGCGATCAATCGGTTTCTTGAAAGATAACAATGCAAAATGTGTAGCAAATCGTTCCATCGTTCCAGATGCATCATGAAAATGTCTGTGCAAAATGATTGATGCCACCTACATGTTGGATAAAAATGAGGGTTGAACGAGGCACCTGGGTGGAAACAGTGAAAAAGGGTCCTTTGCTGTAGTTGACTAGTTGTCACTTGTTACGAACGGTGGGGACTCACAGACCCCGAGTTTTGGGGGTGAATGCAGCACTCACCTTTGATGACACGATTTGACAGGTCGAGAGTGTCTCTGGCTCTCGGCAGAGTGCGCCGCGACTCGTGGGATGCGTCTGCCGACGGAGACATGTCGACAGCAAACTTGGCAACGGGACAATCGGATCTCTGCCGTAGTCGTCAAAGCGGCAAAAGGAAAGGACTGCAAATGGGCTCGATTACGGTCATCTCGGTCTGGGGTGCGCTGGCGAGAGAGTCTTGAGGATACCGGTGCACCGCCACCACAGCAGAGATGAGCTATCCAAAGGCCGCTGGCCATGATCAATGGAACCCATGCTCGCTGGAAATGTAATTTGGTGCCAGGGAAAACAGACCTGTCATACTGTTCTTGGTACTTTCGTCGAAACTATTCAGGCAGGAGCATTCGATCGGCTCGACTGAAACAGAGCTTTGCATGGCTGTCAGCCTCTGAACTCCAAGCCATCCCCCCATCAACTCAATTCATCCTTCGGACTGTGGAAATCTGTTTTTTTTTTTTTTTTTTTTTTTTTTTTTCCCCGTTTTCCTGGCGATCAGACCGGATCCACTCGGGGGTTTGGTTCCACGGGACGTGGCGCTGTCACACCCTTTTTTGGGGGGAGATACTTCTTCAATAAGCAAATGCCGAACGATCGCCCTTCTCCGGCCGAGCGGATGGCGCCTGTGATTCGATTCGAAGAGTCAAGCCGGTGTTGCCTCGTCATGGACGAGGGGTTTGGACCAGATATTCAGGCCCAAGGGTCAGAGCTGCGTTGACGTGGGGATGTCTGGAAGTCTGGAAGTCTGGAAGTCTGGAAGCCGGTCTAGGTCCTCCTTAGAGACCGGAGGAGAGAAAATCCTTATCAAGAGCCGACACAGCACGGTGCAGATTTCTTCACACGATTTTTATCTCACACCCCCACCTCCGTGGGCTTTGCCGATTGATCATTCTCCGTGCTCTCCTCAGTGCGTTCCCGGCTGGTCTCTTTCTCGGACTCTTGAGGACGCGAACACTCTGGAGGGCTCGAACGCAGTGTGTTCACGCGAGCAAACCGATTCTGAGCCCAAGCGGTTCGACCGTGTCGATTGACACTGCCAACGACCTCCCCCGTCCCTGTCCGCGTGGGGCAGACGCTACAAAATCTCGACATTGGGCTGTCGCGGACCGTGTCCAAGAGATCCCGACTGGCCGATCATTCTCTCCCAGATAAGGGCTCCCTACGAGGACAACTCTTATACTTGCACAACCACCAGAACATTCTCCAAGACGAAACGCAACGATGAGCGCTCTCACTCCCCCTCGCGACATCGCCATCGTCGGTGCGGGCATTGCGGGCATTGCCTGTGCACTCTCACTTTCACGAGAACTCACACCCTTGGTACCCGACCTCCAAATCACCATCTACGAGCGCCATGATATTCTGTCGACATCTGGAGGCGCCATCAATCTCACACCGGTCGCACAACGACATCTCGCACAACTGGGGGTGCTCGACGAGCTGGACCGCATGGGATCCGAAGGTGGCGCGGACGTGGAAGCCATTGAACTGTTCTCGATGCGCTCCGGTCGACCTATTGGGTCCATCGACTTTGTGGATCAAAAGGGGAATGGGTTTGGAGGATACAAGGGCCGCCGTGTCATGCGGATCGTTCTCTCCATGGCGATGATGGCGGTCATTGAGCGCACGCCTAATGTGGAGGTGGTCTTTGGTAAGAAGGTGCTGGGTGGAGAGGAAATCAATGAAAAGGCGGTTCTGCATTTCAGTGATGGCACCGAGGTCATCTCGGATCTGGTGGTCGGCTGTGACGGGGTGCACTCGGCCGTGCGCACCCGCTGGGTTGATCCCGACAGTGTATCTCAGTACACGGGCATGTCCTTTCTTCAAGCGACCATCCCGACCAAGAGTCTCTCGTCCAAAATACATTTCAGATCCTCAGCTCTCAACGTCTCGCGTCATGGCTCGTTGCTGACGAGTTTTATCGACTCCGATCACGAACAGATCTTTGCTGCGGCAATCGTGCAATTCGATGAAGCAGAGCTGAGCAACTACCGCCTGGACTCCGGACAGGATTGGGCTTCGAAGGATCGAATCCGTCGAGACTTACGGAACGAGATGCGGGAGCGATTCGCCAAGTCGGCCCTGCCTTGCATCCGCGAGATGGTAGATAGCAAGGCAGACTGGATGCTTTATCCAGTATACCAGGTGCAACCAGGGAGTCGCTGGTGCATGAATCGCGTCATTTTGTTGGGAGACGCAGCACATGCGGTGAGTAGCTTCTCAGGGGTAGAGACGTGTTCAACATCATCATTCCTGATCATTTCGCTAATGTTTCCCACCACCAGATGCCACCCCGAGACGAATCTGCCGCATACGCATTGGACGATGCGATCCTCTTCGCTCGCATTCTCTCTCGATACTACCAGGAACCGCTGACAGAGGTCTTTGAAGCATACGAGCGACTTCGCCGAGAGACGGTGGAAAGTGCTTTTAAAGAATCAAGGCGGATGTGGGATCGAAATCGTGACATGGGATTCTTAGAGAGTCGACTGAAGGAATGGATGATGCCGTTTCAGATTCGCAATCGTCGTGAAAAGCGGGAATCTGCGTGGGAATTCGATGCTACAAAGGTCTTGCTCCCGACTCCCACACCGAGTGAGGACATGGTGTCGTTGAACTCGTTTCTGAGGGAGGAAAAGGTGTGACGAATCAGCGATAACCGGGTTGGATATGGTCAAGCCGACGAGGCGCATTTCCGGGAGAGACTTGTTTTGGATTCAAGCAGGATACTTACCTAATTTGGATATATACCCCTTGGAATTGAATAATGATGAAGTACTACGTGCAGTGGAGTGACCAAAACATGTCAGATGACAAAGCTTTGCCTTTGGGACACGGAGAAGACTCGTCTTAGATGGTCACAGAGTTTCGAAGGTATTGGCACTGCACCTGGACATGTAAGACCTCTAGTCTTTGTGTAGAACTCCTGATCACCTCTTTGAAGAGTAAGATTTATTTGGATAAGAAACAATCTCAGACTAGACACGGTACTCCGTACTAGTAGTGTGACCTTATCGGTCAATTGCGTGTGCCTGAAATTGTGACCCTGAGACTCATACTCCGTTGACATTGACCCTACTGTCCTCCACATACAGCCCGCTTCCCTTCCTGGTCATCCTCCTGATCCGCTCGACATTGCATTTACCTCAGAACTTCAAAGTCTGACCAGCAGAGCCGACAACCACACTCTCGACATTCTTCGATCCAAGCAGCGAATAAGAATAAGGCACAGACTTGAGCGTGCCGGCCAAGGCCGCGTTCGCACCGGCTCCAAAGTCGTTGTCCCTCTCAAATGCATAGCCGGCATCAGTTGAGTAGAGAGGCTTGGTTGAGCCGCTGAACACGTTAGACTCGACGAGAACCTGCGCGGCATCGCGGGTGTTGATGCTGTCGTCAACTTCAGAGTAGCTCTTGTAGATGTGGCCGGTGCCAAACCGGATGGGTGGAGTCCGGGAGTGGATGTTCTTCCAGTGGTTGTTGTTCTGGGTAAGGTGGAGGTGGCCTGTATCTTCGGCGCCGTTCTTGTCCGAGTGGCCGATCAAGGATGCTTTCCAGTGGTCGTGGATGTAGCTGTTAGAGACCGTGACATAGTCTGCGGCGTGGGTGATCCGATCGCGGGATTTAGTATGCTTTCGACAAACAGCAAGGTGACAAGTCAAGAGACCAGAACTACTTACGTCAATCAGACCATCGTAGTAGTCCTTATTGTGTTCTCTATCAGAAGAGACATCACAGTGGTCAACCCACACGTTGGTCGATTTCTCTGATGCGAATCATTGGCGATAAGCCAAGTGAGTTCCCCCGGCCTTCACGGGGTCAGGGTATTGTAGTATTTACGGATGCCAATCGCATCACCATTGGCAGCTAGGACCTTGGGAGATATCCAAGTTGCGAATGATGACATTTGAAACGCCCTTGACAAGGCTAGACAAAGGGTATAACTAGCTAGCCGTGGCTGGTCATTCCAGGACAGCAAAGGTTGAATTCAGTACTGCTCACTTACACGCCAAAGTTGACCAGCTTTGCGTTGGAGTCCTTGCCGATGATGCTGGTGTTGCTTCCGACCCGGGCTTGATCCGCAGTCTGAGTGATTGTTCCAGACACAAATAGCACTTTCTTCGCGTCTTCCTTGACTGCCGCCGTAAAGGCAGCATAAGAAGAGACAGTGGTAGTGGTGGTGGTGGTGCCGCCGGCGCCACCAGTTGTCCCACCGTTCTGGCTTGCAAAACCGGTTGCAGCCTTGTTTTGACCGAGTCAGAGTCAGCATCTCAAGTTGAACGAGGGTACTTGTTGGATTATGCGGAGAGGTTGGGACTTTAAGACTGACATCCTTGATTCCAGCACGCTTGACAATCAAGTTGTCACTGGTCGCTGTCGGCGCGGCAAGGACTGCTCCGGAGAGACACCTTGCCAGAGCAACGGCGAACCATTTTGTAGGTGAAGTTAAAAAGGTGGAGATTAATGCGCTGAGAAGTAACCTGTCGCTGCCTCTGAAAAGAAAGGAAAGTCGATTTTGATGAGTTGAGTGTTTTGTTGAAGGATTCTGTTGCCTTTTGTACTTGCGACTCCTTGGCATGTTCTTGGATAATTTCATATCTGGAACCGGTCTCTCATAGTAGAGACAGCCTCACTCATCGAGACGACGAAACCTCCTGTGAACCAATTCTTTCATCAAGGAGCGCCCCGAAAACTGGTCGGGGGATTACATTTTTCTCAAGTTTCCATGAACAGTTCACATTGTCGTCGATCTCCGGACCTCACATCTGTCTGTGACGACCTGTGATGCTTCGGCGGTTGCCAATTTTTCCACCATAGCCGAGAGCAAGTCCTCTTGACAAACAAGTTGTTAGGGCATGTATTTCATGTAGGGCTTTGGTTCATTCGTGGTACGGTCATGCGCATCGTTTCCAACACCCAAGTCCCGAGTCAGATTCCCAAGCAAAGCACAACGATGTGAGTGATTCAAGGATCAAAAGCTACCCCGGATTGAGCGCGTGAAGGGTCTCTCCTTTGCGGGGTGCATGCATCTGCAGCCGTACCAAGCATGCACTTGTATCAATCTGTTGCAGAAGATCTTGGCAAAACTCCAAACGAAGAGACAGGGGTGGAAATTTCCTTCAATCAGACAAGAGCTACCCTGGCATGGCCCGTCAACACCGGTGGATTCTCCGCCCGGTGAGTGTTGCTGAAGAAGCTTGTGTGGCTTTAGCGAAGTCGATCCTCTCGAGCCAATTAGTGATGCCTCCTGGCGGAGGCGGTCGCCCTAGTCGTTTGTGCTCTAGACTGTTTCGCTTTTGTTGGCATGCTCTTCGGAGATGAGCAAGCATTGCTGACCTTGGCATTGAAGCAGATGAAACGACCGCTGTGCAAGATGAGCACCCGGGTCATGGGAATGCACTGGACATAAAGCCACATGGGAAGTGGAAAGGACTGCAAACACCAGTGGAGGAAATCGTCTTCCCCTCCATTCAAAGATGTTCGTCAAATACGCTCCAGACGAACCGAAGGATGAGGAACTATTCCAGCCAAGAGTATGTTTCCTTCCCGTCGGGACTATTCCGCCTAGGCAGTGTCTACGAATCTCTGATCAAGCGGGGCGGAACGGCTAGGCAGTCAGGTCAGGGCATTGCAGGGAGAGAGGGTCGGTCGGAGCAGAAAGGGTCAATGATTTATCACGCTGGAGTAGAGGTATACTACCCAAAGTGCCCCCGAAAATGATTGACATGGACTGAAGACCGGTCAGATCCGACATGTCCCCAGAGGGCAAGTCGCTGGGTGTCTGGTCTTAGCTATTCCAGACGAGTCAAGTACGAGGGCCGTCGATCTATTTCAACATCCGTGTTGGTGTCGACGGACTGGCTGTCTTACCAAAACCACGAATGACAGGCAACTATTTTTATGACACGGAATCTCTTCTCTAAGCAGAAAACCCTTCAAATCTCCAAGAAAGATGAATACGAGCAATCTCAGGATCAAATCTGCGACTGGATTTGAAATCGCTATCGATTAAGAGACACTGGCATTCTCCGGGCTAATAAACAAAGGCCCAGACGGTTGTCTCCTAATATGAAGAAGTAAGAAGCAATTGTTGAAGACCTTCGACTTTTGTCAATGTCAACATCACTGAAACGTCTAGGCAAATTGCCACCAGTTGACGTTGAACAGATACGAGTTCTTGTCGCTGCTGGAATAGACAAAGTAGACATCATGGACCCCGTTGGCGTTACTCACGGGACAACTCACGCTGGCCCACGATTGCCAACCACCAGTATTGCGCACGGTACAAGTAGCAACAATGGAACCACTCTGACTATCTAAGCGTACCTGGATGTCACCACCATTACCGGCCGAGGCCACACGTGCTGTGAAGGTCTTGGCACCATTGCCGAAGTTGACACCCTTGACCTTGATGTAGGAGCCACTCTTGATGTAGCCGACGCTGTATCCGCCCTCGCTGCAGGTCTCAATTTGGATACCCGAGGACCAGGCGATAGTCTCGGCTTCTTGTCGGACATAGGGGTTGAGAGTTCCGATTTGGGCTGGCCCGTTGGTGGTCATGTCGATTTGAGGAATTGTGCCATCACTACGATAGGTGAAGCTTTCCACGGCGACGGATCTAGCGTAGCCACCACCGCCGGGGAGGGCGCCATTGTGATAGAAAAAGTACGAGTTTCCCTTGAAGTCGATGATGCCAGGATGGTTGGTGAAACTGCGACCTTGGCTCGGCATGATGACGCCTCTGTACGTCCAGGGTCCGGTGGCTGTAGGTCCCGTTGAGTAACGGATGTCCTCCGAGCAGCAGTCGGCGGCGTAGATCATGTAGTAAAGACCGTTGCGTTTGTAGAGCCAAGGGCCTTCCTCAAAGGTCGTGGGCCGCTGGGCGTTCCCTGTCCGCGTGCCAAAGCCAGCAGTGGTCAGGGAGACCTGGTTGACTCCACCGCTGTAGGAAATCATATCCGCGTTTAGTTTCACGTAGTACAAGCCTGGATTACCCCAATACAAGTAGGCTTGTCCATTGTCGTCGATCCAAACGGTGGGATCGATTTCGTTATTTTCCACCAGTGGCTTGCCCAACGCATCCGTGTACGGCCCGGTGATGCTGTTGCTCACAGCCACGCCGATTGCCATGGCGCCTGTGGAGTGTCGGACGGGAGCATAGTAGTAGAACTTGCCGTTGCGCTCGATCACTTGGCCTGCCCATGCATTCGCATTGGCCCACTTGAAAGTGGTGAGGCTCATGGGGGAGCCGTGATGCTGCCAATTCACGGCATCAGCGGATGAGATGAGACGCCAGTCCGTCATGTCGTAGAATGTGGCACCGTTGTTGTCGTGGCCCGTGAACACGTAGATACGATCATTGTAGACGACTGGAGCCGGGTCTGCAGTATAAATGTCCTGCACGATCGGATTATCTGCTTTGGCCACGTTCCCGAAAGTGCTCAAGGAAAGCAACGTGCAGGCCCACGGCCAAAACTGTTGCTTGGAGAGCATGGCTGTTGGTACCACCAGAGTCCAGTGACAGAAAGAGTGTGTATTCCAACAGAAAAAAGGGTCGACCTGATTGATCGTAAGGTGGCGGTACGCAAGAGATTCCAGAATCACTCGAATGGATATCAACAACGGCGACGGGTCGTGGGCCCGCAGTGTGCTTTTAAATGGAACCTCATCTCACGAAAGCGATCCGAGCTTTATAATTCAGCCTGTAGGCTCCCATTTCACTCGCGTTTTCAGCCTTCGATCTGTCTCGAATACGGCGAGACTGGGAATTCACCTGCGGAGACGGGAGCTCTTGCTCTCTTTCCACAACTTGCGGCAGTTTGCTCATCGTGGCGATCATCCCTGAACAGAAGCCCCGCAACGGAGAAATACCATTATCAGCGTAGGATCCGGGTTTTTGCCTTATTGATGAAAAATCCCGAATGAAATCTCCGCGAGGACCAAGAACGGAGCGACCACATGGCGACGAATTCGCAGGATGGGAGCAGAAATCACGAGTGAAACATCTCGAGCTGCAGACGAGGGGTGGTCATTAAGTGTGGACTGTGGACTTGTGGAAAAGCGGGAGCGAGATGATGCCAGCAACCACTGCATGCCAGCGTGGTACACGATCTCAATCAATGTGGGTGGAAGCGAAATAGTACCTGGTTGAGTCTGTAAGCAGGCGTTTTAAGCTGTTGCTGTGTGGTAGACCAGACAGTGCCTGCCGAATCTGTTGCCATGCAAATGGCGAAAGGTATAGGACCCGTCGCGAAAATACCTGGTTGGATGGTGAGCAGGGGCTTCACCTCAAACACGACTCAAAAGTGATGATCTTCGTCAGCAATTTAGCTACCTACCGGGCGATTGATATTCTCCGCCTTCACTAGTCTAGATCAGTCAACGAGACACCGTTGTCTTCTTCTGCAGTCTCGTTCTGGGAATAATAATGACGGGTCTTTCCAAGGAGCGGCCTGAAACAACAATCCCCACCGAAACCCACGCCTGCGGGTCCACCCCAATCGTGAGGTCGCCTCTGGGCTCGAGGGGCCGTCTCGCAAACACTCCATCTGACGCCACCAGTCCGGTCAGGTCGCTGGCACAATCTTGCAGCGTTGCAGAACCAGAAGCGTCTTCCCGAGATTCAGAAGCAGAACTATGATCAATGCTCAAATCGTGATCATGATTAGCTCCGGGTGTCGGAAATTTCCCGGAACATCCGAGAACGGCCAACACGAGCCTATTTGGCTGAGCAACTCCAGATTCCCTTACACGAAGCCATTATGGACTGCTTTAACTGACCCAGAAGAGACAGTCAACCTGCATGTCAGCTTCATGCCCCGAAACCCTGAAATCAGGGTTCGGGAAGACGGACCGTGCCAGAAAAGCATTGCAATCAGTGCTTACAAGTCTTCGGTCATCGCCGAGCTTGAATTGCTCACAGGCAGAATTTCCTTTTGGTCAATTATCTGTAATCACGGAACGCACCTCGACTGCGTGGAGTGGGCAGATGGGCAGGCCGGATCGCTGTAGCAGTTCAGGACATACAAGTTGCAGATTCTTGTATGCGTTGACCTGATGGGGCTACTTGAGGGCTCTCCTCTCTGCCGAACACAAAGAGCGCCTCCACAGGAGAGACCTAAGAACCGATTCGATCCCTTGTCACCGACACCTACGGGAGTGCCAGTGTGCAGCGGGCATTCAAGTCCACTTTGGCGGGGAAAAGATCGAATCATGAGACCGACGTGACTAGTGAGTCGTGACTACTCATAAATCCGGGAGAACCTTGACATGGCACCAATCACACAATGTATCCGGTCAGAGATACCAGTCAGTCATCGTGACTCGCGCGGCAGCGCCCAGACATCTTTCACCAACGAGGACGCGGACGGGCCCGCAAGATGACCACCACGCAGGGTACCCAGGGTCCAATATCACCGAGTATACCATGATGGTCGGTCCAGGACTTCAACACACCTTGGCAGTTGGGATCTGATCTTAACCACAGAGCGATTCGATAAGCACAACACGTGTGTGAAGTGTTACGCGCCCGGCTTAACTGGGGCCGAAACCTTGCTGGCGCTGATTTGGAGACTGACGTCAAGGCACCGTCGGCTCGATCTCGCACGGGTCAGATACCAGTCAGCACTTATCATGGATGACACCAGATCTGGGACTTGGCGCATCATCATGAGAACCACCGATGGTGTGGCTGCACAGTGCATGTCTGCGTGGACCTCACGTATCTTAGGTGGACAGACCCGGTGGGCTCCCATGTTTGGCGAGGTTTGTTGATTTTGTGGAGAAGCCCGGCCAACAGAAACCAAGGCAACACGATGCGACGCAGAACGCGTGGCGATGGGAGAAGATGTTGTTTGTAGGAAGACGATTCAGTTGTCGTGAGACTTGTGGCTATTGAACCGGTATGTGACATCTCGCCCTTCTCTAATCTACAATCACCACGATGATCTGACACCCGCTGATAACCATGTTTCAAAGCAGTTTGACTGCCGAGATCTTCAGGATACTCATAGCCTAAATCGGTAGGTGATCGACATTCATCCTCTATTTTCCGCTTCCCTCCCGCCCAATCTCGGCCCGTCTGCTTAGTGACGGGATGCCCAGCCTAGGCAGTCTTGGCTCTACTGCTGGAAGTGGTGTGTTGTTGATGATGATGATGATGATATGCTGGAGGAGTGGGGGTGACTTTTGCAGTCGCAAACAGCGCTGGGAACGATGCATCAAAACATTCCAATTGATTCCAGCTATTCTCCGTCTATCCGATCTCTTTCTATCTCCATGGCGGACGTTCTCCCCAGGCTTTTAGGCTTTGACCCTCCAAAATCCCCACGCCAGCGCCACGCTGTACTTGATGCCTGCCGCCAGCCAAAGAATGGGTGCGATATTCCCCGTTGACTTCGTGACCCACCCCCCGACAATAGCGCCAACCATCGTCAGAACAAAAGCAATGATCCGACGGTCGCGCTTTTCATTGCGCAGCAGGAAGAGTTTGGGATCAGACATCAGATCACAAAGAAGACTCGTAATCACAACGGTCGGAATCTCATTGTATCCCAAAGTGCGGCTGGCCACAATCTGCCCGGCTGACTGGATACTCAGAAGCACAATTGGAACTTCTTGGTCCCATCGGACAATGGGATTCGCTGAGTTGTCGTCAATGGCACTAGATACCGCCCCGGCCTGGACGAGAGCGGCGGTCACAATGACCAATGAGGCCTGGATGAAGAACGATAGCATGAGGGATCCTCGACGCTGAGCGCCCATAATGCGATTCAGTCGAGCAAAGAGGAAGCAGCCAATAACGAAACAGCCGATCGAGGTCAAGGAGCGTGCCCATCCAAATGGACGCGGGTTCTGATTAGATGCTCCCAGTCCCACGAAAATCGTGTTTCCTGCCCGATGAGGTCGCACAGAAACGTTAGCCTTTGACCACAGTCACTCTCAATCACAAGCACCGTCTTTGAATCATGACACAAGAGACATACCGGTCTGCATAGACACGAAGGTGTTGTACGCTGGCGGGAATTGTTAGTTCAATTGCCGTTCCGGTTGCGCAAGAAGTTCATGGGGTCGGCACCCTTGTATATTGTACTGTCCACGAGACCAGAACACAGACAGCAAGTGAATAACAGCAGATCGGCACGGCGTGGATCTACCTCGTTCTTGAGAAAGGTAGAGAGCCCCGAGAGGTTCTTCTTCTGCTGTCCCATGTTTTTCGGTGTCACACAGGATGATGGATATGATCTAGCAACAGCAAAGATGGAAAAGTGATCACGAAGAAGAAAAAAAAAACATCTGTTTCCTTCGCGGGCGGCCAGAAAGTGTCTGAAAATATGTGAATGGGTCATTGCGGTCTCATTGGGCTTATCGAAGTACCGTTCTCACTAATTCCTTTCTTTCAGATTCGAATGGCCCCTCTGACTTCATTTCGGGCATTCTGCACGCTGACACGGAGCTGCATCTGGCGCTTGGCTTGATAATTCTGGACTGTCAAGTCCAAACAGACCCCCACGAGGGGCTAGCGACTGGTACAGCTGCAAGAAGAAAAACAGGGGGGTAAACTGACCCTGATTTTCTACCTATCCAGGATCAGGAGCTGATCCTCACCTGAGTATTGAACTTAGCTTGGACCCTTTATTGGGCATTGGGTTGCATCCTGCAGAATCAGCGACATCTTCAGACTCCACCCATATGCACACCCTGGGCTTATGGCAATTCTGTGTCTTTCTATCATCCGTCTTGGTTGTACCCTCCTCTCCGCGGACCGGATGAATGCAACCAAGTCCTCGGGGCCAAGACAACCTCGGCGGGATGCGATTGTGATGCCGAGCCGCTTGGCGCCGCCAGCCTCGACGTTTCGTCCCGAGAGATCCACCATCATTCGACTGAAGATTGTCACTTCCCTCCTGATTCAATTTGGATAAAATGCGCGGCCAGAAGATGAAAGTGTGGCTTGGCAACGGTGATCATTTTACACCCGATTTTACACCCGAACTAAATGCTGGTCGGGGCTCCCCGATAATGGAGACGCCAATGTGGACCGTCTTGGATCTTCAAGGGGAGAGAGCTGAGGCCTGGTGATGGCCAATCTCACCCTCCGGATCCACTTGCAAGAACCAAACAAATCAATGGGGACATAAATTTGTACCTTTTGTGAGATGTTTCCCAATGCAAAAAATACCACGTTGATATGCCCTCTTCTTACAAGTGGCCGTTGAGGTTCTGGATCATAGATTGGTTACGGCAGCTCGGCGGACCGTGGTCGACGAAGTCTGCTGCCGAGTCGGTGATTTTGTCGCTTGCTGTGCACTGCCCCCTTCGATGCACTTGAAAGCATTGCAGATGCAAGTGAGATTATTCCCTACTAGCGTCTGCGCTTTCGCTTGCCGTTGCCAGGACCCTTCAGGCCGATGGCTGTTCCGACGCTGATCCTCTCGGGCTCATGCCCCGTAGGCTGAAGAAGTGACCATCTTATCAGACCCCTTCTTCCTTTTTCCCGATTGGACGAGCCCTGATTTATCGCGGTTAAGGTTTGCGGGCTCTCTTCTTCCAGTTTCGTGCCGTCGCGCCGTTCCGCAGATGGCTTGTTCTTATCGGGCATGACGCACCGCCGACTCAGTGGTAGTCTTGTCAAGTATTAGCTTTGTTGATGTACCAAATGCATCGAAGAGATCATTCGGCCAGCGTTCGGCCCCTGTTTGCAGGACAGTACAACCCAAGAAAATACAATCGATACATTCGTATCTTGGCGCATGGTCAGATGTTGCAACCCTAGAGAAATTCACTCACAGTTCGCGATTGATCGACGACGATAACGCCTTCGAATCGGAGTAATCCAATCCGACCTGAATCACTCAGGGCTATTGATGTAGTCTTGGGTGCTTTCGGAGAAGATGGCGAAAGTATAAGTAGCCCGAGAACGACGTAGCAACTTGAGCATCATCATCTCTGACAATCAGAATCACTCATCTACTATATTATTCTCTCTTCTTCTCTCTCATACTTCCACTCCAATAATTTCACTGTCATCCCTCTAAACACTTCCATCACAATCATGACTATCACTATCACCGTGGAGAAGGATGGCTTCTACGAGGTCAACGGCACTCGTCAAGAGCCAAATGTTTCCTTATATGTCATTCCCGCCGCATCCAAGTTGCGCCGCATGTTGAAGGACTCCAAGGAGCTGATTGTGTGTCCTGGAGTCTACGATGGTCTGTCTGCGCGTATTGCGATGGAGCTCGGCTTCAAAGCCATGTACATGGTATGAATATTGATCCCCACTACGCGACAGGTCGTCGAGAGTGTTGTACTGATACTGAATTTTCAAAGACCGGTGCAGGAACCACTGCTTCCAGACTCGGAATGGCTGATCTTGGCCTGGCCCAGCTTCACGACATGCGCACCAATGCAGAGATGATTGCCAACCTTGATCCCTTCGGACCCCCCCTCATCGCTGATATGGACACTGGATACGGAGGTAAGCAGAAAGCATACGCAGTTCTCCGAGGATTATTGTAGCGTGTACTGAGATGACATGATTTTTAAAGGTCCCCTCATGGTATCCAAGTCCGTCCAACAATATATCCAGGCTGGTGTCGCCGGTTTCCACATTGAAGACCAAATTCAGAACAAACGTTGTGGCCATCTCGCAGGCAAGAAGGTCGTGGGCCGCGAGGAATACATGACTCGCATTCGCGCGGCCAAGCAGACCAAAGAACGTCTGCACTCGGACATTGTCCTCATTGCCCGCACTGATGCCCTCCAGCAACACGGATACGAGGAGTGTATTGAGCGCCTCAAGGCTGCGAGGGATCTTGGAGCTGACGTCGGTCTCCTTGAGGGATTCACATCCAAGGAGCAGGCACGCCAAGCGGTGCAAGATCTCGCTCCTTGGCCCCTCTTGCTCAACATGGTAGAGAATGGTGCTACCCCCATCATCACCACCAAAGAGGCCCAAGAGATGGGATTCCGCATCATGATCTTCTCCTTTGCTTCTCTTGCACCTGCTTACTTGGGAATTCGTGATTCTTTCCAGCGCTTGTTGACCGAGGGTGTTGTTGGAACCCCCGAAGGTCTTTCCCCTCGCAAATTGTTCGAGGTTTGTGGTCTGTCTGAATCTATGAAGGTAGATACCGAGGCTGGAGGTGATGGCTTTGCTAACGGAGTTTGATTGGTGAAGAGTGTTTTCTTTTCTCCTTGATTTTCTTCGTGCCCAATTTAATTTCCTTTTCACTTCGAGATACAGTCAACACGCAGTATCAGATTAGCCCAGCCAGACAGATTCATGTAAATTGAAAGAACCCATGTTTCATATTCTAGCATTTTCTCGCGTCAGTCCATGAGTTAAAAAAAGTCAATATGATATTAGTAAGGTAAAGGTTAGGTTGAACGTCGAAAGAGCATAGGTATGCTTCATCTTTTCGAAACAAAGGGAAATACTTCAGCTATAACTGAATTGAGGCTTCAGTGTATCATCGAGTGGTAGAGATTATACCTCAGCAAGCTCCACAAGTTGTTTTTCGATCATGATTGGCGTTTTTTCAGACGTGACCTTGTAGAGACCTGGCCACAATGACCTGCAAACAAACGAGTTGACGGGAGAAGTCCCATTGTGGCTTCGCATGTACCACTCGCAGAATGGCGTGTCTGGGTAACTATGCTCGAAGCGATAGATGGTTTCTTGTCTTTCAAGCTGCTTCTTGAAATCGATACAAGCGGTAAGTAGATCTTCGAGCTGTGAGACCCTGAAGTTCTGACTGGACACGGAGTGGTCTGAACATGTTTCCTCCATGTACTGCAGTATGGCGCTGCAAGCTTTATCGCCACTCGCTGGATTTATGTTGGCCAAGCTTTGGCTCGTTGCACTGCGCCAGTGTTGCCATATGTGGGAAGGGACTGAATATAACATCTTAGCACTCGGCATATTTTCGGGATTTGGGGCAGTCTCACAGGATCTCTCGACTTCAATCTCGAGTCTACTCAAGTGGCCCCCCAATTCATCCGGCGCCCCTATCATTGGTTTTGAAAATATATGGAACCAAATCGCAGACGATAGCACAGCCTGAATATACTGAGGATCTGGAAGCCAGTTCTGATCAAGGCCGAGATTGCGTTCATTACTGTTGTCTGTATTTCCGTCCATGGCGGACCTCTCGCTCTTGGGTGGAAAGTGTCGTGTCGTCCAAGTCTCAGACTTTCGAAACAGACTCCGCATTCGGTCAATAATTTGATTCTCATCGACAGACTCAGTTCGTCTCTGCAACTCATTGACCTTTTTCAAACACTGGACAAGTTGCTTGTTCGCCTTAGCAGCTGCATCACTGGCTTGCTCGAGCTGCTCCTTTAGCCGCCTGGTTTTCTCTGCTTCAACGAGGCGTACTTTTTCGAGATCTTTTTCGAATCGGCGACTATTCTCTGCTTCAAGGAGTCGGGCTTTCTTGAGCTGCTCCTCTTGTTGCTGAGTCTTCTCTGCCCAGGTCAGCTGGGCATCCTGTGAGATTTTCAATGAAGCTTCAGTCTCATGCAATTTCTTTCGCAAAATGGCGTTGACTCGCTCCAGGTTCTTTGAGCGTGTTTTGCACCTGCAGGTGGGTGTTTTGCGGGGGTCAATCTCTCTCGGCCGGTTTGGCTCCCCGTCGCAAGGGACGTTCTCCATTTTGAAAACCACACTCAGGAAGCGGGCCGCGTTATCCAAGAACTCAACGATGAAGCTCATCAAGTCGAACAAGTCAGTATTTCTGCAAAAGATGGTTGAACGCAGTATTTAGGCTACTCGAAATTGAAAGCGAGGAAGCTTATGTTTGGTCAACGCCAATCTGAAGCTTGGCTAATGTTCTCGTCATCACAGGCTCCTTTTGGCGTTGGCGCCAAATGGATTACGTTTAATGATGTGGTTAACGCTAAAGGTCGACCGTTTCTATGGACTCATGCGGATACATTATTAATCCTCTTTCCCTGCTGGGCATCCATCAGAGAAGATTGACTTTCTCTGTGCTATCACTTGTCTTGGACTCATTGTTCAGAGGTCCCCTACTACCCTACTCCAGACGATCATCAGTCACTGCCGAGATGACTGACATACAGGGAAAGCCCAAAATAATCGTTGGTATCGATTATGGAACCACATATAGTGGGTATGCATGGCTTGAATTCCCTCCATGAATGACTTCCAGGCTCGACTTATTGCTGACACGAACAGGGTGGCTTGGGCACTCCAAGACAGCTCCTCCGATGTGGAGGTGATCGAAAAGTGGCCCGGTGGGGGAAATGGTAGACCTAATTCCTCACAAGAAATTCGAGTGATACGTGTAACTGACAGCTGAACTCAGCTACCTCACAGAAGGTTCCTTCAGTTCTCGTCTACAAAGATAAGAACCTTCACTGGGGCTATCAAGTGAACAATGCACCCGAAGCAATCCATGGCGTCAAGCTCTTGCTAGACGATCAAAAAAGATACTTCTTCAGCCCATCTATCACTGCTGCTGAGGCTCTTAAGTACATGGGCAAGGACGCGATCGGTGCAGCCGGTGACTACGTTCAGAAACTTGTGGATCACTCCAAGAGCGTTCTGCATCACCGATTTGGGTCTGCCCTTGAAGGTATTGATCTGCAATTCTTCATGACTGTGCCGGCTATCTGGTCCGACAAAGCCAAGGATGCCACGATGCAAATCGCTTGTCGAGCTGGTATCGCTCAGAAAGACTTGTATCTCATTTCAGAGCCCGAGGCAGCTGCAGTCTACGCCATACAGACAATTCAGCCAAACAACTTGACCGTAAGTCACTCGGGGCTGGAAACGCGGATGACTGACCGTGGTAACACACTAACCGAAGAAAAAAACAGAGAGACGACTGTATAATCGTGTGCGACGCTGGAGGAGGAACTGTGGTACGTTGAAAGGGCCTACATGTTTCCGACGTGACAATGTTAATTGACAATGCTCAGGACCTGATTACGTATCGTATCACACAGACTGACCCTCTCAGACTCGTGGAGGTCACTGAAGGAACAGGTGGGTACTCATTCGTTGTACGTCAACACGCCAGAAATAACTGAAGTACTTCAGGTGATGTTTGTGGCTCCATGGCCTTGGACCATTACTTTGAAACTTTCATTCGCCAAAAGATCGGTGAATCTAAGTACAGTCGTCTTTCCGACAAGGCAAAGTGGATTGCCATGAGCCGATGGCGAGACTATATAAAGCCTAACTTCGAGGGGCCTGATGAGATCGACGATTTTGTTGATGTTGGGTATGGTACTATTCCTATCCCTGGAGCATCTGATGATCTAGAAGCCGGTCTACAGAATGGAGTCCTGAATATCAAGAGGTAAGTCAAGATAAAAAAAAGGGTGCGAGAATAGAACAAAGTTGACTGGCATTACAGCCATGAAGTGGAAGGCATCTTCCAACCCGTGGTTAAACGAGTCCAGGAGCTCATCACGGAGCAACAAATGGAGGTAGAGAAATCTGGAAATCTCCTGAAGGTAAGAAAGTCCCTTTAAGGGCTTATCTCGACAATTGCGACCCTGAATAACTTCCGCTAGGCAATCATTCTGGTCGGCGGTCTGGGTGCCTCGGCTTACCTACGAGAGCAAGTCAAGGAGATTTTTGACGAGGTTCAGGTTTTGCAACCCCAGAATGCGTGAGTGGGCCAATCCCCGATCCAATGACTGTCTTAAATTGACGATATGTTACTTCGGGCAGATGGTCTGCGATTGTGCGGTGAGTGCATCATGGTCTCAAGCCACGAACGCGAAAAAATGGCTTATCTCCATGAAAGTGGCGCAGTTCACAGAGGGCTTGACGGCTGTCAAATCGACAACAGAAAATCGAGATATCACTATGGAATCAGTTGCAAATCTTCGTATTATGAATCTGTTCATTCTGATCGAGAGAAGTTTTGGGACCCTCTCGAGGAGAAGTGGGTGGTTGACGGATGGATGCAATGGTTTATTGGCAAGGTTTGCGGATCGAATATTTGTTTGCAATTCAAGCACCGGCGACAGCAGCTAAATCTTGTGTTATATTAGGGCGATGATATTGCCGAGAACAAGCCTATTAAATTGACCTTTTATCGCACCGTGGGTTTCGGGGCCGCGATTCGCAAATCATACCGTTTCGAAGACGAACTGAAATTCTGCTTGGCTGAAGATGCACCCCGTTACTGCAATTCTAGTGAGTAACACCTCCCGCTCGGGATTGATAATCGCGATATTCTGACTGGACGCTTTCAAGGGGTCTCGACGCTGTGCCGCCTCGAATCAGACCTGTCCCGAATTCCAAAGGAGCTTTTCGAGATACGAGAAAATTCCAAAGGTATAAAATACTACTATATCGAGTATGAGTTGAAGCTTACCCCCCAATTGGCGTCACTGCTATTTGAGCTGGAATTCAACGGAGTATCATACGGCACTGTGAGATCAAAATACTGATAGACTGTTGTTTGAATCACGCTTTACTGCAAGCTCCAGCTCGTTGCAAATAAGGCTGTGAAACTTGCTACGTTGGCTCGACGGTACACTTGCATGATAGCTCACTAGATGGAAAATGAATGCAACATTCGTTTTGCTTCTGAGGATGACACCTGCGAGGGGACCGGTACATATCCAGCAGACCTCTTCCTATCTCTTTGTGTGGGGTTGAGCTATTGGAACGACATGACAGCTGGACAAGATGGAGCTTCATGATCATCATCCAATGAAGAAAATCGGCTTTTTGAGAAAATTCTCGATGAATGGGCTTTGGGAGGGCAACATGCTCCAAAGAGCGCCATGGGCCTCATCATAAGTTAGTTTTCTGCCCCGAAGGATATGGATGCTTGTAGATACAACCCAGTTTCGCCTTGGACGCAGGCGCACGTAATTAACGCATCTCCAAGGCCTCCCACAGGGTACGAGGCGGAGGCAGTAGGGGCCACCGCCGGGGACGGGAATTCGAGCTGAACTGAGGGTTTTCCCATTTAACTCCAGCCTCGGCCGTCAACTTTCATCCACGATTCCACACTCCAAAGACGCCTTCGCCGGGCCTGTCACACCCTGTGGCCCGATGTTGTTTTCCAAGAAATCGGAAACAGTCTGTACTGAGAGAGACATGAAGGCTGTCGGAAGTCTCGCTCTCTCGAAGACTCCTTTGGCCTACGGATCTCGCCTAAGGCCCCCTGGCAGATGATAGAATTTCCAACACACCAACAAACCCATTTTGGCGCCGATCTCTCCGGCTCACCCAACGCAGTCTCCAACTCTCACGGTTGGACCGGGCTCAACTCTAAACTATAAACCCGTTTGGCTGTTGGCTCTTGGGTTGCACCGTTTATGGCTGCATTAGCAGTGATTTTGTTCATGAGGGCTCAAGCGCTGGACGCCTAAGGGCGGCTGACTGTTGGCTGCACGACAGACGCAGTCAGGCCAACAATGTGCAATCAATTTTGTGTCTCGGTCGATCGTGGGGCAGTGGAAGGCTTATTTGAGCCTCGTTCCATAGGCCAGATCTATGCATCAGCAGTCTGGACGCGTTTTTATATTCCGTCTATCCGTCTCTCCTACTCTCCTATTTATATCGCGATGAGCCGGGCCCGAGTGACCTCTCGTCCATATCAGAACCGATCAGAGTCCCACTTCAAAAGAAACCCTTGGTTCCGGTCTTCAGTCTTCTAATCCTAAGTTTGTGCATGACTATTGGTTCTTGATCCCTTCCACAATGATCTTTGAGCCTTCCGAACGAGCCCAGATTCCTACAACAGACTTGTTGTCGTATATTTTTGACAGTCCGCAATATGACCAAAACAAGCCGGTATGAACTACTCAGGCCATGCTCCAAGTAAGTAGTCTTTCGTTGAGAGCTTCCAAACTGATCGATGGTTGGCAAATATCGGTCAGATTTACGTTGATGCCCATCGCCCGACACGCTCGATCTCGTGCAATCAAGCTAGGCACCTTATACGCCAATTGATTGCAGGGCTACGTGCTGCGGGACTTCGCCGAGGAGACTGCGTTCTCATACACTCATTCAATGATGTGCGTGTTTCTGCTTCTCATCTCAGTGGTTTGCAAAATGACTATCACCGTGTCCAAAACATCGGCGGAAGCTGATGAACGTGGCCTTCCAGATCAACTACAGCATCTTGGTCCTCGCCATCATCGGCGCCGGGGGAGTTTTTACCGGTTCAAATCCTGGTTATACTCACGCAGAGCTCGCTCACCATATTCGAGCCTCTGACACGAAGTTTCTGATTACCGAACCGGAGATAATGACTCCTCTTCTTGCCGCCGCCAAAGAGACAGGATTGCCCCTTGAGAATTTGTGGATTTTTGATAATCTCCACCAGTCCATTCCACCAGGTCACAAGTCCTGGAAAGAGCTGTTCAACTTTGGCCACGAGGACTGGATCAGGTTCAATGACCTGCAGAGTACTCAGACCACGACTGCTGCCCGATTATTTAGTAGTGGCACAACTGGTCTGCCCAAAGCTGTGATCATCACGCATTACAATCTAGTTGCGCAGCATGAGCTGACCATAGCGGTCGATCCACGGCCTTATCCTGTAAGTTATCTCAGTCGTGCAAGTGATTGTGACTTTCCAGTTACGTCTATAGAGGGGTTTGCGAAAGTTCAACAGATTGTGAACCCGTTCTCATTGTAACACAGGTCTCTCGTGCAGTCACTGTTCCAATCTTCCATGCGGCAGCTGCCCCAACCACTCACATTTCCACCTTAAAAGCAGGCCAACCTGCTTATGTGCTGCGCCGTTTCGATCTACAGCAGTATCTCGAGACCGTCGAAAAATATAACGTGACTGACCTACTGATGGTCCCACCGATTGCAATCGCGATACTGATGTCGCCTGTCGCCACCAAGAGAGCCTTCCTTCGAAAGAGTCGCATGGTTATATGTGGTGCGGCTCCCTTGGACAAAGATATCCAGGCTCGATTTCGGTCACTCTTGGGGAAGGATGTCCCTTTTAATCAAGTCTGGGGAATGACAGAGACCTCTTGCATAGCGACCATGTTCCGATACCCTGAATGCGATGACACAGGTTCCGTGGGACGGCTGATCCCGAATCTTGAGGCGAAGTAAGTATATTGCTCAGATGTATCTTTACATGCTCCGTGTGTTTTCTTCTTCGGGGTCAGGACTTGATTATCCTATATGTGGGCCACACAATTGTATTGACTTTTGTTCAGACTTATCGACGAAGAGGGCAACAATATCTCAGAATTTGGTGTTTGCGGAGAGCTTTGCGTCCGAGGTCCTACAGTCACGTCTGGATATTACAAAAACGCCAAGGCCAATGCTGACGCCTTTGACGCAGACGGATGGTTCAAAACCGGAGACATTGCTCGTTGCGACGTATCAACTCGCAAATGGTACATTGTCGATCGGAAAAAGGAGTTGATCAAAGTTCGCGGGTTCCAGGTGGCACCGGCTGAGCTTGAAGCTGTTCTGCTCTCGCATCCACAGATTGTTGACGCCGCTGTCATTGGGGTAACTCTCCCGGGCGCGAACACCGAATTGCCACGAGCCTACGTCGTTCGTCGTCCAGGCCCTCAAAGCCAGAACTTGACGGAACACGCCGTTCAGGAACACATTGCTGCGCGGTTGGCACGATTCAAAGCTCTCGTGGGCGGCGTGAAATTCCTAGCGTCTATTCCACGGAATCCTAGTGGGAAAATCTTGAAGCGTGTTCTACGGGAGCAGGCCAAGCAAGAACTTGGCGCCGACCAAACCCAGGCCCGGCTTTGACTGTGTTCAAGGGTTGATCTCGAGAAATGTCTCGCAAGTATGGGCAGAGTAATGAATTGGCCTGGCTTGTTGCATCGGTGCTGTGTGTAGCAAGTGTTTGAGCTCGATAGGCAGCCAATTGAAGTCTCTTGTGTGTCAATATGTTCAGTGAGCTTAGATGGCGGTAAATCCACTCGATGACTCCTGGTATTATCGTTCCGAGATATTTGCTTCCCTTCGTCCTCAGGCTGCATCTTTGCCGTCACTTCCCCCCTCCGCCAGCGAAGACCCCCACCTCCCGAGATTTATCTCCAATGTAAATGATTACCCGGTCGCCCTACGGAAGGGTGTGTACTAAACTCTGTTGTGCCTCTGAATAAGCATGTGTCAACCGGCTTCTGTGGCCATCTCCACTAAAGTACGGTTCTCATGTCCTGCACATCATCGACAAGTCTGACGGCGATTCCTCCAAGGCAAAGTTTACATTCGGACACTTAGTGGCTTACGGGGTAGAGCTATCGAGTCTAGAACTTTCGACCTCCTTAGCGCATGTCGACAAATGTGATGAACTACACATATCCGAACGTTGTGTTGGCCCCCAACAAATCGAATCCATTGTACCTTTGAGGCTTTGCCAACGTTGGCGGTCTAGATTGCGTCCGAGCGCCAAGTTCCATCTCTCCTGCTACAAGACGTTCCGAAGTTCTAGAGAATAGTGCGAATAGCATTTTTCGAAGATAACAAATGTCAATCGTCCTAGGTTTCTGTGGACGGCATCCTGGGAAAAATGAATGTAGATAGCAATTCGGAAGATGAACCGCATGGAAGCGAGCTGACAGCCACTTGTCTGAGACCCCACCTGCATCAATGTACCGACGTAGCCCGCAGACTCCAAAATTTAAGGCCGAAGCTTCCAAATTAGCGGAAGTCACATCTAGAACAGCCTGCAGGGTCTCACAAGCACCCGAATTTAGATTATGGGGAATTGTCAATCGTCAGCAAAGTCCAGTACCAGCCTACTTGAAAGGTGCCGAATTGCTTTCAGGATCTAGCAGGACCGGCCTTACAGGGCTATTTAGGCTCTACAATTCACATGATTCATGATGCACGTGCGGCTCCTATATGCTCAAAGTGTACCTGACTCGAGATCATATACGTTCGCTTTTCTCTTGGATATGAATCCTTCAGTAGAGGCTGAGGCCCACTGAATTGCCTAGAAATCCACTCATGACCGTCATTGGAAGAACGAAAACGTCGAGCTGCCGTTTCTAAACGATGATTAAGGTTTTTGTGTCACTAGCACAAAGCCTCGGGTACAAGAAGAGGATTAGGGATCACTGGTCTTTTTCTAAAAATTTTGATTCGTGCAATTTAAATCGATTATGGTCATACAATCTCAATCATCAAAGGAGTCGCTTGGAAGGAATTGAATACAAAAACTTTGCTCTGTCGAATTGATAGTTGACATTGACGGCTCCTCCAGCCCTATCCGGGAATTGCGATAAATCAGTTGGCTGAATCACGGAAAAGGCTCGCTCTTGGGCTTCGCAGATTCAATAGACACCGTCTCCACCTGATATGGATTAACCTTCGTGCGTGCAAAGTGACGAGCCGAGACACGCGACTCAAAGAGAATGTCAAGTTCAGCATAGTTGCGGCCTTTGGGCTCGGGAAGCCGGAAAAAGCTCCATACGAGGCACAAAAAGCATGTCCCCATCCAGAAGAAGCCAGCTTTGGCGCCCCAATTCCAGGCTGTTGGGGTCAACTGGTAGTTGATCAATACATTCACCACCAGACCGGCGATGTTGTAACAGTTCCGTGCGATGACGATGGTCTTGGCCCGGAGTCGGGTGGATGACATTTCGGCGACTAGGGAATAACACACAGGACCGACACTTGAATCGTAAACAAAGGCGAAAACGAGCAGCATGGAGCCGACCGCCCATGAGACTGACTTGTTGCTCTTCGGTGCAATGCCGAGCATACCGACGATGAAGAGGATGACACACATGGTCGACAAGCCCAGCACGTAGATCTTTCGTCGACCAAAGAAAGTCATGACCCACCAGGAAAGCATGGTTCCCACCGCTGCGATAGCATAGAGTGCCAGAGATAAGTCAAAGGCGTCGACGATGGGAAGACCAGCCTGTTCATAAAAGGTAGTCGAATAGCCGATGAAGGCTGATCCACAGATGCTTTGCGCAACCCAGGCCGCCGTGCAGATTTCCGTACGTCGAAGATCGACCCCCTTGAAGCAGTCGACGTAACGGGTGCCCGATGAAATTTCCTTCTCAATCTCATTGGTATGCGCCATCATCGCAATCGTCTTGTCAGCGTCAAAATCGGGGTGGTTGGCGCTCGTAAGTCGGAGGAGTGAGTGTTTGGCTTCCTCCAATCGTCCTTTTCGGACCAACCACCAGGGTGACTCGGGTGCAAAGTAGACTCCGACAATCAGGAGGGGCGGCCAGGCCCATTGCACACCGAATGGAATTCGATACGCCTGGGCCGTGTTGTTGCCCACCATTCCTCGCAAGACTCCCGAAGCAATGAAGTGCCCAATGACCCAACATAAATTATTGTACGTGGTCAGATGGGCTCTCAGACTGACGGGGCACACCTCAGACGCATATGCAGTAGTAATCGTCTGGAACACTCCCCAGGGAAGACCGCACAGAATCTCGCCCACCAAGAGCATCTTGACATCCACGGCAAAAAAGGTGATGAAAATGAAACCCGTGATCATGAAGAGAGCTCCCAGAATGGTTTTGCGGTATCCGATGCGCTCTGACACGAGGCCAGTCAGGAAAAGACCAAGAATCTCACCGACAGCAGCGCCGTTGGATAAACCGGACCGCCAAGGGGCAGATACAGAGTATTTTCCTGTTGCAGGATCCAGGGTACCATACTTCTTGGCGAAGGTTGGAAGTCCATAAAAGTTGGCCAGCAGGAGAGTGTCGTAGCCTTCCATGACCAGCGCAGTCGATAAGACAATAGACCAAAAGACTGCCTTGGGGTATAGGCGTAAAGATTGGCGTAGGGACATGTTCTTCTCCATCTCTGCACCTTGCCTGGCTTCGTCCGTCAAGTTGATAAGCTTGGATTCATGCAAGGCTGAGTGGTGGACGATGGGCTCGCCATGCCGGGACCCTGGAGTCTCATCATGAACCGCCTCCGGCTGATCGTGAGATTTGTCCGACATGTTGTGGAGATGTAAGCAAAGTGATTGACTGCGTGGACCAGATCCTCTGTCGATATTGTCGGATCGATCGTGACAGTTGGTATTCGAAGCAAGGGGCCGGACAAAACTTATATAGATTTTGCGCTGAGCAGCGCAGGTCCTCCCAAGATTTAAGTTTGACGGCTCAAATCATGATGTCGAACATTGATCAAGCTCTAACCTCGCCTTGGACAGTCTCGGCCACTTTGTCGTGTATGGTGAAGTGGTTCCGAGGGAGGGGTCTTCGTGCTTATTCGCTGTGATGGCGACATCGAACCTGAACCGGGCGAATCAGTAGAAGGAGTTGCACGGGTAAGTGCTCCCGGGTGAAAAGCATCCAAGCGCTGGAGCATCCTTGATCTGGCTCACGTTTCCAAATCCCTGCCCCTCATGGCTCCGTAATGGGGGAATAGCGTTGGACTAGCTCAAGCCACTGGCTCTGTCTCAGCTTCAGGCTCGCCCCCAGGTCACTCGTGGGAAGCCAAACGGGGTAAGTATGGACCGTGTGGTCGCGCACGATCCGCTTGGCTCATCGCAACCTGTCCGCGGAGTCTGTGAAACTTTCTTCGCACGTGGGATTCGGGATCGAACTTTTGAGGTGCAGGGCTTGCGGTTTTGGAATTCCCAGGTAGCGTTACCGGCCTGCTTCGCCATAGTGGCCCATTACTTCGCGACCGCGTCGATCATATCAAGCTGAAAGATGGGCTCCGGCCAGGTCTCCATCCCAATGTGACAACCGGTTGTGTCACGCCCGCAACTAAACCGGACACCAAATGCGACTCTCAGACTGTCACTCGCTCAGGGATAGCAGATCTTTCAAAGCTCCAGGATCTTCGCCTCGGTTGATCGCATCCGCCAGAGTAGAGAAACTGTGCGGGGGAGGTGGGGGCAAAAGAATCGTCTTCATCTCCTAGGCGGGAAAAGCTTATCCTGCCCGCCGTGAGAGTTTGTCAATTCGTACGATGTGCGCTCGCAGGTCCACCCCCGCAAAAGTCAAAAACTGGTGCACCCAAAGAGGTGAGCAACCAATAAACAAGCCTCATGGAGACGGCCGTCTTCTTAATCAGAGCGGCTTCAGAGTGTCGGGTTTTCCAAGAAATAGCCTCTATCTGAATGGATCTCCATGAATATGGGGGAAAATAGACACTAATGCCTTTCTTGTTAGTGTTTTCTTTTCTCGGCCCACTAAAGACTGGCATGAGTGGTACGACTGCATCCATACTACCAATGTAAATGTGATCTCGGCACGAGGATCGTTTGGACACCTCGCGTCTGTTCAAGTTCAAGATCTCAATTTGAAAGCTAACATGACTCGCAAACCCCGGAACCGCCATTATCAGGACATCTACCTGGACTCTTGGTCAAATTGATCCATGCGCTCGTCAGCTGGCCAGCCCCAATGATTGTCTATTTTCCTATTGGAAGGGGATTTTTGAGTATCGCCGAGAATTTCTCCATGAGGCGGAACGTCCGGAGAAAAGGGTCTCTTAGCGTTGTGACTGTACCGAAAGCTCGAATGCTCCACGAACCTTGACTGCGAAATCGGACCACAGCAAACCTAGGCTGTACTCAGATATGCTGTTACAATTCATTGGCTCTGTGAGGACATCACCGAGTGAGAAGAGTTCCAATTCTCAAAAAAATACTCAAGTACTTGATTCGAAATGAGACAGGGTCTAGCAGGTGAAGGTTCCAATCCGAGAATGAACAGTCAGCGGGAGCCTTTGCTGCGCTTAGCTTAGGACAAGAGTTTAAAATACGACGACCTATCACAGGGAAACATTCGCCACTTCAAAAGTTTGAACAGCTCCACTAGGGAAATATGACCAGAATTTGCTTCCACTCATATAAGTGTCGCTGTGACTGACGTATTGAGCCCCAGACCCAACTTGAGTTGTCCAGCGAGGGACCAAAGCACCGCTGACTCCGGGCTTGTTGAAGTGAGAGAGATCAAAGTTCAGATATTGATCGGGCCCCCAGTTCGCTGCCACAATGACCAGCTTGCGAGCATTGGAGTCGTATGCGGCGACGGTGTAGTTGCTGCCACCGTCCAGAATCTGCATGCCCGGTCGGATGTGTCGAGCGAACTGAGCGAGTACGAAGTACTTCTGACTGACGGCGCCCAGAGTGAGCTTGTCGTTGTCACCATCGATCAAACCCCAACCACCGCCATCGATGGCTTGCCAATACACCCAAGCCGTTGGGTGCAACCAGCGGAAATCGAGCAACAGGTTGTCTACCAGACTTCGGCCCGTAGCGTCACTCTCGCCATACTCGCTGTTCCACAGCCGTTTACCAGCACCGGATGCTAAGCTGTACAGGGTGTCTCGACGGCCTTGGCCATATTGATATCCGTGGACATTGATTCGAGCAACTTGCCGCGTCGCCGCGCTGCCGAGATTATTCCAAGTCGAGATGGCCAGGTCATACGTGTTCTCGTCCGATGACGCGATGAGTGTCGAGCCCAGACCGCGATGGTTGAGCTCCGATCGCAGGTTACCAATGACAATAGCTTGAGTGCTGACGTCGAAATGGCACCCTTCTTGTGTTCCTGTGAGTCCATTCCACCATCCCGAGGAGGGTTCATTGAATGCTTCGACTGACTGGAAGGTGATACCCCAGTGGGCAGCGGCGTACTGGGCGATGGTCGCTAGGTAAACGGCATGCTGGTCATAGTTCCAGGATTGCAAGTTGTTGCTCGTGCCATCATTGGATCCGGACGGATTGTGGTTGATGCACATCCACCAAGTTGGCGAGTTTGAGAAGAGCTCGAAGGTCGTTGCGCCTCGTGCCTTTGCCATGAACAGCATGTTGCGCTGTTTAGCATCAACATTCCAGTTCCAGCTCGACGAAGAAGGCGAACTGCTTTGCCAGTCGAGCCAATAACTGTCCACTTGACGAGAAGGGATCATCTTCGGTGAAACAACCATGGCAGAGCCATTGATTGTGTTCGAGCTGCATGCACCGGCGTTGTACCGAGCAATGGTGAACCCCAATCCGGGTACTTCGGCGTCATTGTAGCTGGTCGTCTTTGTGGAGAAGAAAAGGTCTGCCAGTTCACTGTGCGAGCCAAAAGCCGCAGCCCACCAGGCGAGGGACACCCCGAAACCTTCCCATGTACCCCAATTCGTGGACGAGCTTATGGTCGTAGTCATGTCTGCATCGGTACTGGGCAGTGTGGCGGCGGTCAGCGCAAGACTGAACAGCCACTCACGACTTGTAGACAGCTTCATGGTAGGAAACTCTCCGCAGTCACCTGGCTGGGATTGTAGGTGAATTAACTGCTCCGTTGGAGATGCACTTTTCAACTCCATTCGGGGCAAGATCCCCATACTTATCCCATTTTTGAACCATCCCTTCGTCGATAAAGACTGTCTCGACAGGGGGTTGACTTGTTCACGGGGATATCGGAATAATCTCACACAGCGGTGGGGGAGCCTGCAGAATCATCGAGGTGGCGGACCATCTGAGGCGAGCTCCCTTCAGTGGAGTTGAGAGTCAAGCATTTGCTGAAGTGCGAAATCCATATTGATTCGTGGGTTTCCTCATCGCGTATATGCATGGAGCCAGCTTCACCCCGCCGAAGGAGATCGACAGAGAAGCTCCACCAGAATACCGTTGCAGCGCAGCTTCAACCCCGCACTTTGCGCAGCACGATTGACCCGAGTCCCCCGATCAAAGTATACTTCTCCCATCAAGTCTCAAAATGAAAAGAGTGCATCGACAGAGACCACCAACACGCGATTCAATCCGTTGCGGATCGGCTCGAGGTAAGTCTAGCCTAGTGGAAGGAACAGGACACCTCGGTCCAGGATGCAGTTCCAACTATTCAATCAGTCAGGAACGTGGGACGCGCGAATCTGGAATCTGCCAATCACGTGATTAACGTGGAGCACCGCGATGCCACACTCGCATTCAGATGGTCTTTCGATTGGAGCAGCCCGACCAGTAGTCAAACAGTAATCAGACCAAAACTTGATCTACACCAGTCAAACGACTACCTGCTAGGTATTCAGAGCTCGCAGTGATGAAACCACCATCAAAAACGACATGTCACTGAAGTCCCGCATTTGAACCAGTTAACACTCGTGGACCATTCGAATCACAGGTGCTATAGCAAGATTGCAAGATGCTTCGTGACTTCGGGATAACGCAGAAATAAAGCATAAACTCATCACGCGTTGAATTCGCATAGGATCATGGGTTGAACATAATCGGCGTGATATATGATTTGAAGTATAGGTATCAGTCTATTAGGGAGAACTGACAAAGCGGGATGCCTAGATGGGCATAGACGGTAGAGTGAAACGCATGAGATCCAAATCTAAAGACCACCCCACATAGTGCGAGAAGGCCTCATTCGGACTCGTGCCCGCATCCGGGTCGGTGAACAGATGAACATGATCCTGAAACACGGTCGGACATGACCGCGAGTCGAAGTGAATTCCATAACTTAGCAGGTTCAGGATCCGCGTTAGAATTGCCGACCGTCACTGTGGCACAAAGGGGTGCTTTCTAAGACGGAGGAGATACTGAATCGGCCAAGCGAATTCGATCGACTTCCCATATAAGCACGTCAACACCACGGCAGCAGGATTGAGGGATACTGAATTGATCACGACAACGTTAGCGGCTACGCTTAGCCACCTGAAATCCCGCCCCGCACTTATGGCTGAGGGCCAGACCCAGTATGAAGAGTCACGGAATCACGCCTCGGGGATAAAGCCTTCACCTTCCAGCCCAGAGGCCTCATCGGATGTAATTTATACCGTACACAGCGGGTCATGTCATCTGCCCACCTGTTTCTCATTCCGCTCATCCCTGAACGTGAATTGCAGCAATTTGGAAACATTGTCGATTAGGTCGATGCTCTGACTTATGCTTGGCGATATCGAAGCCCCCGGTATGCGTGACCAGTGGGTCAGCCACTTGCTAAGGTGTGGTCCGATGTCGACAACTTCAGGTGCAATGAGTGGGTGAAGTGCGCGTACTCTCGATGCAGCTAACGTGATGAGAATCACGGATGCCATGCTGCTCACGTCATCAGCACATTGGATGACTATTCAACTCAGGCCGACTTACGAGAGAGAGCAAATCCACGTGTCGACCATAATCGTATGACGGAGACTGCGCAGGTTCTGTGCGTGCATCCAGCAGGATTGAAGGCACAGCCGAGACCCCTCTAGGACAACAGGAGGACATCCCTCGATGGCATCGCCGTTAGACAAGGCCCAAGTGAGGTAGGGTCGATAAATGACACTTTTGCAAGTCAAGTATCGCTGACGCAAGAATGCACCTTCCTCGGTACGTGTGGGTTCCAAGTCAATCGTGAATTGGAAGGGGAAGGGCAGCAGGTCTTTCCACTCGTCCAATTGAAAGGCCAGTTCGGAGACAACCGAAGGGAACTGATTGTTGTCGAACCCAACACCGACATCGCGCGCATATAGAAGATCATGAACGCGATTCAGTAGGCGTCGCATAGAGATACATGCAAGAAAGTAGAGTGAGGATTGCTCTTGATCGATTTTGGACTCTTGCGTAGGATAATTGCCAGGTAGTGGAATCGAAGATTCAATGTCAGCGATACCCGTCTGAGGCAGACCAGCCAATTCGGCGAGAAAGTCGCTGTGGTGAAGACTTCCGTGTGAGGTCCACAATCAATGCAACTCAAATAGTAACTAGATCGGTATGAAAGCACAAAATTGGAGCAGAAACGCACCTCTCAAGTATGTAACACGACCAGAAGATGCGACGAAGGCATTCCATCTGGTTTGGATCTTCGGTGGGTATCTCGTATGACAGAAGGAGTCGACATTTTGTTGCAGCCGCGCTGATAAACGACCAGGCCTGCAGCGGTCGTTGTTGGTAGGAAAAATATAACCTGGCAACGGTACGTCAGCTGGACATTGTGGTAAGGGAATCTCTCTACGAAAGCACTCACCCCGTGAAGAATAAGCACAGCGCCGCCTCGGCAGAAAATTCAGTGTGAGCTGCTTGTACCTTCTTGAAGGCGCAATCGAAGTACGAGTCGGCCAACTGTCGCCAATGATTTTGGCTGTCAATTTGATCTGGCAGAGGAGGTTGGGAAAATGACAGAGATCCGACAAGCTCACAAGCACAGCCCAAAGCCATCACCAATAACGACAAACAAGAGCGCAAGTGACCATCATCAAAGTTGGCCACTATGACACGAGCCCGCAGATCTTCTATCAAGCCGCATGCCATCGTGGGATACCAAAAATTGACGCCACGTTCAAAGGACTGCACGATTCGCACCACTTCTTGCTTCGATACAAAAGGCATTACAGTGGAAGGCCGCGGTAACAGCGGTGCTCGGCTCTGCTCCAGTCGAAAGACTGGAACACTCTTGCCTCGAATTAAATTGCCGAACTCGGCAAATTGGGGCCATGCCAGAATGGACTCTGTCGTCGAGGCATGAAATGGGGAGAGCGTTGCGTTGGAAATGTGGTCCATTCGTTCCCCTGTGCGATTTATGTCGCTTGTGATACTTGGGGATATCCCCGTCTGGGGCGATTTCACACTGCCCCCATGACTTGGGCTTCGCTTTCTCATCGACCTCACTTGTGACTGGGATCGGTTTAGCATCAATAGCGTACCTGAGCGTCAAAATACGGGGGCGCACCAATTGAGCCGACAATTCCTGTAAAAGAGTCTCGGAGCGAATGGCAACATCCAGAATCATGTCGCTTTTGCTCTTACTGTACGCCTTGGTCAGAGCAATCGGGGGTCTTTGGAGCGATACTGGGAACAACGTACTTGACGGCCTCGGAGCCATAGATACAGTCCGTGCCTACTTGACTGCAGGTCGTGCATGGCCGACGGCCATCGCATCTTCGTGATGTCAATGTGCGACTCTAGCATAACTCGCAGGGCATAAGAGATCGGCAACCCACCGCACTTTACGATACCGACAAGGGTCACACTGGTAGCCGTCGTTAGAATATTCTGCCGAGACGTCGATCGCATGTTAGGGACTAACCGCCAAAGATGTGCGTTTACGCTTCTGACCCTCGTTGGTCTGTTCCGGAGACATGGTGCCATTGTCCATGACGGTGATCTAGAAAGGAGACAGCACTGCAGCAGTGGTCTCGTGGAAGCAAGCAGGTCCTGCCCCACGGCTTTCTCCAGTGGCAGAGTGGGGCCCCGCACACGACAGGTTCGGGCAGTTCTTGCCGAGTAGTTCCTCTGACCGATGCCGGGGATTTGGATTTTCCGTTCAGTGTGATCCACGCGGGGTCCAGTCTCACATAGTAGTTAGATCGTACTTCGATGTCGAACACATCCTCTTTACCTTCTACTGGGAATGGTACCAGTTGCTCTCTATTCAAGGTCACCAGAAAAGTTTCTTTATTGAAAGAGAGTCTCGAAGTCCTCCCCTGCATTTCTACTATCACTATTGGAGGCTACTGTGAGAACGTAGCAGACCCAAAAGAGGGGAGAAAGGAATGGTGAGATTGCATCTGGTAAGAGGTGCCTATCTAAGCTACGAAGGTGGTGTGCGTGGGCGCGCACCACGCTAGTGACACGCCTGACCACCAAGCTATCTCAACACCCCCCTAGACCTCGATCCACTAATCTCACTCAAAACACGAAAAAACATGAAAAGTGATCATATAAATATATTAATAACGCCTTAATATAGCTTTTTGAGCTCAAAAAGGTGTTTAAACCCTTAGAATTAAGCTCGCTAGAAAGGCTGTTGAATTAGAGCTTTTTTATACCTAAAAGGTATAGAAACCTCTCGAATTAGACTCGCTATAGCGGCTTAGTAAAGCTATCTGCTGCCTACTCTGTGGTAGAGATTTTGACGAGTTTATATACCCCCCTAGAGACTTAGTCTCTAATATAATAGTATTTAACGTTAATATACTTCGTTTATTAGTATAAATTATAGCTTTTAGTAAGGTAAATAGCGCCTTAGTTATCCTCGTAGATTATAGTAGGAAGTTGTAAAAGGGACTCTATATTAAGTTCCTTAAGGAAAAGCTATAGCTATAATACCTCTTAGATAGCTAAAGATATAGCTATATACTCGCTTTCTGTAGAGGAAAGAGTAACGTATATTTACTTTTTATAAGCCTAAGTAATTGTACTATTCGTAAGCTTAAAAAGGAAGCCAGAGGTTAATATACTACTATCCGTATATTTACCGGCCTAATCTGTATTAACGAATCTAAAGAGGGGGTCTAGTAAGTAGGAATACGCGATAGTAAGCGTTTCAGAACCCTTAAGATATCGAAAGATACGCTTTAATATAGTTATATACTTCGCGGAGGGATTATACGTATATCTTATAAGCTTTATAACTACGAATATAATATCTAGTCGCGTATTAACTATTAGCTAAATAAGTAAGCCTACTATCTTACGGTAAGCTTTAACTTCCGCCGGAGTAGTAGTATTCTTACGCGGTTATAGGATCTTCTTATTATAAAATAGCGTAGGGACTATGTATATATCTTATAGGTTAAATTTCGCGAGAACTTTGCGAATATAGGCGAGCTAAGAGAGCTTTACCTTACTATCTATATAAATGATATTAATCGTAAGGAATCGTGTAGTAGTACCATTATTAGTGATATCGAAGGATTTTCGAATATAGTCCTTAAGCTATATAAGAGATACGTCTAAAGGCGTAATAATTAGTATATTATTAATATATATAAGAAGATAAAGCTTATGCTTTAAATATATAAAGACCGAATGATTAGCTTATAAACGACTAAACCTAATTACTATTAGAGCCCTATAGATAGTATTATACCATTCGCGAGGACTCTATTTTAGACCGTATAAAGTCTTTAAAAGAAGGCTGTATTTTCTAGGCTCTTTAAAACTATTAGGAAGTTAAATATAGATTTCTTTAAGAAGCTCTGCGTTAAGAAACGCCGTAATAAAGTTAATATAATATATCTACTAGCCGAAATACGTAGCGATTACGTAGAATATTTTAAAGCTTAAAGCTTTAGCTATACTTATATAAATATTAAGATAATCGATTTCTTCGCGTTACTTAAACCCTTTTATAACGAGATATACTTTATAGGTCCTATTGTCCTTAATATAAAAGACCTATCGAAGCGGAAGAAGCATCTTTTTAGTACCTTTAGTAGGAAGATTATATACGCGCTAGGTACCGTTTATTAGCTACTTCTATATTTCCTTATCTATAGCTTTAATCTATTTAGTCTGTTTATTCTTACTGTAATTTTGTATTATATCCTACCAGCTATCTGGTTTATATAACGTTAACTAAGCTAAAGCTTAATATAAAAGCTTTGGAAGTAGCTATAAGTCTACGGTTATACTATAAATTAAAAAAGTAGCGTATTTAATATAATTAGCTAGAGCTATATTTAAACGCTTAAGAAAACGTAAATATTCCTTAGACTCTATAGCCGCTTAGGTCTTCTTGCGGACTTATAAGGAACGCCGAAGACCTAGTATAGTTTAAGAACTACTTTCGATAGTTTTAGGATTAGCCTCGATAGTTTCAGAACTACCCTCCATAGTTTGAAGATTATTATCGATATTTCTAGGACTGCCCTCGATAGTTTCGAAACTGTCCTCTATAGCTTAAGAGCTATCGTCGATATATTTATTCTGTTTATAGGCGAATCTCCGCTTAATCTGTTCACGAAGCTTTTTAAGTTAGACTTCGCGTTTAAATAAAGAAAGTAGTATATTAGACCGCTTAGATAATAGTAGGTCTCCTATTAGAATATAAGGAGATAGAGTTACTGGCTATACTAGCTTACTAGGGTTATTAGCTAAATCTAGCTAAATTAGTTAATCGCTATTAGCCGGTAGGAAATCCGATAGTATATAACGTCGTTAATTAGCTATAGATTACGTAGGAACTAACTTTGGCTCTATATTAAGATCGTATATAGGCTTAGGTAGATCCTTTGTTGTATTCTTATTAAAGACTACGTTACGAGAGACTACGATCTTCTTTAAATAAATATTATAGAGTCGATATCTATTAGTACTATAGCCTACTAACCTTACTTCGGCTATATACGGAGAAAGCTTATCTATCCTATATTCCTTTGGAATCAGATACTAAGCTTAGTAGCTAAGTACGCGTAGATTTGAAATATCTAGCTTTTTGCTATAGAAAGCTTTATATAGAGTTATATTAATAGTAGACTACTAGAGACGGTTTATTATATAATTAATACCTAAAAGTAGTTTACCCTATAGATATTTAGAAAGCTGATTTTTAGCTAATATAGCGATTAGCGGCTTAATAAGCTAATAATTCCTAATCTCCGTAATACTATTAAGCTAAGGTATATAGGGGGGAATAGGATCCTAAATAATACTGTTTTCTTCGCAAAAAGTAGCGATTTTAATATATTCTTACGTATTATCGCTTGAAATTACCTTAACTTTGTATTTAAATTATATTAAAAAATAGGTTACTAATATACGAATTTTATTAGTAATTTCGCTTTTCGCCTTTAATAGGAAGATCTAACAGAAGCGAGTAGTATTATCGGTAACTATTATCAAATAATGATTATCTCTAACGCTAGCGATAGAGATAGGATCCTAAATATTAATATAAAGCTTCTACGCTAGTATAGTCTTAATACGCTTACTTCGTCTAAAAGGTAAGATATAGCCTTTACTAAGAATATAAGGAGGATAAGGGTACTTAATACTAGATCCCTTTTTAATATTAATTCCTTCGGTATATTTAGGTATACACTTTACCTTCTGCTTATCTGCGTAATAGGCTCTACGATAAGCTAGGTCTATTAAAATAGGTTAAATCTTACCGATTTAAGAAGCTATAGCTAAATCTATAGCGGGTACGTAGCTATTACTAAATATATAGGATAGTTAAACAGATAGAGCTCTAAGTATATTAATAAGGCTATTACTATTATAAGTACGAACCTAATATTAATTATTCTCCTACTTTACCGTAACGATAAGCTCTTCCCCTCTATATAGGGAGCTATATATCTTATTAAATCGAGTCTTAATACTAGAATCCTTCGTAAGTTACTACGAGGAAATAAGGTTTATATTAAAAGAAGGAATATACTAGACTCTAAGTAGCTTAAGCTTAGAAATATTATTTCTATTTAAAAAGTTTAGGATAATATCGCTATATCCTTTAGTCTATACTTAATAACTATTTAGAAGCTTTATATCGGTAATAAGTAGCGTGAAATTAATAAAATTTATACGATAAGGTATTATATACGCTAATACGCTAGAATCTACTATCTAAGTATACTATTTATCGTTATCTGTTAATATAGCTATAATATTAATAGCTAATAAGCTTATTTCGGCGAAGCTTATTAAAATCTTCTTAGATTTCTCTTTCGATTTTAAGTCCTTTTTTGAATCAGAAGTACTAGCTACTACTATATTAACTCCGTCTTAAGAGACGCCCTTAGATTTAGGGTTAAAGAAGTACTACTTACTAGTATAAGCTATTAAACGCTTATAGTAGATATAGTAATTCGGTGGCTAATTATTATTATCTTTATTATTTTGACTTTAACCACGACCTTATCCGGAGCCTCTCCCGCGGCCTTTATTACCTCGGCCTCTATCTCTACCTCTACCTCGATTATTATTTTACGTAGATTTTGTATCTTTTAAGGTAGAAACGGCTACGATTACTATATTTACAGACTTTTTATTCGACTTATATTTAATAAATTTGCCGAAAATATAGTTAAGTATACTATCCGGATTAGCTAGAGGTTTATATATATTTAAGAAACCCTTTATACTTTAGTAGCTATTAATTATAAGCTTAAAATAGGCTAGAGCCTATTTAGATAGTAAGAGGGTATTTAGAACGGCTAAATTCGTAAGGTCTAAAGTAGCTTACTATTTAGTAACGAAATTATATAGATTACTACTAGTATAAGTAAGCTTAATTAAAGATAATAGCCTATAGCTTAAAGTAGTATAGTTACTAGTACTGTATATATTACTAATACGAAGGAAGATTTTATATAAATCTTTATAATCGCGTATAAAGCTACGAGCTAAATCGCTAAGTATATAATAGATAAGGTATTTCGTAAGCGTATATTTTCGGCGAAACTAGTGAAATCGGTTATTTAGTTAAGTTATATTCTTATTAATCTACTTATTAAATTCCTCTTCGGTAGGTTCTTATCTAAGTTAAGCGAAAAGGACGTTTTAGATAGCTTCCTCTATAGGAGTATCACGAGGCTCTTGAATAGGGTATATTAGGTTACCTATAATAATAGACTATAGATCTTCGTCTAGGCTATCTATAACAAATTAAAGCCCCTATTTCTATTTCTCGAAGTTAGCTCTTCCCTTAAGTATAGGGACTGATTCGGCGAAGGTTTTAGCCGCCTTATAAGCCTCGAGATCAGAAACTATATTAAAGATACGTGAATATGTTGATCCTACTACGACGAAGTGCCGCTACGTAGGTAATACCTACTACAACGATATACCGCTGCGTAGGTAAAGAGCGTAAGAGCTCTGAAAAATAGCGTAGAAGCCGGAAGGATTTTATATGTTTTTGGATAGCGTTAAAGCCGAAGGAGGGACTTTGGCGACGATTCGATACGATGGCTTCGGTAGCCGTATTCGATGCGTAGGGATCGTTAAGTCGTAAAGAGGTGCGAAGTCTGCACTCTGTAGAAGGCGCAAAACGCGCCGAAAAACGATAGAAAAAGAAGGAGGTTATTTTGCAAGTTGTGCCTAGGCAGTAAGGAAATGTGAATAACCTCACTTTTTGTGCGCTAAGCAGGGCTCATAACCTATTGGAGGCTACTGTGAGAACGTAGCAGACCCAAAAGAGGGGAGAAAGGAATGGTGAGATTGCATCTGGTGAGAGGTGCCTATCTAAGCTACGAAGGTGGTGTGCGTGGGCGCGCACCACGCTGGTGACACGCCTGACCACCAAGCTATCTCAACAATCACAAAGCAAGTTCCTTCGGTAACGCGTCGATCCATGTAGACGCGTAAATTGAGTGAGATGTTCGCGTCGGGAATGACGTTGAAAATTGTCAGGATATGCCAAACATCCGCATTGACTCAGTGATTCAATCTGCCTTTGCTGGTGACAGCGCGCCGTGGATCTTTAGAATAACCATGCAGGCAACAGAATAACATCTTTTGCAACAGGCCAAATGTATTTGCACGTACTCACGTGCATCGAGCCGCCCAGCGAGATTGCACGCCACCCTCTCTCTAACTCTACAGAAGCCCTGCAACTTGTTCCACCTGTCAATCTGCAAGACCTTGCAAAACATCCACCGACGGTGCAAAAAACACCGTGCCAGTGACTGGCTTCGAGTAATCCAAAACCCGATCGTGTAAACCCGGAGGGTGGCCTACAAACATGCGTTCCAGCATCTTCTCTATCACCCACAGCGGACGAGTGTACCCAATAAAGTAAGTTCCGAACTCACCAGCGCCAGGAGAGCCGAAAGGCATGTTATCGCGAAGGATATCCTCTTCCTCGCCATTCGCGTCCCCGACGGTATTGAGGGTCTTGTGCGAACACTGCTGGCCGTCCTCGGTGTCCCCAAGCTCGATATTATCGAACTTGGTACGGCCAATGATTTGTTCTTGTTTTTCGGCGGAAAGCGCTTGCCAGGCAGTCAGATCGTGTAGATATTTTTGCACCAGAACGTAGCTTCCGCCGGCTGCATTGGGGTCGTCGTCTGCGGTGATCAAGGTGGAAGCCTGGGCATTGACGCCCTCGGGATTTGCATTGCCGTCGATAAAACCTAGGAGATCTCGGGAAACGAAGTAGCGAAATCCCACGGTCTCGTCGACCAGCTTCACCGCACTGCCCAAGCTTTTCATGAGCTGGCGTTCAAATTCGAAGCATAGATCATGGCGATCACTACGGATGTGGAAGAGAAGGTCGCCAGGACTGGAAAACAGCAGTATGCTGAGCGCCTTTGATCTAACTGAAAGTGTGCAGTTCTTTCGGCGACGGAAGGCCGGTGATCGAGTCCCAAACGGAGCTGCTGATGCCGACCGTACAGGCAAAATCAGCCGAAGTGTCACGGAAGGAGACGCTCTTGGATAGACTCGAGATGTTGGCCAATGTTGAACGGACGATGGAGGGGGATGCGGGATCTGTTAAGGATAGTACTAGAAAGATGGCTGAACGGGTGAGAGGGGCACCGACTGGCTGAGCGTTCATATCAGCTAATGGATGTGTGTAGATAGTAATGGATGTTGGAGAAGGGGAAACAGTAAATTCAGCATAATGAAGAAGAAAGCTGAGAGAGGTTCAGTCACACAGCTCGCAGTGAGCGAGCCCGGTGCGTAGCGAAAGAAAGAGCTGCCCTCTGATAATTCCTCAGACCTACGAGGAGTGCGGCGTGCGATGGGACATGATTGGAATGCCCCCATACATCTTCCAGTTTACCGACCTGGTATCTGCTCACACCTCAGGATCATCGAGCTGTGGACGATCTGTGTTTGAAATTAGTGGTCCGCCACGCGCAGTTCAAGCTTTCACGCCTGTGTTCTCAACTTCTCATTGGCCAAGCCGATGTACCCTCTATGTCGACGACGTCACGACTAGACCTCAGTCTCTTCCTTAGATCAGAAGCGTTATATAAACAGCAACATCATAGTCGACTCTACGTGTAGGACTCACCTGAGACAGACGCTCTTCATTGAAGATCCGAATTCAGCATAAAACACGCTATTGGATGCTACTGGGAGAACGTAGCAGACCTAAAAGAGGGGAGAAAGGAAGGGTGAGATTGCATCTGGTGAGAGGTGCCTATCTAAGCTACGAAGGTGGTGTACGTGGGCGCGCACCACGCTGGTGACACGCCTGACCACTAAGCTATCTCAACACCCCCCTAGACCTCGATCCACCAATCTCACTCAAAACATAAAAACATGAAAAGTGATTATATAAATATATTAATAACGCCTTAATATAGCTTTTTAAGCTTAAAAAGGTATTTAAATCCTTAGAATTAAGCTCGCTATAAAGGCTATTAAAAAGCCGTTAAATAGCTATTAAATCAGAGCTTTTTTATACCTAAAAGGTATAGAAACCTCTCGAATTAGACTCGCTATAGCGGCTTAGTAAAGCTATCTGCGGCTTACTCTATAGTAGAGATTTTAACGAATTTATATACCCTCCTAGAGACTTAGTCTCTAATATAATAGTATTTAACGTTAATATACTTCGTTCGTTAGTATAAATCATAGCTTTTAGTAAGGTAAATAGCGCCTTAGTTATCCTCGTAGATTATAGTAGGAAGTTATAAAAGAGACTCTATATTAAGTTCCTTAAGGAAAAGCTATAGCTATAATACCTCTTATATAGCTAAAGATATAGCTATATACTTACTTTCTGTAGAGGAAAAAGTAATATATATTTACTTTTTATAAGCCTAAGTAATTATACTATTTATAAGCTTAAAAAGGAAGCCGGAGGTTAAAATACTACTATCTATATATTTACCGGCCTAATCTATATTAACGAATCTAAAAAGGGGATCTAGTAAGTAGGAATACGTAATAGTAAGCGTTTCAGAACCCTTAAGATACCGAAAGATACGCTTTAATATAGTTATATACTTCGCGGAGGGGTTATATATATATCTTATAAGCTTTATAACTACGAATATAATATCTAGTTATATATTAAATATTAGCTAAATAAGTAAGTCTACTATTTTATGATAAGCTTTAACTTCCGCTAGAGTCGTAGTATCCTTACGCGGTTATAGGATCTTCTTATCGTAAAATAGCGTAGGGACTATATATATATCTTATAGATTAAATTTCGCGAGGACTTTACGAATATAGGCGAGCTAAGAAAGTATAACTTTAGTATCTATAGATTAAATAATATTAATCGTAAGGAATTATATAATAGTACTATTATTAGTAATATCGAAGGATTTACGAATATAGTCCTTAAGCTATATAAGAGATACGTCTAAAGACGTAATAATTAGTATATTATTAATATATATAAGAAGGTAAAGATTACGCTTTATATATATAAAGACCGAATAATTAGCTTATGAATAACTAAACCTAAGAGCTATAAGAGCCCTATAAATAGTATTATACTATTCGCGAGGGCTCTATTTTAGGCTATATAAGGTTTTTAAAAGAAGGCTGTATTTACTAGGCTCCTTAAAACTATTAGATAGTTAAATATAAATTTCTTTAAGAAGTTCTATATTAAGAAATAATATAACGAAGTTAATATAATATATCTACTAGCCGAAATATATAGCGATTATATAGAATATTTTAAAGCTTAAAGCTTTAGCTATACTTATATAAATATTAAGATAATTAATTCCTTTATATTACTTAAACCCTTTTATAATAAGATATACTTTATAGATTCTATTATCCTTAATATAAAAGACTTATTAAAGCGGAAGAAGCGTCTTTTTAGTATCCTTAGTAGGAAGATTATATATATACTAAGTACTATTTTTTAGCTACTTCTATATTTCCTTATCCATAGCTTTAATCTATTTAGTCTATTTATTCTTACTATAATTTTATATTATATCCTACTAGCTATCTAGTTTATATAGCGTTAACTAAGCTAAAGCTTAATATAAAAGCTTTAGAAGTAGCTATAAGTCTATAGCTATAGTATAAATTAAAAAAGTAGTATATTTAATATAATTAGCTAAAGCTATATATAAACGCTTAAGAGAACGTAAATATTCCTCTAACTTTATAGCTACTAAAGTCTTCTTATAGACTTCCTAAAAACCCCTAAAGGAATACCGAAGACCTATATTAGGTATAGTTTAAGAACTACCCTCGATAGTTTCAGAACTACCTTCTATAGTTTAAGGATTATTATCGATATTTCTAGGACTACCCTCGATAGTTTCGGAACTATCCTCTATAGTTTAAGGGCTATCGTCGATATATTTATTCTATTTATAGGCGAATCTCCGCTTAATCTATTTATAAAGCTTTTTAAGTTAGGCTTCTTATTTAAATAAAGAAAGTAGTATATTAGACTATTTAGATAATAGTAGATCTCCTATTAGAATATAAGAAGATAGGGTTACTAGCTATACTAGCTTATTAGGACTATTAGCTAAATCTAGCTAAATTAGTTAATTACTATTAGCTAGTAGGAAATCCGATAGTATATAATAGTATTAATTAGCTATAGATTACGTAGGAACTAACTTTAGCTCTATATCGAGATTATATATAGGCTTAGGTAGATCCTTTATTATATTCTTATTAAAGACTATATTATAAGAGACTACGATCTTCTTTAAATAAATATTATAGAGACGATACCTATTAGTACTATAGCCTACTAGCCTTACTTTAGCTATATATAGAGAAAGCTTATCTATCCTATATTCCTTTAGAATTAGATACTAAGCTTAGTAGCTAAGTATATATAGATTTAAAATATCTAGCTTTTTATCGTAGAAAGCTTTATATAGAGTTATATTAATAGTAGACTACTAGAGACGGTTTATAGTAAAATTAATACCTAAAAGTAGCTTATCCTATAGATATTCAGGAAACTAATTTTTAACTAATATAGCGACTAGCGACTTAATAAGCTAATAATTCCTAATCTCTATAATACTATTAAGCTAAGATATATAGGAGGGCATAGGATCCTAAATAATACCGTTTTCTTCGTAAAAAGTAGCGATTTTAATATATTCTTATATATTATTACCTAAAATTACCTTAACTTTATAGTTAAATTATATTAAAAAGTAGGTTACTAATATACGAATCTTATTAGTAAATTTTAAAGAGCCTAGAAAATATAGTCTTCTTTTAAAGACTTTATATAGTCTAAAATAGAGTCCTCGAGAATAGTATAATACTATCTATAGGGCTCTAATAGTAATTAGATTTATTCGCTTATAAGCGGACTATTCGGTATTTATATATATAAAATATAATCTCTATCTTCTTATATATATTAATAATATACTAATTATTATACCTTTAGATATATCTCTTATATAGCTTAAGGACTATATTCGAAAATCCTTCGATATTACTAATAATAGTACTACTACACGATTTCTTATAATTAATATTATTTATATCGATAGTAAGGTAAACCTCTCTTAGCTCGCCTATATTCGAAAGGTCCTCGCGAAATTTAATCTCTAAGATATATATATAGTCCCTACGCTATTTTATAATAAGGAGATCTTATAACTACGTAAGGATACTATAAAGGGCTATAGTAGAATTGACTTAATTATACTAGGCTAATATACTATTTATAATAATCTTAAGGAGGGAAAGAAACGGTCCCTCTTCGGTAGTAAATAATATAGGGGCCTTTCTACTAAAGACGGTATCTATCCTTCTGATCTAGTATTCTTCTGTAGAAGAATACTAAGATAGTCTTTCGCCGTTAACTACTAATATAATCCGGAAGGCTATAACTAATAGTTTACTACCGGGCTCTAGCCTATTATAGTACCCTCCTCCTTATCCTAAGAGCGGTTATAGTGATATCGACGTTCCTATCGACTAGAAGCTAATTTGTAGGTAAGATAGGCCCGAAACGCTCTTTATACTTATTAAGTATCTTATAGTTCTTAACGGAATCTAGGGATTCCTATATAGTTTCTACGTAGTCTATCTACTTTACTAATACCTCTATTCTAGTCTCTCTCTCTATCCTATATATCCTATAGTCTAATATCTCTTTAACCTAGTACTCTAATTTACTATCGATTACTAAAGAAGAAGATTATAAATCGTTAACGATTTATAATAGTAGTAGGTCCGATATAGTAGGGTATATAAGATCTATATAGAATACTAGATATATACTAGTTAGTATATTAAGCTAAATAGTATATAGTAACGGTACTTCTTATATAGTATATCTCCTATATAACTAGTTAAGCTTTTTTAAGTACTATTAAGATCGAATATTCTTAAGGTTTAACTATACTTTATCTCCTATCTAATAGACCGATACTATCTAGCGGGACTAATTAGCGTTCTCTTCTTACTTATCCTATATAGTTATAATAGTAGCCTATACCTAGTTAGTTATATCCCGGAGGTATTTTATAAATACTTCGTCTACTTATTAAGGGCTAGTTCTATTAAGTATAGGTAGATTACCTTTCTTAATACTAATAGAATTAATATAGTAGCTATATATAAAGAAAAATAGTAATATTCCTATAGATATAGTATCTCGGTTATTAATCGCTATTACTATAACTAGTAATAGTTCTAACTAATTATCTTATATATAAGATATAAATACTCTTAAGATCCTTTTAACTTCTTAGTTTATACGCTTAGTAGATCTATCTATCTATAGGTAGAAAGTAGTAGAGAGTTAGTATCGAATTAATAGCTTCTTATATATAACTTCCTAAAATCTACTAATAAATTATAGCCTATAGTTACTAGTAATTACTAGTAGTAGGCTATAGTATATATAGAAATATATTAAGAAGGCTTTAGCTATCTATTTAGCTATCGTTTTAATTATTCCGACTAAAATAACCTCTTTTGTTAACCTATTAGTAATTACTAGGAGATTCGTCGCTTAATTCTCTTTCGATAGAGATAAGTCGGTAATAAAGTCTATAGAGATTTCGGCCTAGATTCGCTAGGGAATTAGTAGCGGTTTTAATAGGCTATATTTCGTATTACGCTATATTATACTTCTACTATAGATTATATAGTTTTATAAGAACTTTCTTATATCTTTCGTAGCTCTAGGCTAGAAGAACTACTAAGATAGTATTAAATATATAGTATCTTATCCTAGGTAGCCTATAATATAAGAGTTATAAATCTTCTAAATAATCCCGGTACGTAGTAGTTCGCTATCGGGGATCTAGATCTATTAGCGGAATTAAAGTAGTCCTCGATCGCTTAGCTAGTACTCTAAAAGACTAATCTTTACGCCTATTTCGGTCGCGACTTACCTTTTATCTATCTTTAGCGCTTCCGAGTATACTTAGTATATTAAGTCTATCGATCTTATATATTCCTATTCCTATTAGAGCTCTTCTTCTTCGAATAGAGATACCGAGATCGTAAAATCTAGTTCCGTTTTCTTATCTATAGCTATCCTCGGTTATCCTATATAAATCGCTATCTTTTCGAATATCTTATATAGGCGATTTATTAGTCTTTTATCTATATAATCCTTTAGTATATCCTATATATACCGCGAGAGTATATCTAGATAACTATCTTATCTATCCGGTTAGTACTATAGATTAAAGTCGAATTCTAATAGTAAAAGTACCTATTATATCTACCGTTCGGAGAGCTAACGAATCTTATTAAAGTAATATAGGTTCTTATAGTCTATTACGATAGTAAAATAGAGGACTATCTTTAGCTCTAGACGCTATTTATATAATATATATATAATCGCTAGTAATTCCTTATCGTAGATCTTATAGTTTAACTCTACTAGCGATAGTTTTTAGGAGATATAGATATATAATATTAATCGAGTATTATCTTACTACTAAGATAGTACTACTCCGGTAGTATATCCTAATAAGTCTATTTCTATAATAGTCTTATAGTCCTCTTCGAAGTAGATAAGTATAGGAGCTATAATAAATAGTTCTTTTAATTCCGCGAAGGCTTCCTAGTAATCCTAGGTCTATTAAAATTCTACTCCCTTTCTTATTAGATTTAAGAGAGATACCGAGATAGTAGCGAAATACGGTATAAATAATCGGTAAAAGTTAGCGAATCCTAGGAAACTTTATATATCTCTTATATTCTTCGGTATCTCCTATACTTAAATAGCTTTAACCTTTTTTAGATCTATATATAGGCCTTCTCCTATATAAATAATAAACCTAAGATACTTTACCGAAGTCTATTCGAACTCTAACTTCTTAATATTATATTAGAGACCGGCCCTCTATAGCTTTACTAGTACTTTATTTACTTTTCGCTAATAGTCTACTAGTAATCCTAATAAATAGATAATAATATTATCGATATATATAGATATAAAATTATCTAGGTATTTATATAGGATCTAGTTAATATATTACTAGAATATTACTAGCGTACTAGTAAGGCTAAATAGTATTATATTCTACTTAAAGAGACTATATTATATACAAAACGCTATCTTCTACTCCTTACCTAGGATAATTCGGATTTTATAAAATACTATAATAATATCGAGCTTAGTAAACTATCTTACTTTCGCTATATTCTATAGAATCTTATAAATTAGAGGAAGGGGATAATAGTCCTTAATACTTATCTCGTTTAATCTCTTATAGTTAATATAGAAATAGACTCTACCCCTAGGTTTTTGTATAAGTAATACCGGGATAGCTACTAGTAACTAACTAACGCGTATAAAATTTTTATCTAGTAGATTAGTTAGGATTTTTCGTAGAAATAATAGTTCTTCTTAATTTATTCTATATAATAGTCCGTATAGTAGTTATTCTTCGTTACTATTTCGGTTATATTTTAATAGGATCTTATAGTTAATCCCTAGACGATAAGGAGGGAGTTTATTCGTAAGTTATTAACTAAATACTTTAAGCTATTTCTAATAATACCTTAGTAGCTTTTTCTTTAGGTTAATATATATCTTCGGTCGTAGCGCTTTATCGATATTATCTAATATTACCTTTCTAATCTATAGCTATTCTAGCTCCGAAATACTATCGAATAGCTATCGAATCAACCTTACTAATACCTTATTCGCCTATAGGATCTTTATTCTAGGTAGTCCGATTAAGGGATCCCGCTATTACGGATCTTAAGAAGATATAGGGGCCGTAACTATTTAAGGATAGTCGAGAACTAATTATTCTACGGACGCTAGGTATTAGCGTTATTATATATATCTTAGTATACTTAGGCTTACCCCGGAGGGCCCCGAGGGAAAGTACTTAGATAAGGAAGTTAGATTCGGCCTATACCTAACCGTTACGACCTATATAGACTTACCTAATATAATAGTTAGCGCGACGTAGGAAACGGCTACTATATATATAACTAGACTAGTAGAAGGATAGATAGATATATAGATAGAATATACTAAAGATTATCTACTACTATACTATCTACTATTAGATTATATCTACTATCGGGAAGGACTAGATATATAAGGATATTTATTTAGTACTATATATTTAGTTCTTCGCGATTAATTATATATTATTATTTAGTTACTACTAGAGTACTTTATATACTTTATAGTTTAATCTTAAGATAACCTAACCTATAAGTAGGGGATTTACTTAGTAGTAATACTAGGTAATTAACTTACTCGGTATATACTTCTAGTATATTCTGTAAGATACTTAATAGGATCTAGCCTATAGTAAGATATTACGATATAATAGTATAATTAAGAGGTACTCTTAGAATCTAAAGTTAGGATTAGGTAAGTATAACCTACGAAGTATCCTAGCTTTATAGTAACTAGTCGGTACTATATAATATATTAATCGCCCTATCTTTAAACCGTAAAGTAAAGTTATTATAGTAGGTAATAATAGTATACTAAAGGGAAAGACTCCTATTCGAACGATAATAACTAAACCTAACTCGGATAACGAGCGGGATATAGAAATATAGAATCTTAAGACTATTATTAGCTAACTTCGAGAATACCTCGATTAGTTAGGCGCGAACTATAACGTTTACTCGATAAGTATAAAGGACTACTTAGAGTAACTCTATACTTAAGTTATTACTTTAGTACTAGTAACTACTATTAGAGTACCTAAGCTCCCGAAGGCTAAGACCTTCGATAGTAACTAATAAAAGTTATAAGGGTTCTTAATATAGATAGATATTTATATAGATATTAATAAAGGATATCTTATTAACGAAGGTAGTAAGGTTATCTTTATATTAGTCTATCTATAAGGATAGATATAGGACTAGCTTAAACTATATATTCGCGAGTACTATAAAAAGGATAGTACTAAATAGAATATAACTATATAGTTAATCTCTAGTAGCTATACTATATTTTAATAGTATCTTAAATAAACCTTCGGTAATATTAATATAAAGAAGATAGCTAAATATAAACTAAAACAAATTCGATAAACTAGGTTAGTATCTACCTATATAGCTAAGTTTATATAACTTATAGCGATACTATAGTAGGAAGATTACGCTTTAATTCTATACTATAACTACGGACTTAAGCTATATATTAAGAATAAACTAGTATAGATTAACCGACTAGATACTATAGAAAAACTTATCGACGTAGTAGTATAAATCGATAATTACCTATATAATCGAAAAATAGAAAAAAGAGAAATCGAAGAATAGTACTAAGGTACTAGCCGACTATTATATTATCGCTATAATAAACGACTAAATAGACCTATAAGGGATAGCGATTCCTATAGACCTAAGCTAATAGAGCTTAATATAGCGAGGCTTCTAGCTAATAAAGAAAAATAGCGTAGAGATAATAACTTATACTTTAAATATAGAAAAGTAGGATATAAGATACGTAAGTATAAAGAAAAGCGTAATAATATAAAGTTATAGACGCGTAAGTATTACGAAAGATATAATAATATAAGGCTATAATAGATAAGAATAATCTAAGACGAATAGGTTCGGCTATAATAACTATAAGTAACTAGTAATAGTAAGAAAGTATAAATTACTATATATTATACCGGATAGAAACTAATAGATAAAGAAGCCTAAGATATATATAATAAGCGGATAAAAGTAGTACAGCGAGTTACAGAGGGGGATATCTTCGAGACTTATACTAACGATATTAAATACCGTAATCTAATTAGCGTAGAGTACGTAATAGAAGATTTTCCCGAAATCGACTAGGAAAATATCGAGAGTTAAGGATAGATCTAGTATAGTCCCTAGAATACTACCGACGACTTCTAGGAACTATCTAATAAGACCTAGGAGTAGGGTAACGAGGTCCTAGAAGGGCTAAGTATAGCGCTAGGAACCCTAGAGATCTTAGAAACTCTATCTACCGTCGTAGGGATAGATATAACTAAATAGTCTTAAGAGATAGAATCCTAAGAAATTATAGAGTAATATCTATATAATAGCCCGAGGTATATATACTAAGGATATATATAATACCTATAGTATGATCTAAGAGCTATATCGGTCTATTACGACGATAGATACTAGATATATATATTAGGGAAGATCGAAAGGAGCCTCGAATCTAGATCTCTATAATAGGAAAAGAAATCTAACTAGAAACTAGAATATATAGGAGTCTAGTTTAGAAAAAGAAAACTACGCGACGAATAGCGATAACTCGTAGTAACTATATAGGGGTAATATATAAGAATTATAGCTAATATTATATTTAGAGCGACTATAGTAATAATCGACTCTAGAGTAGCTAGTAATTTTATAAGCCTAGAGTATAAGAGCCGCTATTAAATTTAGGGATAAGAGAAATCCTAGGTTATACTAATTATTAGACTTAACGGAGAGAGTCTCGGACTAGGGATTATCTATAAGAGTAGACTACTACTAATAGTTATCGGAGATTACTTTAAAATTATTAACTTCGATATAATCCTACTTAGATAATATAATATAGTATTAGGTATTCCTTAGCTAAGGAAATATAATCCCGATATTAACTAGTAAATAAATAATATACTCTTTAGATATAACTATAGGGTTACTAGCGAAAAATAGACTAGAAGAGATTAGAATATACTAATAATACTTAGCTAAGAGATAGTAGATACTTATAGAAACCCTTATAAAGGAGAACTTAAGAGAAGTTTCCGGCTAGGAGATAGATCTAATAGAAATATAATTAATATATAAGATATCGCGATAGTTAAGTAGGAAAGTAATATAACCGATAAGGAACTAGAGAAGTATATCCTTATTTATAATATAGTAATAGCGCTATATACTATAGAAGAACTAAACAAAAAATATAAGATCCCGATAGAATATATAGAATTCTAGGATATATTTACGCTACTAAGGGATAGTAAGCTACCGGAGTATAGTCTATTCGACTATAAGATTAAGATTAGAGAAGGCGAGGAACTAAAGTTTATACTAATCTATCTACTATCGTAGAAAGAATTATTAATACTCGAAGAATATATTAAGGATAATCTTAAAAAGCGATATATCTAATACTCGAAATCCTCGGTAGAATATCCGATCCTATTTATACCTAAGAAGGAAGAGGAACCTAGGATATATATTAATTATAGATAGCTTAACGATATTACTATTAAAGACCGGTATCTATTACTACTAATTAATAAGATCTAAGATATTATCTACGGAGCGAAGTACTTTAGTAAATATAATATTACTAACGTATATAATTAACTTAGGATTAAGAAGGGAGACGAATAGAAAACGGCTTTTAGGACTAAGTACGGATATTATAAATATAAGATTATATCGTTCGGTCTTACTAATATACTAGTATTATTTTAACGATTTATCTTCTATATACTATAGGAATATCTCGATAAGTTTGTTATTATATATCTTAACGATATCTTAGTATTCTCGAAGACTAAAGAAGAGTATATCGAGTATAATAAGAAGGTACTATAGCGACTTTAGGAAGTAAAGATTATACTTAAACTTAAGAAGTATAAATTTTATATTTAATAAACGAGCTTTCTCGGATATATAATTAGCCCCGACGGACTAGGGATAGAGTAAGATAAAGTTAAAAGTATACTCGAATAGAGTTTTCTTAGACTAGCGAACTACTATCGGAAGCTAATACTATAATACTTAAAATACGCTATAGGACTCTACTAATTTACTAAAAAGGAAGTACTATTTTAATAGGATAAAGAAGCGGAGAAGTTATTTAATATATTAAAAGGGATATATAATAAGAAGATAGGAGAAGCTATTCTAGCTATTTTTAACTATAATATACTAATTATTATAGAAACTAATATATCGGATTTTACGCTTAGAGTATAGCTTATATAGCTAGGATAAGATAGTAAGCTTAGATCTATTACTTTCTAGTCGCGTAAGATAATACTATTAGAGATTAATTACGATATTTACGATAAGAAACTACTAGCTATAGTATTAGTATTCTAGATATAGGGAGTATATTTAGAAGGAGCTAAGTATATAGTAATTATTCGGATAGATTACTATAACCTTACGTACTTTACTAATAATATGCATGACACGGTGAGCGAGCGGCCTAAAACGGCGTCAAAAGCGGCCGTTTCTGGCCTCTCACTCACCGTGGGCGTTCTTGGCGTCACGTGCGCCAAAGCCCACGGCCGACCCCGTTTACTGCCACCCGTGCTCCGCGTTGGCGTGCCTGGTGCCTGGCCCCATTGATCGACCGATGGATGTCCCTTCGTGCCACAGTCGCCGCCGCAGCGACCCATCCTCGCTCACCCTCCGCCAGCCTTTTGGCACAGGGGAGCCATTTTTGACTCTTCTGTTGAACGGTTCTGCTTCCCCAAATTTCCATAAATATCGACCACCATGGCCCCCGACCGGCAGTCCTCCCTCGCTCTTCAGCAACTTCCCCAGCCCCAGGTCTGGATTCCTAACGGGTGATTTGCTCCAGGTGAAATCGTATCAGCCTCGATCATTTTCTCGTCCTTCGACTTGTCCTTGCTCTTCCTGCCGCTCTTCGATCGCGTACTACGTTCCGCTACCATGCCTTCTCTTCCTTGTCCTATTCCGTCCGACGATGAGAGCGATACTAGCTCAGGCCTGCCCGAGACTTTCCCGGACAGCGCGTCCGACTCTGATTCTTCCACCGCACCTAGCGTCTTCGACGATAGCAGCGAATCGGAGTCCGACTCTGACAGTGAATCCGACGATGAGCTTGAAGATGAACTAGCACTGGAAGATGAAGAGGAGCAGCTTTCACCAGAATACTACCTCCAGGAGGCTGAGGCTCTTGATGTCTCCCAGCTCCGACAGAAACGATACAGCCCGAAGACTCAGGAGAGGTTGGATAAGACGCAATATTTCTGGGATAGGTGAGACATCCCTGTAGTATTCCCGCGTACAGTAATTAGGTCACTGATTGTTCTAGGTTCTGTGAGGGCGCAAAGCGCGATCCAGTGAAATGTCTATCCTGGATCTCCGATACAGAGGAGACTGTCCGCTTCCTCAAGGCTCTGTTTTCCTGGCGTTGTGATCAGCGACGTGGAAAGGACGGACGTCGGACCCCGGGGCTGAAAACTAAAAGCTCGCTCGACGCATTTTGGAAGTGGTGGCATCTGATCTACAAGGCCGCGGTTGGACATGGCCTCAGCAAAGATATCCAAGTTAAGATTCGTGATGTGAGATCCCGATGATTATGAATATCGGCAATTTCATGCGACTGACATTCCCTAGGTGCTCGCGGTGGTTGCGATGGAGAAGAAACTGTCCCTTAAAAAACGCCCAAAAGCGACCATGTTTGTCGAGGATGTAGCTGAATTTGCCCGAGTGATCCTGTCTACGACAGAGATGACTTTCCCTTGTGGCTGGTATCGGATACAGCTCCTCCTTTTCTGTCAGCTGGCCGCTATCACCGGTAATCGTCCAGGGGCGCTACTGAAACTCCGCTTCCGGGATCTTAAGTTGACATTAATTCGGGATCCAAACGGAGGACGTCCTCGGCTTTTTATCTACCTCAGACCGGAATTCACAAAAGGCTTTCTTGGTGAAAAGCAGTCGTAAGTGACATCTGATCACTACACCATTCCTGACGTTTGCCCTGCCTGGTTCTGTTACATACGTCTCTACGCCCTCTTTCTTACCATTGTTCATACAGGGAGGCGTTTCCCATTCCGGAAATTATCTTTGATCCAACGTTGGTCCTCAGTCCTCACGTTTTTCTGCTGGGTATTCTGTTCAGAATCGGCGCATTTAAAAGTCTGTCCAATGATAGCCCTGTGCTGGATTGCCCTGAGAAATTGTACCGTCTTCGGGTCTTAAATGGTCTCGGTGAACAGGAATTAAAGCTGAAAGACGAAATCATGGATCAACATGTGTTTTGCCAAGCTTTGCGGGAGGCGGATGGGTTTCGATTTGCACCAGAAATACCACTTACCCGGGGATGGCTGGGCTATAGAATGAAAAGAGGTGGTGAGATTACTGGCTTTGCGGAAGTAGCGAAGCCATATTGTCTTCGATACGGCGCAGCAAAAGCGTTCAACGATAGTCGTGAGTGACCCATTGCGATTGTAGAAATTTGGGCTAATGCCGTCTTCTCAATCAGCGGACGTATCGAATGAATTGCAGAACGTCATGCTGCAGCACGCAAGCATTGATACATTTGTGCGGCACTACAGTGTGGGTATCCACGTAGATGCGCAGGCCATTGTCCGGGGCTTGCCTGCTGACAAACAACTCATGCGGTTTGCCTGCTCGATGAGTCGGTCCATCGACCCTCGCAGGCCCTACCGGCTCGGGGATTCAAGCTGTATCAACGATCTCCCCTGCGTGCGTGCCCTGGAAGACACGAAACAGGCGAGAAAGCGTATTCGTGACGTTAAGATGCGTGCCTATGAAGATGCAGAGGCCGCATTTCAACGAGAGTTCGGTGGTGATCCGGAGAGTGCGACTCTTTCTAGAACCGTCCGCAAGCGGAGGAAGGCTCAGGAGAAAAGCCTGAAAAAGTTCCGTCAAAAATTCGAACATGCAGACGAGCAGTATGATCGCGCAGTGAAGCATTTACGTAACGAGAAGAGACGGCAAAAGCACCGCTTGATCCGTGAGAACCTAGAGCGGTATAAGAATGAACAGCCAGTGATTGACAGCGAGCAGCAAATGTCTGGAAAGATTATCGACGAAGAAGTCATGGGCGCTTTGCAGCGAACTGGCTACATGACACCGCAGCATATGATGCTCATTGACAGCATCCTGACTTTGCCCGGTACAACGGTCACGAAAGAATACGAACGCCGCATTGCCGCAATCAATGCAGTTATTGCAGTCTGTGATGCGGAAGAGGGTGCTCCCTGGCGTCCTAGTGCGCCACAAAAACGCTCTGTCGATGCTATTGATACACCTAACCCTTCTTCTCTGCCCAAGAGACAAAAGTCTACCTCTTCAGATGAGAGTGACGATAGGTTTTCCCAAGCCATCGCTTCTGTTTGCGTCAAATCTCGAGAAGAAAGACCAACGATATGCTTTATATGTCTTGGTAATCCCCATCAGCGAGAAAGTGAACGCTTGAAAATGTACAAGAACCCCGGCTCACTCAGCCGACACTTCGTCAACAAACATATCAAGCGGTTCTCCAGCGACATGCACTGTGAGTGCAACATTTGTGGGAAAAGTCTGATGTCTAAATCGGAACTCCTGAACCATGCGCATGGAGTGCATGGAATTGTCTCTCGCTTACCTTTACCGGCTCTTGGTCTACCCCTTCCGTAAATGTTTGGTGTTCTATGATTAAATGCCCTTTGGAAAGGGAGGTCCTATGTGAACAGCAAACTGATGGTATCGCAAAATTCTTGATTTTGAGAAATGTCTCGAATGGCTGCTCTTGGCTAATAGATTTAATATCCGCACATCATGATAGTTTAGGTAATACGATCGATGAGCCTAGCACTAGCTGCACCTCGAATCTTCTTGGCACGGCGAGCATTTCAATCACCCTCTACTCGGATTGCGAAGTACTTTCCAGAGGTCGCAACCTGCCCTCTAGATTCGCTATAGGGTTACCTCGAAAAACGAGGAACTAGAAGTCTCCGACGAGGTTGGGGTAGAAAGAAATGATTTGACAGTTCTTCTTCTGTCAATATGGAGACGCATGAAAGTTTGAACTTTCTTTCGGCATATGTGGCTCGATAGACGATCTTAGTAGGATGAGTCAGTTGCATTGTAATTGATAGTTCCTGACGCACATATTGTGAATAATGTATGCTGTTGGTAGTACGCGTAAGCAGACGCTGTGGTGAGATCAGATAGACAATCAAGGTTCGACGTAATACTAGTGGGAGCAAATTTTGGACTGCATTTGTGTCGGCTTTACACGCGGTGTACAAAGCTTTATTTATATACACACAGAAGCGTACTGGGCAAAAAGATGATCAATTCAAATACTCAACGGTTCCCCTACTCGAAAAGGAAAGAGATTGAAGAAAGACTGGACGCAAGAAGGTCTAATTATCTCGTGAATAATAAAGACATCAAAGTGAATTGAAATCTGTCAAACTTATCTTTCTAATTAGACAAGACAGGTAGTATTTATAACCGAAAACAAGATAGAAAGTCACATAAAAATAGCAAAAAAATAGAAAGATTTGAGTGATCAGGAGCCTGAGACGTCTTCCTGTTGAGAATTATCGGGGAGGAAAGGTAGAAGTGGGTCGCTTAGGCCGGATCTTGGAAGGATCTACGCGCACAGATAGTCCAACAATTTGAAATCCATAAAGAGAGCAAATGGTTCACAGTGGATGGTAACTTTCAGTACCATATGAATAGAAGTATGGGCTGGTATAATTTGCACCCTCGAGCATTGTAGGAAATACGGATGGTTGAAAAGTCTTCTGTGTTAGATAAATATTTCTCCAGTGTACTGAGTGTGTGGAGCGCGTCCTAAGCACACCCTAAGCACACCCCAAGCACACCCCAAGCACACCCCAAGCACACCCCAAGCACACCCCAAGCACACCCCAAGCACACCCCATGCACTCATAGCCTGTTGCATCACCTGTGCATCTGTGATGCGATGTAAGCTAGAGTTCAGCACTGTAGCTTGACATCAAAGTAGTTATATGCCATGAGTGTGAGTTGAAGCGAATTTTTTACTTCAACACCTTTTTCTTCGTTCAAGAGACCTCATCTTACGTTTCACTATAGTAACTCCTGCATTGCAGGGAAGAGAAAGAAGAGGAATAAAAAATCTATCTACCATCAAATTTGGAGCTTTTTGTCTGTTTCAAATGGAGTGCATGTTAGATATGTGAGGTCAAATTATGGGTTTTCGCTGCTGAGGAATCCTCGATATTCCGTGCAAGCTTCTGCCGATCCATGACATCTATAAGATCCAGCGGTTTCGAAACTTTTTTATAATCCCCTATAAAGCTTATGAAATTGTCAGCTACAACCCTGTCACCTGCATTCACAAAGTCTCAGAGGTTGCAATATTCTCTTTTAGTGAAAGTGGTAGCAGTACAGCGCAAGGAAAAGCCAAAGACTAACGGATCATTTGGCGTCGGAAAACCAATATGAATACCATAAGCTACATCCAACCCTCAAGTGCACATATCTTGTCCCTTCCTGTCGAGTTGTTGTACGATATCCTTGATTACCTCCACGTGACAGATTTGGTATCTTTCGTATTCTGTCGATGGGATTTCTTCTTGACATCTACAGATTTCCTCAAACATGAAATCGGGCCAAGCCTTAGAACCTTGATACTCTCATGGACCTTTTCATGCGGCACCCATGGCCGAAAAGATGGCTACAATAGATCATACAACACGCCATCTCCAATGAAAAACGAATACCTCGAGATATCGATTTACTCATGGCAGCTCACACAAGAAAACTGCTTCCCGTAGATCTATTCCGAGAGACTGTTTGTTATTCTGCAGAACATAATTGGCCAATATTGCATCGTTGGCTCTGTTGCGATTGCCATGAATCAATCGATTATTACTTTAAGGGGCAACCCATGCGCGATTTTTGATACAGGTAGCTCGAAAATGACTCCCCTGGATATCGCTGTTATGAGTCAGGATACGACGGTTGTTGAAAAAATAACCAAGATTCTTCAGGACAGACAGGAATCACAAAGATTTGTCTACATAAATCAGTGTGATACTGTAAGTTTCACAATACACCCTCGTCATATGTAACATCCAAGGCTTCCTTGCCTATTGTACAAGCCCTCGTCCGTGCGTGGGCTGATGTCAATGACGGAGATAGCGTCTCCACGCCTCTGATGGACACGTGTTATCAAGGCGATGAGGAGATTATCTTGTACTTGATGACCTCCGGCGCCGATCTTGCCGCCCGCAACTCCTTTGATTCATCTGCGCTTGAGTTTATAATGCTGGGGAATAGTCAGACAAAAAATGAGTTATTGCGGCATCTGGCATATTCCGCCAGCCAAATACAGCTTGATAAGGCTCTTTTGCACACTTTCAATAACTCAAGGGAATTATATCCTATTCTGATGCAATGTGGCTCAGATCCTCAAAGGGTGGGTTTGGACAAAGAAACTTACTTTTCCAGTTTAATCAGACCTGAGCTTGTGGAGAGTCAAACAGGGGCAAGCCAGCTAGGCTTGAATGATTTTGCAAGGCATGTCAGAGACATCAATCCAGAAAGCCAAGATATTGAGATCCTATACCGGTTCTCAAGGAAAATAAGCCCTCAAGGAATACAGCAACGGCAAAGGAGTCATGATATCCTTCCCACTCCTTTGGGCTGTGGGTGTACGAACGATGAATACGACAGACAGATGCGTGGGGTGTAGTTGGGGAAAGAATTAGAGCCATTGTACAGAGGAATTCGAAAACAGATTACCCCCAGACCCACACGCTTTCTTTCCCAGCGCCCCACTACGATTGCGCTAGGCTAATTCTGGCTAGATGATGCCCCTTGCCCGAGATCTGACGCCGTATCATTGGCTGTAGGAGAATCTAGAACCCGGGCGATCTGGATAGGCGCTAAATTGGGTCTCTGGGAGGGTAAACGTGTGTGTCTAGAGGGTAAACTGTTTTCGAAATCCACTGTACGGCTTGGTTCAATTGATATGTGCACATATATTCTTGGCACTATGTCGTGTGTTCATGTTGCGACGTTTCAAGAAGATTCAGACCCTCAAAGCCGAATCCCAAGCGTACAGGTTACCGATCCACAGGGGTCTCACCGACGCAAATACGGAAGGGTGAACATCAAACGCATTGTTGGTGTTGTTTCAATGGGATATCCAGCCAAAGCTTCGCATTCAAGAACACCCAGGACTTATCTCAAAATAGAATGGACAGGGAAGAGCCAATGAATCAAGCGCTCTGCCCAAGGGGTTACAGTACAGCTGGATCACAAGAAGTGAAATGATAAAATTCATGGGTCAGAGTTTGGCTAGTGAAAAAGTTGAAGAGGCTTGGTCAATGGCAAGGAAAAGCTAAACAGCGCTCTGAATTTGAGTGAAGTGGTTAGGCAAACCCAACAAAAGCGCACAACACCAGAGCTCGAGAATCTTCTGCCACATTTATGGCTCCGGATTGATAAATTCTACTTTCGGCATTGGGTAATATCTTTCCTGTGATACTATTAGTGAGGTTGCAGTGTGCCTAGAAGAAGGGTGAATAATGTATTCATACCAATTGTGTCTGGGAAAGTGGCCAGCCTTCTGACTTTGATGTCAGAATGTAGACTTCTCCAGTCTTCTTCAATCGAATAATTATTTGGATATCTGCAAAGCATTCTGAGCAGTACTCAGAAGCTTTTCTGAACAGCGTTTTTCTTCTTCTTCGTGTCTTTTGATCAACCGAGTGCGTGGAAACTGGTTTAGGCCTGGATTTCGCATTCATTATGAAAGTATAATCCCTGCCAGAGTAAACAAGAGGAAATTGATTCAGTCCTTTCGTGTGCTTGATTTCAGAAGCACTTTGCATTGATTATGAGCGTACCATCATATTTTGTCCCACATTTATACTGACGGTCAGCAATCATGGTTAAAAAATTCGATATAGCAGCCAATCCCCTTTCTTTGTAATAGAGCTCAATTTGACGAGATTTCCTTTTGGTTTGCGTTGATATACCTTGCTTAACGTTCCCAAGCACGTCATGTAATCTGTGTTCTCAACGGCCGTTTATCCACTAGTTTATCAACTTTCCCGACGTTGAACTAAAGAAGCCAACAGGGAAATATGCATTTTGTTCTAGTTGAATCTATACACTAAGACCACAATATCGATTGACTTTCAGAAGATGATGAATTACGACTCGACAGTCGTTCTTTATCTTCATGGGCTCCATAATATCCAGCTCGGATATCCACTGGATTCCATTGAGGTCCTATATATTCAAGGCAAAACCTATCCACGAATCCTGTATTTCGTTATCCACAAACTGGGAAATTTTTGTGCCTGGAGCTCCCAGCACCTGCCTATTCCACAATGATCATTAAACAATATCTCTCACTCGGGGTGATTGCTCTTTGGGCCGAGGCCTATTTAATGGTGATGGAACCAGAACCCTACGGAAAAGACAGTCTCAACAATTCGCCTCTTGCTGCAGATGGGAGTGATTTTCCCTGTAAACTACGTCCAGGTGCATTTGAAATCTCCGGAGAAGCAACCTACCGCATTGGGGACGATCAGGTACTGAAACTGGAAGGAAGTATAACACATGGAGGTGGATCATGCCAAATTTGTCTTACCGAAGATCGTGTCCCGACGAAAGATTCCGAGTGGAAAGTCATCAAATCGTTTGAGGGAGGGTGCCCTGCAAATGTGAAAGGACAGCTTGTGGGGGGCGCCGACTCCGACAACTCCCTCCACCTCGGTTTTCGAATACCTGAAGGTATCGTGCCCGGCCAATACACATTGGCATGGACTTGGTTCAATCGCATCGGCAACCGCGAGATGTACATGAATTGCGCACCTATCACTGTGATTGGCAACAATCAATCAGTGATGGCTGGGGAGCCGAACGCCTCGTTCCCGCCCATGTTCATCGCCAACATCAACGGCTGCAATACCACAGAAATGGTGGCTATTCGTTTCCCAGAGCCCGGAAATTTTGTTGAGACTCCTTCCGATGTGATTAGTCTCGCTAGTGAGGATGCGCCCCCGTGCACTGGTATTCTCACTCTTCATCACGGTTTGAACACAAAAGTCACGTCCGCTGCCGCTTCGTCAGAGCATTCTACAGCAATAATTACGTCGACTACCTTGTTGGCAGCAGATCCCTGCGTATCAAATTGCTCTTGCCGGTATAATTCACATATGTGAATGATACGTTGATGGGAACCATTCATTGGCATTAGTAGAGGATGGAGATGGAGAGATTTGATTTATATCGACCGCGTTCGTATCACCGCGTTCGTATCACCTACTACTGTATTTTGGAAGAGAATTATGAACATTTGTTTCTGGAAAATACTGTATAATTTGAATTATGATTGAAAACGGAAACAAAATTGGTTGAATCAGAAATGCTACAATGTCTTGGATTTCTCTCAACGTGTGGTTGGTCGAGTTGTTTTGTCTATGGCCGGTAAGTTCTTCCACTTGACTTTCACCTCGCGGCGGACCCAGCCTTTAGCCGCAGCTCCAAGGAAAATACACCGACTGTCTTAGTTTTCTGGCGGCCTTTAGGGCTCTGTGGTTGCCTGCTGTGTATTTCAGTGGGAAGTTTAAAAGTCTGCTTCTCCTTGGTCAGCAGAAATCTACTTAAGCTCTGTTTGATACCATTTTGTGCGTGTCGCTCTACCAGGTCGAGATACCCTCCCAAACAGACGCATCCTGACGGCATCTGTAACTGGAAATTTTTTTTCAATGTCACCTGGCTGTCTGTGGAGAGAGCGAGGCCGTTCTTGCCTGTTTAACCCGACTACAAATATGACCATTATTTTGTCTCCGACACGAAACCGACAGCATGAAATTCTGACGGCAGGAAGAAATTGACTATTGATTTGCTACTGATCTGTGATTTACAACAGTTATTATCACTTGGCCACTACGCAACTTCCCCCCCTCTACGTCTCTGCTTCATCATGCCTCCATTGTGTGATTGCTACTCTTTCAACTATGAGACTCATCATTTATAATTCATTAAATCTACGCTCAGAAAGCTGTTCCCCACACAGAGGAATTCGAAAACAGGTTAAGTATCCCATAGGCGGAAGCGGCGACCAGTTCGGATCGCCGCGTTTCGTATTTCCCACAGACAATGATACATGTCGCATGAAGACAGACACACAAAATATTTCTTATCTAGAAAGAGGCAGCTTACCGCATATGGTGTCGACATAGGGAAAAGGGGGGTATGTCTGAGTACTATAGTAAACTACTCTCGAAATCATCAATATCAGGAGATTCATCATACAGAGAGAAAGAGAGAGAGACTGTGAAAAGATCATCTACCCTTGCTCTCGCAATTTGGCGCCCTAAGATAGACCAGGAAAAAAATTTTCACATACTCTAGTTGTCCGTGGGTTATTATTCTACAGTGAAGACTATACCCTACAATATAGGTACAACGGTTACTAAAACCAAAAAGTGCGCAATGCACCGTCATTGCTTCAAGTGGTCTTGATTGAAATTCACAGTGCAGTACAGCATTGACTAACTATTTCACATTGAATACTGTAATTTTGTCCGGGATGTCATTTCTTCACAACTTTAGCTTCCAGACAATACTGCGTTGACGCCTCGTAGTGCTCCTAGTTACGTCGAAGGCGCGTGAGCGTCCAGTGCTTCTTTGAACCTTCTCGAACAAGTGAAACTTAGAAATTTAAGGGAGAACGGAAAAGGTCATTTTTGTCAATCCTGTTACACTCCATGTTGCTACGTCCATGGCTGATCAGTCCTGGCCCTTAGAAGTACACACATTGATATACGTGGTAAGCAACCCAGCAGCAGCGCTCAAAGACATCGGCCTGACCTGATTTAGCACGGACCCACTGACAGCACTATTTTGAGCGGCAGTACACCTACATGAATATTCTATTGAATAGCCATATGTAACCTATCCGAAGCTTGCGCTGGCACAACAGCCAGACCAAAGCCACAACACCGGTTCCAAATAGAATGCGAGCAATGATCAACAGCGGAGGATTCTGTATAGTGCGCAGGATTTCCCGACCAGTGTCATTGGCATTTAACTCTTTTTCCATTTGACTCGAGTGTTGTAACGTGGTAAAAGTGCCAGGTATCACCAGATAACCCAATAGAGCCCAGTTTGTAACACTCATCGTGAGATTCTATTGCACCTCCATATTTTCCACTTCCTCAAGCATTTTCAGATACCGAGATTCTGCACTGCAGTGTATATTAGTTGTTTGCACCGAAACATTGTGACCACCAGGAGAGCATGTCATGATCTCTGATGAAGAAAGCCTCATTGCACACAAGTCAGTAAGCCAGAACCATGGGTACTGTATAGTAGACAGTATTCATCACAAGAAGGCATGTGGACTCTGTGAATCGCTTGTAAGTAAGTATTGGCGTTATCTGATACTCGCGGTTCCTGCTGACGAGGGGTTCATGAGGGTTTGATAAGCACCAGGAAACGGGTGCAGCGCAATACTCCCAAGGAGGCCATTATTGAACGGATGTGTGGTTAACCTAGCGAAGCTACTTTTCGACTCAAACCTTGCCCGGCCTAGGCATGTTGTAGGATGGAGGGGTGCGAGCTAACAATCCTCGCGCTATCGCGCTTCGAGAATCCAGCGTGATCTGGCCTACGGCCCGGAAGCACGACTTGTTGCTGTCGGTGGGAACCGGGTTTTCACAACCCACAGCCCGACCGGCGAGAAGCCGTGCTCATGACGGGGCTCTGCCTCGACTGATTCAAGCCACTTTACACTCACCATGTATGGATGGAGCGCAGGGTTTTGCAGAAGCCTTGAATTATCTTCCCCTGTCTGCCCGATCCGACGTACTCCGTTTGTATCAGGCCATCCCGGGTCCGCTCCCTGACTTAGACGACATCACGCAGCTGACGATGTTGTCCTCATTGGGATTTATCGTGTCGGACGAGCTGTTTAGAACGATGCTCGCATCAGGAACGTTCTTCTTTGAAATGGACGAATTTCCCAAAAACCAAGGGATGCTTCACTGTCGAGGTTCCGTCTTGTGTACCCACCCGCGGTCGGCAGAAATCATCCATCGCGTCCTGACGGAATTTCCTGGCGCAGCAAGATTTCAGACTGGAAAAGGCGAGCATCTTGGTCATGTGGACCTCCAAGATTGCTGTACAGGCTGTGGGTATTTCCGCAAGGAAATCACGTTTTGGGTGCATAGCCTAGAAGAAGAAATCACGATTGAAATTGCCGATAAGGATTTCCATCATCGAATTGGGGGCATGCCAAAATTCGTGCATGACCTCTTGGCCAATCAGAAAGCCTATACTCCGTTTGGCCGTCCCGATCATCAAATGCCCGTTTGGCCTCCGAACAGGCGCTGTTATTGCATGCGAGGCCAAAAACGCCGGATACAAATCGAGGAATTGTCATCGAAAAGAAGAAAAATGTAACTGTAATGTTTGTAGTGGCAATCACACTGCGCGGGCAGGATAGAATGGGCGCGTCTTTTATTTTGCTTCAACGCCAAAGGTCTTTCTGCTACAATGCATGTTCCCGCTGCAAAACCCTGTCTTTGGTGGTTGACGCCTCGAGGGTTTATAATATTCCGTCTCGCAAAAGGTTGATTCGATTGTCATCAACGATGTTCTAGATCCTAATGAACCTTCCACATTACTCAACAACTTGACTGTTCTTAGTTAGCAGTTTCATAGGCGTACTGAAAAATCTACAAAGACTGTCCGCGCTGCTCAACACATCTAGTACATTTCATTTACGCTATTACCCACCATATCCAATTGATTACTTGCACGCTTTCTCACGTCAAAAAATGTCGACTCCGAAAATGAAAGATCCTAGATCCAGTGCCCCCAGCATCTACAGCCGGAATACCAATTCAATTAAGATACTACCCATAAACCCCCCGCCGCTCAACCTTCCTGGCGCCGCCGCAAGGCCTGAGATTACTGCACTGGATCATCACCTCGCCAAATGCCGTGGATCCACGATGGCCTTGGAGACTACTCACTCACGCTTACAACGCTGGAAAAATGGCCCCTCACAAACTCTATCGCAGTTAAAAGATGAAAAGCTGCGCCAACACAACCAACAAGAACGTGAGAACGACTTCTATAGGAAGTCATTCCAGATTTTTCACCAACTTGCCGATACGGTAATGGACACCATCCAAACCCTGGCGTTGGAGTATCATTTCAATCCCGCCGCTGTCCCTGCCAAAGATCCGCGCTTGATCCGAGCCGTCATTCTCTTGCAGATCGCGCTTGACAAATCTCGTACGGATGAGTCTGAGGCAATCAAACAATGGAAAGAACAATGCGGAATACAGACGAATGACGATTCACCAACTGAATGGCTATGAAAGCGGGTGCTTTCAAAAAATCGCTGAGTCTGGAATGTGAAATTCAGGGATGGCACCAGATCTCGGCGAATATGAGCGACCCGTGGCTTAGCTTTGCAGATTACGTTGTCATTCCATTGATTGCGCCCCGGCTAGAAGACTAATCTAAGCCCACAAATCTTCCAACTTACAAGAAACATTCATGTAAATACCTCTCAATTTTCAAAGTAGAATCTTCGTCAAAGCGTTGCAAAATCCTTCTCGCCGCTTCAGGGAGTAGCGCCAACTGGCGAGAGGTTAATCGTGACGATGACCTGTGATGCAGAGATGTCAAATTTCGGATCTTGCATTCCAGTTGCGTAGACTGGAAGTCTAGATGTGCTAGCTGGTCTTGTAGAAAATGACACAGTTTCAGAAGCGAATTGGAACTCTTGAAACTGCCAAGAGACCTGGTGAAAAGCACTGCGGCTCGGCACATTTTCAACAACGCTGCGGAGTCTTGCCAGATGCGGTGGACGGCAGCGTGTCTAATGCTCGGGATCACATGTCGCCATTTTCGAATCGTCGCAATGGTTTTATGAATAGGTTGTGACTGTGACCGCAGGTTTTTCCTTTGTCTTACCAAGAACCAGAAAGCCTTATGTAGCTCAACGGCTTCCGGGCAAGTCCATCCGTGGGCGAGGGTTTCTTGTGGCAGGTATTGCTGGAGGAAGTGGAAGCAACAGTTCTCCAAAAGACCTTGCATTTCTCGTAATATAAGATGCTGGGCTCTGAATGGGAGAGATACTGGAGGAGACCCTATTTGGCTTTTAGCATTGCTCTAGTATAACACGACCAGATTCGCCGCCATCTTGGTCAATGTCTCTTACCATCGTTCATGTTGTGTCGTACGAGAGACCGTACTGATTCAATCTGCCAGAGTTGAGAGATGAGATCGGAAGCTTTGCAAAGGGTCATCGTCTTATGGAGAATCTACTCTTTATAAGCGAAAGCTCCTCGTGAAGGTGAGGGCTAAATAATTATGGGATAGCCTATCCTTACTAGACCCTTTATGACTCCGCCTCTTTAAAGATACTATACCCAGATATTGAAGGCATCTTTATGAGGCCGATAGTCCTAGGTCTATTGCGCGGCTTTGTATAAATTCACTGGGTCTACCCCTACAAACCTGGGCCACTTCCCAGAGACCCGCTAGGTAGTAGATCATGGTAATTGTCTTGAATGTGGTTGTGGGAATTATGCTTCTTGCCGTCGTTGCGGTAAGTGAATTTGATCTCTCTTATATAGCAAGCTAATTACCAATTAGCTTTCCTATCCAGTGAAACAGCCGGGTAAGCATCTGTATCATCGGGTATAAACATCTCGGATATAGGTGAGCCGTATGCTAATTTCAGGAGTCGCCGCGAGTACAATATTCCTATTCGAGATATGCAAGGGTCAGAGAGTTATATGGGTTTTCTAGTAGGTCTACTGGTTATACTTTTATTATATCTGTTGACTGAGTTATATGACGCTCTTTGGTTCGTGACCTAGATTCTCAATTGCCGCGAAGTAAACACATTCGTCCCCGATACCGTTACTACGAGTAGCTGGTTTCGAGTGATGTATAATAGATAAGCCTGGAGGACTCCTGTTATAAAATTAGTTGGATTTAGCTGCTTATAAGGGTAGTAATTAGATAGATATTGAATCTCGACTAAAATCTTGGACGAAAAAGATTCCCTAGGATGCACCAAAGGTTGAGCCTAGATTATCGAACTTTAAGATGGCCCTTTGGCTAGCTATCTAGCTAGCCTCTACTTAGAGACGTCTAGCCTCTGCTGTATCTGGCTTAGAAAAATCGGAGCGGGGTGCTAGGAAAGAAAGCGTGTGTCGGGAGGAGAAAATATTTTTAATATTCTTAGTATCTAAAAGAGCTCAGAAAGATAAGTGACTCCCAATTCAGTATAGAAAACAAAGCCAAGATCTATTAAACATTTGAAATGTTTAGTATCACTGCCTCTGAAAACATGTCAAAGATATGCACCTTGACTCCAACGGAATTAGCCCCCTTTTGATATACTATTCCGCTGTATGTACTAGGCCAGATGATCCTAAATGCTATCCTGTCGGATCAGCGGCTCGATCGTGGAAGGCTGTGGTTTAATTGGCGGCAAATTCTGTCCCACAGCTTTATAATCGCGTGGTGTTTTCCGTCCTGTTGGCTTGGATTGCTGCTCCTATAATCTCTTCAGCGGTAAGGCCGAACTAACCCCAGAAAGTGACTATCTTACGATTTTCGCACGACTGGGAGGTGCACTATCAGGATGGGAATGGTACGTGAATATCTGCCCGTCTGGCATTTCCATGATAAGCTAGCTTTTTATCGCATATAGGAGCCAAAATTCATTATGGCGGCGCAAGAGATTATTTCGACGTTTCCGTAACTGTTCTTTTTTGACGCGACTTAGAGAAGTCGCTATTGGGGAATCGTTTTCTGTAGTTGACTATATGTCTTGACTCTGTCGTATTTATGTGTGGAGACTCCAGGTGCTAACGAATGTCTATTTGCGCGTGGACCTTTTCTAAGTCCCTGTACTAGCATTAAAATGCCGGCCGGTGAAACAACTTTCAACACACGTTAATCCTGTTGGTGTGGAAGCTTCAACGCCTTAACAGCTCTAAACTTTATGATGGCTTTCTTAACCGAAGGCACCTCAGATTAAACTTGCAGCCGGGCTTGTTACGGGAATTTGCGGGTTAGAAGACTATCTTCTAGCACTTTGCCTATTCCTAAGAATGTTGAGTAAGGCTATGTCCAACCGGTATTGAAGTCTAGTATGGACAGGCAAATATTGAATGGTTGTGCGGAAGTGGCGGTAGACGGTTAGGTTCGTCCGCGTCCTTAAAAAGGCTTGTATCTCACTTCACACCGCCACGTTTTTCGCGTATGTAAAAATTTTGTACGTCGTCTATCCGCAACTCGACCTATGTCAACCCTAACACTATAGACTGGGCCCTGTTTTCCTTAATGTAGTCTGGTTGTGATGAAATTACTTTCTTGAGATTCCTTGTATGCGTGATGTGGAGGATCGCGGAAGATCTATATTCTCTGCACATCCTATGCGCTACCCGACCGACTGCCTAAGCACCCTTTCGAGTTTCGATTCCCGATAAATTTAAGTCGGCCCCGACTTATACTAGCATGGAAAATGGGAATACGTCTCTTCAAAGACGAGTTGCTGGTGTTACTTGGCTATATCCTCGCAAAAGTCGACCAATTAGCCGGTCACGCTTTCTCAGAATGGGGAGGCAAGTTGCTCTGAGGCGACTGGCTCAGACGGTTCACCAAAGCTCCCTGCGATTCTTATCGATGGTTCTCTCTGCAGACTCGTCGTCGGATTCGCATTTGAAATTAGATGACCTTAACAACCCAGATGCAGTCAGGTCACAATTTAGCGATTCCATAACACACAAACCACATTCGAGCTTGAGACGTATGGCGGTATTACTCTTGTTCCGATATGTATCTTCCGCATGGTCTAAAAATCCCCCAACCAGCACCCACGCGCACATGCAACGACTGGTGTTCCAAGTCCTGCATCATATGAACAGCGATTATTTATTGCAGCCTCCTCCAACATCTTCCGAAAGAGATGACTCAAACTCGGGAATGAAAAAGTGTTAAGCGATAATTCATCAATATCTGTTCGTTCTCCCAATAGACGGTTTCACAGAATGCTGCGAACGAAGCCTGACTGTATACTATCCTATTTGGCCGTCCTTTGGCGAATTGTCGAATCTTTTTGGTCAGATTGGTAGCATAAAGCGTGACGATTTGCTTCAACTATACTGGAGAGTGACTTGCTGAGGGACTTCTACACTTAATATTTCCGTGGCCTACCTTGGGGTGGCCACAGGCGGGTAGGAAAGTGTCGTGGTGCACAAAGGCTTTATTGCGACCCGCTTGTGTTTAGGCCGCCGTACTCGAGTATTTAAATTTTGTAGTCTTACCATGTTTGTGTTTTTGTAAAAGTGTGGAAAATTACCATACGAGGGATCTCAAAAAATAGGCGCACCCTACGATTCCACTCGGCAGTGGAGTTATCCCTAATCCGGCGTCGGTAACCTTGCTGCTGATAGGCGCACCCGGCGTCTGATCGCCGATACCGGACTTCCGCGGTGCTTGGATTTACCCATGCTTTTTGACTTTGGTACCTGCTGGGATAGAGTGAAGTCATCGATTCAAGAACATAACATGTGGTGGATTTGCTCCTGAGAGCGTACGCTCATCTACAATGCAGGCAAGTATTCCGACTTGACCCGCCTTACCATACAAAACATACAGGGAACAAGGCTAGTACCACACCTCGCAGCTTGACTTTGTGCCTAACATATTTCACCTCACTATTAAGCCCCACCGAATCTTATTCACTACAGGCCGTACGTACACTAAAAATGATCCATTCATAACCTCTCCGCCCGTGTGCATGCTCACCATAAATGTTCTTACGTATATACACGATCTATTTGGCAGAATCCCTCCGCGTTCATATTCCCACAACTTAGCCAACAGGGAGTGGTAATTTTCGCGAAGTATATCATCACCTAGGGTGTGATACATGGTATACGTTACGATTGAGATCATTCAGTTGTGATAGCCTGCCTGTCACCTCGGCAGTCATTTTATCCTGTTGTGATTTTGAGGCTTGTGCAGATCCGGAACCAAGCCGCATCAGCGGCATCACTAGAATCAATTATCGAGTATCTATATGGAGCGTTATATGACACTGGGGATCTGCGTCTAAATAGGCTAGTTGGTTTTGAGCGATCTGGTTGTCGGAGACTGAAGTGCATGAGGGCAAGCATCGTACCTCCAGCACTTCTTCCTTCTCTCTCCTATCCAACCTCACTACCTCAGTGTTCAATGAAGAATGCACTCTCATCCCAAAGAATAGGCTCACACCACACGTTAGGTTGATTTACAATCAGCTTCATCCTCTACCGGGGCACTGATTCAAGACAAGGGATCGGCTCTCGGGAAGCGTCTGCGACATCGAGCATCAGTCGGCTGAGAATTGTCCGAGCAGCTACAATGCAAGATTTTCAATCAGCTGAAATCCAGCAAGCCTGTGTTGTGAGACAACTTCGCTCCATTCCATCCACTTTAGATCAATAATGAGATGCGGTCTCCGAGTCGGGACGGCTCTTTTGATTGCTATACAGTTGTAGACAAAGTCAAACGAAGCTATTTCCAGAACATGAGACAGTCCTGCTTTCTAAAGCAATCTATAACTCGATCTTATTCTCAAATTGACGAGGGCATGATAGCCAATTCCCACCAGTCATATTCATGCTTTTCAAGAACCGGCTCTTGGTCTGTATTGTATACTCAGCAAACGCCGTGCTCCTTTTACTGAGGAAGCCAAGTGCCTAGATTTACTGCGAGCTGAACAAAATGTAACCAGCACATCGGACTATAGATATCTAAATATCGTCTGCGTATCCATCCCAGTTTGAGATGATATCTACGTTAAGCCCCGGATACCAGCACAGCTAGCAAAGCCTGACCTGACAGTGCTGCTACGGCAGTCTGGGAGGTCTGTAAACGATGAAGCTCCCTGGCCAAAGACTGGATCAAGCGATCTCATCCCTAGCACTGGCCCTGTCGACTGCTTCTCTGATATGCCTAATTGTCGTCTTTATCGCGTGCACATCTCCATCTGCCCCCGAATCCCTATACTTTTTGAAGGCAAGTAAACTTCCTCCTGCCAAAGATTACAATAGGCTGACCAGCCCAGGTGAATACGACCGGTTTTCCACGATTGAAACACGCCACAAACTTCGTCCGACACGATATTGATGTGAGATCAAAAGCCGAAATCCCAGACGAGGTTATCGGTCACAACAATGTCATGGGCAGCGTGGCCAACAATGCAGCGGCCGCCGCCGAAGGGGTATCCATAACCACGACTGCTGCCATACATGATGCAGGTGACAAGATGAACGAAGAAGCTCAGAAGCTGTCCTCTTAGTTGTTCCAATTCTACTCCGTGGGCCTTTGGAGCTATTGTATGAAGCGAGAAGGGTCCAAAATACAATGTTCACATCCAAGCACAGCTTTCATGTTCGACTTTTCAACTATTTTTGGTCCTCTTATGAAGGATGTACGCAGACTCGTGCCCACGGTCGACTGGGGAGGGGTTTCAGGCTACCATCGGCTCGCACGAACGATCATTTGGCTGTATATCACCGCACTTGTCACAAACGCACTTACGGCTCTTATTGCTTGTCGCAAAGTTTATTCCTTGAAAGGAGGAAGACTTCTGGCCGTTATGAGCTTCGTAGGTGTTCCTCTAATGACTTGTTTGACCCCTACTAATTGTCTCAGATTTCTTCGTTATTTATCTTAGCAGCCACAGTAGGCTCGTCCATTCTTTGCGTAATTATCGTAGCGTGTGCTAAGAGGACGGTGGCGGATATTGGTGTACAGATATCTATTGGAACACAGAATTATGTGGCTACATGGCTAGCCACTGCTTTCTCTCTTGGGGCACTTGTCATTTGGCTGATCTAGTAATACTGCTGTTGTATTTGAGTATCGAATGCCCCCAGAGAACACTATTTGTGGGGTCTGGTCTTTTCTACACCATAGACAGGTTGTTTATCTGCACTTTGTAATTGAAATTATTCTCAACAAGAAAAAGCGACCTGCAATTCCAGTGCTACCGAGCGAGTGCATACATGTTTGCTTGCTCTTGAGGCAACGGCATAGGATAATAATGCACATTGTAGCGTAAGAAGTCCAACCGCGCTAATTGTTTGCAAATTTCTCTCGGCGGTCTCGGTTCTCCCCCGATCGTCCGGTTTGAGATTCGGACGGATCGTATATTTTTGCTATTGACCCGAATGCATCATAGGCGGAAAGAGAGGGACGCTTTCGGCAAAGATCTTCACACTCTAGCTAGGCCTGACAGGCGTTTCGCACCAAAACACAAACTGTGTTTCTCAGATCTGCCAGGCTTTCATGAACATTTGACGAGGGGTGATGATGGCCGTGGTAGAGTTGTTTCAAGTTGTTGACGGTCTACTGTGTGGTATCTTGCAGATTTTTGAAGAGCGCGTAGCATTCCCGGTAGTACATGTTCTCCGCCTGTTGCTGTCCCATTCTCCGCACGATGTCTTCGATATCTTCTATCGTGTTAGGTTGGTAAACTAGGGATGATCAAAGTCTCATGGATCCTTGAAATATATATTATGTAACCAGAAGGATCAGAAAATAATATCTCATGTGATTAGCACCAGTGAAGGAAGATCAACCTGTTTAACGTTTACGAATGTTGTTTCACCAATCCAACGGTGATGTGGTGCAGTCCGCAGTCTCATCTTTTCATCTGTCAATATACCAGAGGCCTACCAAATTCTTCTATAAATCTGGGCGATTTAATGTCTGGTCTGGATCAAAGGCTAGTCTTCCTGTCGTTACTCTTGCCACCATGAAAACTTCTGACGAACGAAACCCCTTTGATGCTACTGTAGCTTGTATGCTGAGCATCTTCACTTTGGGCTACTTTTCCATATTCCTGTGTCAATTCATCATTTTCCGCTTTCCTGCTACCCAAGAATACATCCCCATGGCTCTATCGATGATTGCATTCGGCAGCGGCGTCATACTCTGGAGTTTGTGTGTTTCCTCTCACCAAGCGTTTAACGTATTTGAGGTTCGCACAGCTCAGGAACAAAAGAACATCACCTGGTGTGGCCTATTGTTCCTTATTTGGACAGCAGCTCTTCCCACGATTGTGATTCTCTTTCCCGCACAGCCCCTTCTGCAGTTGGGATATGTGATTGTTTTCACTATCATAGCCCTGGGGAATTTGCCGGAGTACGCAGCCGCAGATAAGACGGTTACCGAAACCCCGCCCCCTCGATTACCGATTCATATGATCTGTGTCGTTCTATTGGCATTAGTTCCAACCGTGCATGCGCTTGCAGAGCCCGTCACTACGAGCTCATCTTTGGCGACTGCTTTTGGGCGTTTCGTACTCAGCAGCACATTGGGCGCCGCTGTTTACCTCTTCGAACCGTTCGAGAAAATCATTGTCACGTCAAACTGGAACCCAAGTCTTCATATCATGCATTTGATCCTCGTGTTCAGTCTCATCTCATATTCTCGTGTTGTATTCGACGAAGTGGCATCGCGAATGTCTTGAACAATGGCCAAAGCAGGCCCAATGCCCTACGAACTGCTTGAGAAAAAGCAGTTTGTGCCAGGCAAGCAATCGAAACCATATTCAGCAAGAGGGTCAGAGTTGGGGAGAACAAAAGATTCTGTTTTTCTACATTTGTCATGTTCTGTGGCCGTTCATATATGTGATAATGCACGTTTGGTTGATGTTTAGTGCGTCGGGCATCCACGAAATATATCAAACACCATTTTCAGTTCTCTCTCTTCTTCCCTTTTCCCTTCCCCCCGCTTAGTTATTTCCTCGAATGCTGCTAGTTGGTTGTTCATCTCCCTCTCGTACCTGAACATATAGTAAAGTTCTCACCAATTGTCGCCTGTTCAGATGCGCCCTTTGGGGAAGGTTCTTCCTATCCAACTCAACCTAGCCTAGAGAAGTGCATCTTCATAGTTAGGTGGTTTCGTCCATTTTTGGCGGCAAAAGAATTGTCGACGTTTCAACTAATGGGCCACGATGGGAGGAAATTTATATGTGCGCAATTTAACTTGGTCAACAAATACATAAGGCGTAGCATATATGAACTTTAAGTAACGAATCAAGTCGGATAGAAATAGAAAGGGCTATATCAAGCTTTCTCGCACAATGGCTTGCCTCTCTTCATGACACTCTATTTCAGCTCAGATTAAGCAGATTCTTTCAGATGACGACCCGACGATCCATCCTTTCCAGCATGTCCTTCCTCGGACCAGCTATGGTTCGGACCCATGTCTAGACCAAAAACCTGGGCCGAACTCTGAAAGTGCACTTCGACTGCATTTCGAACAGCCACATTAGTATCTGGGCCTGCGCAGACTATTGAATTGTTAGCTGACAGAGTAAATTCACAAAACACATGGCAAGACACACACCTATAACTGCCATCTTTCCCCGCTGTTGGTCAACATATCGCCTCATTTCTATTTCAAAGTCCACTGCGCACTATATATCCAAAGCCGTTTTCCGAGTCGTCGACATTGACCAGACTGACTACCAGGGCTGGACTTTCCGCAAAACGTCCGAAACTGAAGAATCTGGATGATCTTTCGTCAGTAGTGACTCCAGGTTCTGTGTCTGGACCTACTTACATCAAAATGATCCCAGTCGGTATCGAATATCCTCTGTCTCCACTGCTTGTACCATTCAGGATTATCTACTGAAATCTTTAGTTCTCTCATAATCTGTCGTCAACTTTGTGGACTTACTGAAAGGCCTTTCGCGTTTCCAAAGAACTTCAACCCGACGCACCATGGCTTTTCTTTGGCAACTTGCGCGAACAAGCGCCTCAATGTAGGGGAGTGCCCGGAAAAGACCAATGTCTTCCAAAGCAAAGATGATGGTTCCATAGCGTGAAAGGTCGAGTGATCGACCGTAGGGCCCAAAGACCGCGACGGGCTGTCTCCTCAAAGCCTTCTCTGTTCGCTGCAGGCGGTAAAGGCTGCAAAGGGCTCGGTTGAACTTCCGGTGGGGTCGAGCAACCATGTGGATGTTCCACTTTTCTTTTGCACCTTCGAATTCACAAACGGAGACATAACATAGGACATGCTGGCTGAGCGCTCGCCATCCGGCCCGGAAAAACCATAAATGTATTGACCGGGACTAAATCGTTGATTCGATTTTATTGATAAATCCATCCATAGAATGCCGTCGGCCGCAGAGAGGTGGGCTGTCGTGCTAGGGGATCTCCAGGGTAAATATGCGACCAGTGCTCGTAGACCGAGAAACGTCGTGCAAACCAACCACCAACAAATGGCCCAAGCAGGATCCAACGGTAAGGTGACTGTTTTTGTATAAGGTGATGACCCGTTCCGGCGACCATGAAGCATATCAAAAGATAGTGGCATTTCAAGGCAAACTGTGGATGATACCGTCGGACAAGCCTAGACGTGACGATTCCGGCTAGAATGAAGCTTACGGCAGCCTAGCTGAGGTTAGTAAGCGCTGTAAAGGTGCCGACAGGACAATCACTCACAAGTATCGCCACAACTTGGCTCGGTCGTGTCATTGTCATGGTTTTGCGGGGTTCGAATATGAAAGATGCATGGAGGATCGAGTGAACCGTTGAAAGAAAGCCGATCCAACGATGAAAACCAGCAAATGTGTTCCTCTCAACCGGAAGATGTCCGCCGGTAGACCAAAATGCATTCTCAAGCATAATGGGACCAGGTGGAGTACAGCAAGGTGCCCAGCTCTCCCCATGATAGTGTGCCAAGAGTCAGCACCAAAGACCAAAACCAGAATGTTTGTAGCCAGCAGCACGACCACAAACAAGCCTTGTACAGTGTCATTGATGTCAATCCACTGGAGGCATGCGCAACTGATCGTATACCCTTTCTGGCGCCATGTCTCCGAGACATGAGAGAGAAACCCCGGCCAGAGAACATACTTCCCTTTCCTCCAGCACCATGCCACAAGGAGCGTCCCATATGCACAAGAGAGCCATATCAGACAGATTACGGCAACAACAGCACCGTAAAGCTGGGGAACCGATAATGATAGAATCGCTTCATTGATCTTTGAAAGAGCCAGCCTCATGACTACAAATATTTTTGGGAGACGGGACCATCGGATCGATATATATGGATGGGAATGTTCAAGGAGCAGCACGTTTTAAATAATCTCATCTCAATAATCTGCTCACTTTGCTCAGTATCTGTCATTCTTGCGGCATAGTATTAATTTGATTTGCCACGGCTTCTATCCTGGATAATGCGTCAGCCAGCTTCCTGAGGAATGCGCAAATGAGACTGCCATGAGATGCCCAGCAGTTTTTAAAATGCATCTCTTTGATCATGGATGGGACTATCGTCCTCCTAGGAGAATGTCGAGCTCCTTTGGATAAATAACACAGCTTTGCAGCCATGCATCCACTTTTCCTATACAGTCAGTTCCCATTGAAATCATTAGATCTGTGGTCACGGCGCCATGATATCCCTCTCCATTACCGCGTCGAGCCTAGTGACTTTCTTGACACTGATGCATTTGATCAGACTATACCTTCTATTCCATTTCAAAGCTAATTGGACACGTTTCAAGGCGGATGTGAGCTTAAACACTTTATCCTGCATTATGTCTGCGACTTTAGCGGGGCTCTTTTGGGCTGATAAAGCGCCGGTGGGGCGGGAAGTCCTACTTCAGATGAGCGCTATACCCCCAACCCTGCAAATGGTATGTCTCACCATTCTATCAACTTTTGAATCGCGGGCTAATCGAGTCATAGTTTCTTCGAATTGATTTCCAACAACGACGGCTCCCAACTCTGCCTGGATGTGTTCTCGTCATATGCCCAATACTCGCCACAGTGTCTAGTGTTGTAAAGGCGGCTATGGCTATCACTGGAACATTTTACTGGGACCGCTTACACTGGGGTATTCTGTATATTCTATGTTTAGACTACTTGGGGGTGGCATTTTGGTATTGGTGGTTGGTTGGCCAAGCGCTAGACGGTCGAGCCAGGGTACAACTGATCGCGCTGTATGTCTCTGTCATGGTTCTGCTTTTGCTCACTACTGCGGCTATTGGGACCGTCTGGAAGCTGTGGATTATTGCACTGGAGGTAAGTTCGCTTGAAATGGATGCTTGGTCTACGTGATTCTAATTTGATTCTACCAGGTCCAACTTATCTTAATCGCCATTTGGACAATTTTTCAGCACCCCCTTTTCGGATAATGCGCGTGAGTGTGCTTCTACTGTGGGCACAAGTGGGGTGGGTTATTTCCAACGTAGAACAACGTGGCGAAGTTAATAGATCGTTCTGTTTGACACCCTCTCACCACAATTAAAACCTCTCTTGATTGCGGTCATCTCAATTACTGGAAAGCTTGTTTATATTCATCATGCGGATGATTTGCCCACCTTGATATACATCGTGATCACTTTCATATTTTGTCATGAATCTCACAAAGTCGTCCTATGGATCTTTGCAAAGGAAAAAGTGGAGAATCTGGCCGCTCAGTATGTTAAAAACTGTAGAGCAACACACATTTATTCAAGATGAAAGCAAGGTAGTCAAAGCGCAAGCAATGATTCCAATTTAGCTAGCTTCAAAACATGACCTACACAAATCATAAGAGCTTTTCTGCAATTCCGGACTAGCAATCCAATCATACTTATCATATGGGTCGAATCGACCATTCCAAACTGTCGGACATATCCTCCCGTCAGAGTAAGCAAAGACATGTTGGACGTAATCTTAATAGCTGCGGCTCCCGCCGCATGGATTCAGGGGCATTGGATGAGGAATTGAAAGACACATCTATCCTATACGAATCAATCAACTTTTGCTTAGAAGCATAAACTGTCTTGACTGTGTACACATACCAACACAAACTATCTTCTGTAATTCATCCAAAGCCAAAGAGAAGATAGACTGTGTGTTGAGGGAGACGTCGGTCGCTAGCTGACGCAGCGATGAGGCTTTGGGCGCAGTCGTCTCATCCAATCGTGTCGTTTTTCTTCGGGATTCGTATTTTCGACGTGACTGCGGATCTTTTGAAACCCACTTTTCTTCTTCGTCCCTTCCTTAGAGACGGTCAGAAAGGAGAGACGTGGCCCATTCGGCCCTGGACGAAGGCGCATTCGAATTATCGTCTGAGTGTTTGAGTAGGAAGACTTGGAGTCACGTCCATTGTTCCGATACTGCAGGTTTTCATCCCCGGTTGCTTCCAGTTCCTTCACGTTATTGGATGGCTCCAGTAGCGGGACTTTCTCCGGGTCGGACATATTATTTACGCTCTTTCGAAGCGCCTGGCGAGTACTGGGAGACATCACGACTTGAATCAACAGCGAACAGACGAAGATGAAATTAACTTGCTATATATATTCGAGAGACAGGAAACCACCCAACCTGGCTAAGCTTGAACTGTTTGCTTCCAATTCTACCGAATATCGTTTCTGACTGTGACATATAGCGGGTGTTGCAGCAATGAAAATGATGTCTCAAATCAGAAGGCTTTAGACTGTCATGCGGTACACTGCCCTCATTCATTCGAGGTGCGCTACTTAGAGATACAGGCCCTCAGGTCGGAGGGCCATTCAGCCCGGCAGTCAGGAAAGTACGGTATTCAACGGTTAAACGTTGGCTGAGACAGGAAAAGCGATGGTAAGTGGTAAGATTATAAGCCCACTATCATATCTAGAGCCAATCTAATGGCTTCAAACTTCTATAAACTATGATGCGTTCCTGAAGCTGCTCTTGCCTGCTACCCATCGACAGCATCCGTTACATCGGAGAGCCAAAATGACCAGAGCCAGTAGTTCTAAGCGAGCACTCTTGAGAACCAAGTGTCGCGAGGCCTTGTCCACCCACATCTGTAAGCTTCGATCTCATGATGGTTCTCAAATTACTGCTAACCTCTTCGTGGATGAGCGACTGGGTCTCACCATAGCACCAGGCCAGGTCCGGTTGCAACCCCTCCCAAGTGACGGTTACTCTTGGTCAGCCACGGGCACGAGTGCCGCACTCTTGAAAAAAAGTCTCAGTAGCGGCAACCTTTGGTTCTATCAATCCATCTGCGAGGAATTGGGGCGCTCTCTTGAAGCGGTTCCTGTGCAGGTCTTGAAGGGCACCGCAAAGGACAAAGCGAATGAGGCATGCCCAGATTCTTCCAGAGTGGTTAGCGTGGTTTCTAACACTTGAAAATCTAGGGTCAGATCGCAGGACCATGTTCGAGTTCTTTTACAGAAACGATTTTGCAGCTTGAAATTGCAATTTCGAAGCTGAAAGACGAGTTGAGCTGCGCTCATGAACATCTGAACCAGTCACAGGCCGAAAATTGCCGCCTAGATCAAGCCCTCTCTCACACTCGCAACGAGCTACAAAACTCGACATTCGAGAACAGCAATTTGAGGAACAAGCTATTGAGTTCAGAAGTCAGAATTGCCAAGGCAATTCAAGTTTTGGAAGTCACAGCGGGGAAGACAGCAACCGAAAGTCCAGAGGATCTGCAGATGGAAGACTGATCCGAGCCGCATGCTTGTAATTAGAGTCTCCCAAGAACTATTTTTGCCTTTTTAACCCATCTAGAAAATTGCAATCGACAGTAACGTATAAGTGCAACGGCGAAAAGGAGGGATGTTGTCGGTACTTAGCGCTCTCCTGGGCAATAGTCAGTCTTGTACACACCGTTGAAGTTTACCGTCTCTAGTCTGGTCTGCTATCCCGTGTACTTCCAAATCAGCTGTTGGATATGGCACTTTGGATTGAGGCCCTGTCGTACTTCTTGCACGTTGACGGCCCCAGACATTCAACGGCGTTAAACCATTTTTATTCCTCTACGGCAATGATCGAGCGTTGAAAGATGCGGTGAACAACTTTTCACCGCACTTGTCTGACGGAATTCCCACACCTACACAGCACTTCTGGGACTTAGATAAAGCCGACTCTTAGAGAAACCCTGCTCTCGAATTTCACGACACATAAAGTGATCAAGTGATATTCAGCTCTCTTCTATCCGATTCAACTTTGACAGGCAGAATGGACTCTGAAAACTGTTACCCCCCGTGGACGAGACATACCGCAAGTCTCCAATCACGCGTTGGATTGGGCGAATTATTATTTCGACCCATTCATTGCTCACAATCCTCTTCTCTTGAGACATGCAGATACGAGTAAGACCTGAGCAGCCGGATGACTGAATCCCCTATTAATCTCCTTAGCTCGAGTGCTATGCTTATCGATTCTCAACCACAAAATTGGATGTATCGTTCAATCCTCCGAAGGCCCCGAATGACGGTCTCCTCGGAGCGATTGATTAGTGACAGGGCTCTCAGGGGTTATGGTTTGGGATTGGCCTGCCACTATAAACACTCTTTTCTTTCTCTCGGCCAAGTCGTGCAAGAGAAGAAGATGATTTCTTTCGATCGCCTCTCCATCAAAGCCGCTATTTCCAACCCAGTGAAAGGTCTTCCCTGCCGGATGAACAGGAATATCTACAAGAAAGGGTCTTTTCGAGATACTTCGGGGATCCTGGCCCGCAGAAAAATTCAGTGGAACCAGGTCACGGAAAAACGCATCCTGTTCCAAGACCATTCTCGAGGTAAGCCGAGTCAAAGCACCCACGCCTAGTTTCTGTGATCGTGCATTTCAATCTGGTTGGCACCATTACTGACAGGCTGAAACATCTGTTCTCGATTTTAGTCCGCCGTATCGACATCCTTCGGTCTTTCGGAGGATTACACCGAGATCAGCTATCATTAATGTGGCCACTTTTGATCAAAAGGTCCCCGGGTGCATCAGTCACGTTGTTCCTAACCTACTCCTTTCACCAATCTATCGCACAGCGTTTCGGCCCAAGAAATGCGTTCTTAACTGTGAGATTGCAATCGCTGCTTGGAGTACTCTAGTCAATCAGTCAGCTCATGCTTCTCCAACAGGAACCATCATCATATTATATTGCTCGCAAGAAAGTTCCCAGGCCCTCTCGTGGACTCCGTCAGATCTCAACCACTTCAACACCTGGGAAGCCAGAGAAACGTAGCGAAGAATCAACAGATCCCCAGACCGTATCCACGCGACAGATACGCTTGGTTTTACATACCATAGTCGTCCTTTCCGGTTCGTCGCCTGATATTGAGATCCGCTTGGAAAGACGGCATGACTTGGTACCAATGACTTACCACCCCGATGATAACATCCTTTATGTTGACCCGATGTGGCAAAACCCTGTTACTCTTCATTGCATCTTTCCTTGCACTGCGTCGAAATTAGCGCAGGAGGATTTGCCCCGATCCAGTGGCCTCTGCGATCATCTTCTGGAAGAGCTCTGCCGGAAGGCACTTCATGTGATGCACACTGAACACCCTCTCCCGATATCCACTCAGAATTGGGTTATCCGGTGTATGAGAGACAGTCTCCGCTATATGCCCCGTTGCGTGACAATTGACAAATCAGGAAAAGCTGAACTGTCAGTCATCTGGACAACCAAAGGGTCCGAATTCCCGTTTACTGCGCGTCGTTCTAAACCCGAGTATCATATCGTGCTTCATGGAGACAGCTGCGATGCTATCGATTCATCGCTATTTCATGGACACTCAGGTAGGTACTCCGAGCGACACATGTTTTCACCTGACCAATGGTCGACTCCATGGCTGATCACTCTATCTTAGTTTGCTTTCCGGATCCGAAGGCACTCTGTGGCTGTCGACAACAATTGGTTTCAAATAGCCGGACATCTGTCACGTTTGCTAATCTCGACTGTTCGCAAAAATATTACGCTATGGTCTCCGTCAATCAGGATATGGCATTTTGGGGGGTGTCTCCGCTCTCTGCCTATCCCGATGCGGGTGACAACGGCGATGAGGCGGAGGAATGTCATATGGCTTCCTTCGAGAAAGCTTCAGAATCAAGTCGCAGTCACTGTCAGTCCATGTCGCCACTCCACATGAAAGTTTTACAAAAGCAGCAACGACAGGGGATAGCTGAAATGATTCGAACTTACTCTCGCGTACCAGAAAAGAACCGTCGATTGTAGGACAAGCACAGCCTGTTATTCGACTTTTGAAATCTGACTTTGATTCATCTTTACTAGTTATAGCAGGCTATACTCCTTTGATGAATTCATATTGTTAGAAACAAATGTACTTTGTCTCCAAGGACTTCCCGGATATTTTATGTATGCTCTGGTCTGTTAAGTTTCAGCAGTCTTCGCTGCCGCTGAGGCTTTGATGGCTGTCTTGCCATCCTCCCTGAGACGCACTAAGCCTTATAAGGTAAAGTGGACAATTGGGAAGCATGCTTTGTACGCTCCGATTCAGGGGTTATCTAGTCAGATGTCTCCAATGTTATTCAATTGCTGGCATATGCTATTGCTCCTTCTAGTTCCTATCCCCTCATCTCAACAATATCTTCACAGAATCCAATACGCCAGACATTGTAGAAATCCCATCTCGAGAGTGAGTAAGATCTAACGCCTCGTTCATGTTGATCAATGCCAAATGAATTAATATATGTAGCGTCAAATACCTGGCATAAGGAGAATCCTTCAATCAAATTTCTAACACGAGACCCATTCGGTTACGGAGTCACCACCAGAGAAAAGTTCTAACTGCGTTAATTCAAGACCTACACGTCAAATTTTGACGTAAAGTTTGAAAGATTCAACTCCAGAGTAGACAAGGACGTGGTTAACTGATCTGAGGAGCAGGCTGAGGGAGCCGTCAACTCATTTGAAGACGGGATCGCACCCCGGACTCTCGTATCGTCGGATTGAGCATCACACTTGGCCTCACGATTGGCCTGAATACTAGGTCGCTGCGAGACACGAGGTGGCACCTTGATCCCACACTCCGTACGCACTGATTCGGAGTTGGATTCTTGGCGTGAGTGGAGGCGTGATCGTCCCACCAGATTGACGTCGCTCTCTTGTCGGGCGTATTCGGGTATCTGATGAGCCAGAGGAGGAGGTGATGTAAATCCCAGCTTTCTCGGGCGATTCAAGACCGTGAATTCCAGCTTCAACTTGATACTATAAACCACGGTTTTGAGGCTGACTTCGATGTAATGCAGCTTGTACTCGGCCACAAGCAGCAGTAGGTTCATCAAGACAACAAGAATATTGATCCAAAGTAAATGACGAATAATTTTCCGGTCCTCTTGGCAATGTAGGTCTCACTTAAGGCTCCTTTGTTCCAGCACTTGATGAATATAGACCCCGGAGAGAACGAATTCCTGCATACAGAATCCGGTCACCTGGATCCGATCATAGATAGCTGCCGGCCGAGCGAACACGCTTTGACCGCTATTCAGACCGTAGAAGAGTACCGTCATCGGAATATGCAGTACGGAAAAATTTATAACAATCATCCACAGCACCCAGCGGAGCTTCATGGGGTCAGTCGCGAGCACATTCAGGCGGGAATAGAGTACCACGGCCTGTCCAGTCACCATGGCATACCACCCCAAAATGAATGGAATTGACATGGCCAGGTTGGATGACTGAGATAGGAATCGTATCATAGCTGGGATCGTATAGACCAGTATGCCCCATGATGCTACCTACATGCTCCAGAAATACAGCCCGCGGTAGTGTTTGAACGAGTCGAACACGGCAATTCCCGTCTCCAGGGCGTTGTAGGCACCGATGGAAAACATGGATATTATTTGAATGATGGAGATATTCTCGATGAGGATGGCTCCCACGTTGGGCGGCAAGTTGGTAATGATTGTGTCCATGGTAGTGTAGGACGAGGATGAAAAGACGAGGGCTGTGAACTGAGACCAACAAGATCAAGTGAAATATCATGTCCAGACCTAATTATTATTATACCTACTTGTGTGACATAATCAGACAAGAATGGAATTCAATTTGTAGAACATCCTATGGGAGCTCACCTTCAAAAGTCATGATGTACTCTGTTCGCGCAATTTCGATTTACGACAGGATGAATGAGAATAAGTACGATTGATTTTACCCAGCATCCTATTGAATCTCTCCGAATCAGTACTTGTGAAAATTCCTTCGAGTCTAAGGGTTTTTTGGTTTGGAGAAAAAGGGCTGGGTGACCACGATGAGGAGTCCGAGTAAAGCCACAAAACTTATTTTACTAGAAATCCATGGGCGAGCAAACATTGGACTTATGATTGTCAGTGATTGTGTCCGCACTTTTGTGGGCGGAAATGCCCCTGTTCCAACAGCCCAGAAGTCAACAATGGAATGGACAAATAATGCATGTACGAATTCCTACAGCTGATCCATGGAACACGTTGGTTTACATCACAATTCCCATGAATTACTGGCTTTGAATTTGGAATTATACATCGTGGATGATGCCGGTGGGTCCTGAGAAGTCAAGCACGCACGACTCTTACTTATTCCGGCCACTCAAAGTGGGTATCTCCTACCCTGGTCATGGTTGTCCCAGACTCTCCCAAACAGATCATTTTTTCTAAGGATCTCACAACTGAAAATGATTACATGGCCTAGAGGGCAAGTTCAGTGGGTTCCTATTGACAGTTTAGGCTTTGGGGGGCCGTTATCTGGAAGAAACTTCTAGAACGAAGGCCATTTCGTTTTGACCCACCCCGGTCTTTTACAGCCAGCAAGACCCAGGCACGCGCAACCTCTGCAAAATAACTTGCGGTGAAATGTACTTCTTACTGGCCAAAATGGAGTAAGCTAGCTTTCTACCACGGGTCAGGGGCTTTCAGTTTGGGGCTACGTAGGTGTTGCTATGGTCGTGCCCTTTAATGTGAACTCAGCACGTTAATTAAGGGAATCTTCTTTTACGGCATTTCAATTGTTTACGAACCGAATCTTAGCAACATGCTGTGTAATAAATCAAGTTGCTGTTATGGAATTTCCTAAATTTAAGAGAGGTTCCTCATTTCTACCGCCACGCCAGGTCCCTCGATCATCACATTGTGACTAGATGCACAGATTTAGGAAACCTCATACCTTTGATTATCTTATCGCCATTCAAAGGTCAAAATCTAGCAGATACTCTAGATGGGCCTGTGGGTGTTACGCTTTAAGTTGTTGTAGCATTGATCTGAAACAGTTCCTGTTGTACCTTTACCACCAAGAATTTAGGCAAATTCAACGTCAGGGTCCACATTTCGAACGGTTCAGAGACACATTGTAGTGGGATTTGCTGTGACTTTGTCATTATATTGAGTCATTTTACTGATGTTGCAAGCCTTTTTCGAGCGCAATGAAAGTGAGGTGTAGCGATTTCCCCCATCAAGTTCAGAACGGTAAGGTGCTTTTTGCATGCATTTTGATCCGAAGCTAATATTTCTGCAGGCAGATCAAATTCTCTTTAGCTAGCGTCAATTTAACTTCCGCACTAACGCCTTCCCAGCCTCAATGGGTTGTCTCAATGGCACCAAGGCGCAACATTATGATGTTAATTCAGCATTTGTATGGCCTGAATTCTGGCTAGCGGCGTCTCATGTTTCACATTCTGTGTTATGATCACCTATATATAATCGATCAGTTCCCCAATAAGGAGAGCGACTGTTATCTTTATTCCTCTTACTCGCGAGCTTCCAATTGTCCTCGGCTGAAATTCCACGATGCGACCCAACATTAAGTCTACGCAGAGTGAGAAAGGTAGCTCAAGATCAAAGGCAGACTTCAACCTAAGCGAATTAGCAAGAGCTCATTCGCGACGATCGGCTGCCTCCGACACCGCTGAACACCGTGTACTGCGATCAGTCAAGCGTTCAGCTACGGACCAGGTAGGTTTCTTCGGCTTCTTGAATCCTTCAATTAAAAGCAGCCTTTTGCTCGCCCTTTTCGCAATATTTGATCCCATGTTAACCTTGACTGCAAGTTGTCATTCCCACACAAAAGACCTCGAGAAGACGACAGCCAAGACAGTTGGTCAATTCACAGAGAATGCTTCAAACACATGGACAGGGCCCAAGAAAAGCTGTACAAGGCCAGGGAGGACCAGGACCGAGAGCGAACTGAAAGTACCCAGAAAATTCAGCAGCTCCAAATGGAAAAGGCAGAAGAGATGGCTAAATTGACAAAGGTGCTGGCGGAGAACGAGAAACTCTCGTGCGAAGCAAAAAAATTGCACATGGAGGCTGGTCAGTTGCAACAGCAGCTTGAGTCTTTCAATTCCACCATGCAGGGCCAAGTGGCATGGAATGATATCCAGCCGGCGTTGTATCAGGCACATGGTGAGCTGGTATCCGCTGCCACGCAGTTCTGGAGGAGTGTGGAAGCGATTCAAAACCGAGAGCTGGCTACCTATTTGCCAGGTTCTGGAGTGGTGCATGGGATGTGGCCTGGTCAAGGACGCGCATCAGAGCCTCTGATTTCTACTTCATTACCCGAACTTTCCGCAATGGGCGAATATTCCATTCTGCCCCACCAAGCGCCAACTACAAGCTAAAACATCACCCTTGCTTTAGGGTGAATGGCTGCAGTTGTGGTGCGATTGTATCTTGCCGTTGAGTCAGTTGCCAAGGGTTGAATGTGATTTATTTAGAACAAAGCCGACATGTTCTAATATCAAAAATCTACGTAGACCAGAGTCCTTCTAGAACTATGCTTTGTAGAGACAATGCATGACGCATAACATTCTGGTTGTGGGACCGCCCCACGTTTGAAAAAACCTGCCCTTCGGGCCGCACGGGGGGAAATTTGTAAAGGGGTCCGCTAGGCCCGTACTTTCGCCTTTGGTTAGATCTTTTCCGCCGTAATGACAAATTCTTCCCAGAGGATGTTCCGCACCTCCACCGATCAAGATTCGCGGTCTGGCCCTCGTATTAAATGACACCAAAAACTCAATTGAGTCTGACCCACCGAATTAAGGTTCACAGATTCTCCTCAGAGCGTTCGATGCACAATGTGGGTCGGTACTTACAGAAATCATAGGCAAAGTCCAGCCTTCCCCGCCTGGTAGAGTGCCCGAAATACTTTCAAGCTTTCGACGGTAATCATGATCGGCCGGGATCTACGATCCCGTAAAGTTTCATGGTACTGTATAGAGTTTCCTCACTCCCCTTGTTCCAATTCTCGCCGTTCTCCGGATACCACATCTTTCCCCTTTTTACAAGGGTTCGCATTCTAGACACAGTGCATAAGTTCGCAATATTGTTATAGATTAGCTATCGGCGAATGCCATACTCAGAACGTCAATTCACTTATACTGTCGATTTTTACCTGTCTTTTAACCAAAATATATGACAGTCCTTTATAATCACCAAGTAGCGAGGTCACCATTATTGAAATGAATCCCTAGAGCAGCACAAGGCTGATGATTGAAATAGGTCTCGTTTATCGTCTCGAAAACCGTCTTCGCTCGGTCTGACGATTCTCCGAAGAAGCCTGCCTCTCGTCTGGGTCGGCCTTGGTGATTTTCTCCTCCATAATAGCCAATCGACTAAGGATGTTCGCCAAATCACTGCGGACCACTTCATTCAGGCTTTCTTGGTTATTCATGGAGGATTCCACATTCCTATGTCAATATTTAGCGCACAAATTCCCTCAGATAATGCACCCTAGATCGGCTTACTTCATTCGGACATCTAGCCTTTGCCAAATGCAATCTTAGCGCAAGTAATTCAAAGGTCACGGCTGTGATACTCACTCTGCAACACATTCCAAGGCAATCATGTCGCGATCCTTAGGAAGATCTCTCTGACCTTCAATCTTTTCCACATCTCGAGCAGTCAAAAACAATGCAGGATCAATCTGGGCTTCGTGGTTACCACCAACACTGCCGCTTTGCACGCTAGATCCATCATTCTCCGAGTGAATTGATAGCTGGTCCTCGGTAGTGTCACCAGTGGATGACTTTGACGTACTATGAGTCTCCTCTGTTTCAAAAGAGGACAGGCTCAGGGCACGTTGTAATTGTCTCCGAAAATCGGGCCGTCGTGCAGTGTACGTAGACTTTCGAACTGCTCCCATGTTGGCGTCTATGACCGGGGAAGAGGTCGCGTGGCTCTTGTTTTACGTAGTTCAAATGAGGGCTATTATGTAGATTTTTAAATCGATCTACGGTATTTTGCTTTTTTGCTTTTAATTCACGGTTCGTTGCCTATTGAGTTGTAGCCAAAATCCCACGGTTTTCCAAACTTTCCATTTCCGGCACCATGTGTAGTTTGAACCGTCTGAAGTTTTCTCGGGTTAACGTTAATGGTCCCACAAACTCAACGTGCACTTTGTCCTATTAGACAGTAACTAGATTGTGTCTATTAGGTACAGAGCCATGTATACATGAAGTTGAATGGCACTAACTTGAAACTCTTAGTTTCACCGTTGAGATGTTCAATTATCAACATGACAAATCACCTATTCTCAGTCCTATGGTTCGACCCCTCAAAGTATATTCGACGTCGCATTCTCCACCTCCGTGGCGTATGAAGTATGTCCCCTAGTTTCTTTTAGCAACGATGAGAATTACTTGTGTTATTAACGTTGAAACGGGTTCTATCAATCAATTTAGTTGACCTAAATTAAATAGCCGGAATATGTTAACTAATTTTGTGGCGCTCCGTTGCTCAGCGGGTATTAATTTATGCGAAACGAGTAGATTAAAGCTTAACAAAGCCTACCTACCTGTCCTCTATTTGTTGTCATAACCAGCCTCTAATCTTCGGGATAATATTATTACTATGTACTCGCGTAGTGCAACACCATGGTCTAAACGGGAGGAAGATAACCTTCTTGCCTGGTTAGAGGAGAACAGCGAACTGCTATGGATCGCTCGCTCTGATGCCTATTTGGACTAAGTCGGGGTGAAGCGGTCTGTTGAATCATTACGAGGAAAGAAATACTATATCCTACGAAAACGTCGCCTTGGTCGCGTTAGACCGTCGCGGCGGGCGACAACCTCAAAGGGCCGGGGAAAATCCCGACGTCTGAGAGCTACCGCACGATGCAATCTTTCGAGCAGTGATTCTATCAGTTGCGGAAATGTTAGACGATGGCTCCATGACATTCCTGAGGTTGCGCCAGATGGCTTCAAGAGTCAAGAATTGCCGTCAGTCGAAGTATCGTCATATGGTATGAGAAGATCTCCACTTTTTCTTAGGTTCAAAGCTTATTCTTTTTGCAGCTCATGAACCATATTCACCGAGTCGCGATGGACGAGAGAATCGATCATTTTCCAAGCTCTGGAACTATGTGCACTGGGTCTGTGAGCAAAGACGGCTTATTTAATACGACCAACAGCGTAAGTGATTGAATCTTGCTTTGGGTGATGGAAAAATCTATGGCATTTCAAAGTCTTTGAAGACTATTCAGCATAGGATTTCATCATAAAGCCTACGTGGTAATGTATCTAGTTTTATTCAACCAGAATACAGCCCAACGAGATAACACGATGTACTTCCGTCTCATGCCGATAGTGAGGCGGTCTTGTGCAATAGCCCAAGGGCCAACCATCTAAAGCATGGCATAATGCCACCAGCATTTGCTATGAAATACTTGGGGCTCTGGTATTCTTTTATATCGCACCAATTAGGTCAATTCACGTAATTTTACTATCCTCAATGGTCATGTTGTAATGACAAGTGCCTGAAGTTACTCTATATTAATTTGAACTATACTTGGTATACTACTTACCTCTCGTATTGCATACAGCCATTATCATCCCATTTACCACTCTGATCCATCGGACTACGTGAAGAAAACGATAAAGTAGCCTGCAGGAATGACTTTTTTCCGGTTTGTCAAGTGAACTGGGTGAACAGTCTCCGTTTACAGTAGTAGGTGAAAAACCCGACTACTGGAGTCGAAAATAATTTCACACGCAATTATGAATAAGGGGAAATATTGGTCATGTGTTGATACTGGTACTGAAGGTGTTGAAGGTGTTGAAGGTGTTGAAGGTGTTGAAGGTGTTGAAGGTGTTGAAGGTGTTGAAGGTGTTGAAGGTGTTGAAGGTGTTGATGTGTTGATGTTGAACGGTTCCACATGCTTTAGCCAACGTGGATATCCCGGCGTTGGGATTTCCGACTATACCACATATTTTGATTGCCCTTAATTCCAACATTTTACCGGTGCTAGCTAAAAAACAAGGAAGCTTGGGTGAATTGAATTTCACAATACCTGCTAATATAGTATCAATTTAGAGCAAGCTATTCATGCTAGGTAACCAGCTGTAACTTATTCGGTAGAAAATCCTCAAGAGTAAATAAATATTCAGGGCGCCTTTCTATACCGAAGCTAAATCTATGAAGGGTCGGAAATTATTTATAAAACTTATTTGCCACGGAGCAACCCTTAATTTGGTAACAGGAGGGAATAGACTAGATGTTCCTAGGGTAGGTGAGGCTCCCTGGAGTCTGCGTGACTAATCCTGGTCTCCGATGCGTTCCTATAGCCCAACAGGATTATTCTTCGCGATAATTCACTATGCTCCTGGAAGCAGTATTGGGTTCCTGGGGCTAATTTCAGGTTAAGAACGGCTGGAAAAAGCCGGATAATTTTTTTTGGTGTCTATGTGCCTTGGCCCAGTATCCATGTTAGGCCTATATATTACTAGTAAATAGTCTGTGTTGTGCTTCAGGTTGAGTGAGAATGGTAGTTAGTCTATCAACTTTATACGTAGATAGGATGTAGGTTAAACTAAGCGGAGCCAGAACGCTCTTCTTGGTTGCCATACCATAGACCGCTGAGCAATTTTTCCTCTCCTAGACTGAAATCGCCTGTACGAACGTATGTCTGTAGGCTCGGTTAAGTCACTAGTTAGTGCGGTGTCACAGAGTATACTAACTAAATAGCTTATAAGCATGTTGACTCTATGTTGACTGGACACCAGGAAAGTATTGGCTTAACGCTGTTACTAATGCCTACGGCAGCGCCTACAACAGGCGAGACCCGGCGTCAACGTTGAGCATCAATTTCATAGCAGACAAGTCGAAAGCGTTCGCTGGTTAATCCTGGCATCCAAGTCTCAAGTTAGTAAGCCAAGCGCTTCTCATCCTTAAACTGCCTCTTTTTGATAGAGAGAGCACTGTTCCTCAACATTTCTAGTAGATATATAATTTCAATACGGAAGGAAGCCACAACATAAATAGTGTCATCCTACCCCGGTTAGCATTCTTCTCAATCCCAATTCACACCCGATCCGCAAGCTTGATTTTCAAGAATAACACACCATTACAACGCCGACGCTTACGAGGATAATAGCATCATAGTCCTAGAGAACGAGCAGCTAGAACGTGAGCTACTCGGAAAACCCCCCTCATTATATACCTATCCTCCCGGCGCGTGGTTTCTCGAAACCTTTCCGGCTACGTGAAAGATTGGACACAAGCGAATACATTTCGAGAATTGTATCAGAATTAGTATATATCAACCTCCTTTGCTGGACAAGCGCTGATTTACGTAGGAAAGATGCTCTCATAGAAGATTCGAGCTTGACCGTCAGAGCTTCTAGCCAATCTTGGAAGACCACAGTAGTGGTCTTTCATTTACTGTTCCCGACCGTAACCTTGCCGACCGGCCAGCGGAAAGTAACAATCGACGCGCCCTAGGTTTTATCCAGCTCGAAAAAGGACCGGTCGAATCACCATCGTAAATACTTACATACGACTCCCCGATTAATGCTCTTGGTCTAGGATTCTTAACTAAAGACGCCTAAGACCATCTTGTAGGACGTTACGGCGAGGGTATTAGTCAAGCTGGCGGCGTTGGTTCCTTCTCGAGATGGCTTCTAGGTGAGTATCGCCGCGAGTAGTTACAATTGGAGATTTGATATGTATATAGACTATACTTCGATTTCTTGTCCTTAGCGCTATCTCAGAAAACCACGTCGATCTAATAGGCCGATCCTGCTCTCTATATGGCAAACCTTCGGTCCTATATAGAGAGAGATATAGTAGCGGTGATCGGCGCGACGCGGGCTAAGTTAGGCCGACTAGTCGCGCCGGACGCGTTTTTGAATTAGCTCTGGTTAATAAGGATATCCGCGGACTTACCTACCCTTCCGGTATTAATTCTATACTATATAGCGACTTGATTCTTGATCCCTAGCTTCGAGGTTAGCTATATTATAATAGGATTACCTTAACTAATTCTACCGTAGGTAGCGTATACCTCTTTGCGTATAATTTCGCCTATTCGACCGCCTACCGCTACCGTTACAGACTCGTATCCTAGCGGGATACGGCTCGCTAAGTATAATAGATATAGGAGGAAGCTCTACGTAAGTAGAAAGATACTATCTTACCTCTACTTATCGACCTATTACGGAAGTATACCCGTTCTGCCGACGCCGAGATAATAGGCCCTCTTTAAGAGCTACTAGTAGTATATTAGATCTAGTAAAACTTACTACGTAAGTTAGCAGAGAAGGAATTCTTTTATAGTAAGAGATATAATAATTAGGTATATACTTAGGGATAAATAGTATTATATTTTAATAACTAATATAGATAGACTATAAAGATAATCCGGGATAGCCTCGGTAAGCGCCTAGTACGCCTACCCGATATACTATAGTATATACTACGTATCTACTACCCTATCCGAACCGTCGAAGAGGAGTAGTAAGTTCTGTTTAAAGATATAAAGCCCTATATCGGCCTAGATATAATATTCGTAAGAATAGTCGACTATATATTACGAGCCTACTTCGCTCTGCTGAGGTTTACTAACTATATTTAGGTAGTCTATGTCCGAGGCTCGGCCGGTAAAGTCGACGTATACTTTAATAAAGGACAGAGTACGCTTAAGATATATTACCGATAGTTAGACTTTGCTTATATATACTACCGGTTATTCTGCCGGCCCTAGTCGCCGAGTACCCTCGCCGACCCGAACGCCCCCTTTTTCTATTACTATATAGTAGAAGAGCTCTTAGTTCGATCGATCGTATCTATATTTAAAGTATATCCGACGGCCCGACTAGCAGAAATAAAATTTATACGCTAGATTAGATAGCGACTACGATATCTGCTGTATAGTATTAAGTTAAAGCTATACCCCGCGGGTATTCTAGTTAGTTAGGAAGATAATAAGACGGAATCTTTTCGTATACTCGGCCTGAACGGCCTAGACTATTATATTATCCTTTATAATAATAATTATACGAATAGTAAGACGGCGCTTCTTTACGATTAAGTAGGTAAGTAGTTATTAATTATCTAAGGAAAAACGCTAACCCTTTAGTATAGCCCTCCCTAGCGATATAGTACCCTATAGTTACCGCTAGTAGTTCGCTTATTAGATATACCGAATATACCTCTTTACCGGTCTATCGTATATATCGATATATTATACTATAATTACGCTAAACGAAGGTCGAGCTTTTTATAGGATACCGTCTGATCGACTATCGCCGGGGTCGTATAAGAGTATAGGGGGTCTTTCCTAGTAAATCATTCGGAGAGTAGCTTTACTCTATAATATAATAATCTAATAGGAAGGTAGAGTACGGGTAAGCTATACGCTATAGGAAGATAAGCGGTAATATCATGATCTGGAACTAAATATATTCTATACTAAATATTCTATATATACCTAGGCGCCTGAAATTAACCCGATACCGTATAGTCGTCTTATCTTAAGTACGATTAAACGTTAAACCCCTCTAGATTTCCTATCCACGATAGACAAGGTGAGGGTAATTATTAGGTATATTACAGATAGAATATAGGGACCTATGAAATCGACGCCGAAAATGATAACCTCTAGCGCCAGAAACGGCCGCCTTTCCACCTATAACTTTGGATAGCGAGCCGCTACTTAACCGCCTAGTACCTTATACTGCCCGCTATTCTGTACCTAACTAGTACTATTAGTTATCTATCTCTCGTCCTATTATTAGTACTTGACTTTAACGATTATTCCCCCCGTTTCTACTAGCGACTAAACGACGCCGAAAATAGCTCCCTTCTACCTCTAAACTAAAGGCCCCCTCCTTTTTGTCTAGCCTAGTCGAGCGGCTATAAGATACTTCGTCTGCTATCTCCCTCGAGGGTCTTTTAATAACCTTCTTATCCTATCTCCGCTACCTTAATCGGCCTCGATATACTTAACTCCTAAGTCTTCTATTATAGAATCTAAACCTTAGCCTTTATCTCCGAATTCTCCTTATAGCGCCTATTTCTATACCCCTAGCTTAAGTCGATGACTACTAATACTAGACTAATCCTATCCTTTGCGAGGAAACTCGAGCTAGACTAAAATATTTCCGGAGCCTTAGATAGCTTCCTCTAAACTTTAAGCTAAGAACGCTAATAGGAATCTATTAGTATATAGTAGGGGGTATATCGGCCCCTAAATAACCTAATTTATCCGATCTATTATATATCTAAATAAAGTCTTAAAGACTATACTAGTATATCTTTTTAGCCTAATAGAATATAACCCGCTTTTTAGCCGATAGAATCGCTACGGTCGAACGGTACTAGCGGAAGTAAGTTAGCCCTAATAAAATAAATCTTATAGTTAGGGAATAACACAGAAATAGATTTTGTATTTAATCGAACTAGGACTACGTAAACTATCTTCTACTAGAAGATAAAGCTATTTATATAACCTTTTTCGACTAGATATTCAAAATATCACGAGAGAAAGTATTTTAATTATACGACGAATACTAGCGCCGTCTTTATTAATACTTCTAACTATTCGCCTATCGCGGTATTAATAACGATATTTATACGTAGATACGACGTATATAGTTACTTCTTCTGTTCTAAAGGAGACTAGGCTAACTAGAGTATAGTTTCTTAATAGTATATTTCCGGCTAAGCGTAAAATTTCTAGACGAATAAAGGATAAGAATACTCTAGATATAGATATCTTTTATATAATCTATCGGTATTACTAGGTCTATTCACGGTTTTTTCGTTACGGAAGTATAATCGTCTAATTTACTACTATTTAACTCTAGTCCGCTATTACTAGGACCCGACCCGGTATCTTACTTCTATAGAATACCTCTCTATCTAATAATTCCTTCCTAGGTAAGCGTAAATAAAACCCTACTTTTTAGAGTAATCTTCCGAAATATATCCCTATTATAGATCTTTCTAACTTAGTCTACTATCGTGATATTAAACTCTTCTATCTTTATAATCCTTAGAGTAAATATAACGTTCTCTATATAGTTATAGAATTTCGTAACCTAAAAGGTTAGCTAGAAGGCGCTAATAGATAAGCGTGATTATAATCGTAAATACTAGAGTAATACTAATAGTTACTAGTAGAACTAAATTTTTTATATATAGCGACTATTAATTAGTATATTATCCGATTACCTAAGTTATTTCTTTCGTCTTTCGAGATAGAGCGTTTATTAATACCGATCTTATACTAGAGCTTATTTAGCGGTTATATATTCTAAAACGTAGTTCCTTCTTACTACTCCGCTAGAAGCCCGAGATTCTTAATACGCCCCTTCTTCGGTATTCTAAGCGTATAACGTATAGCTATAAGCTTTATCCGTCGTTACCGATAACTTATAAGTTAAGTCGACGAGTACTTAAAGAGTTAGATCGAGATACTTAATTCGAAGATAATATTAGATATTATAACTTTCGCTATTAGACTGTAAATAAAGTTAATCGTAAGTTACTCCTATATATAGTCTTTAATAACTTTATTACTATATCTACGGTAGTCTTATTATATTAGATCTAACTAGGAGCGGATAGGGAATTTTACTAGCTAGAAGTAGTAAAGGGTACTAGGTTAGTTAGATAACGTAGTTTTCGAAAAATACTACTAGTTATAGTTTATTAGATACGATCTCTAATATATCGTTCTCCTTCGACTATCTTAGGAGGGTTTATTACGCGTTACTAGTAGTATATTTAGGAAGAGGGACCTATTAGTACTATCTAAGCTTACCGATACCTATAAGTATACTATTTACTAATATCCGGAAATACTTAAGTTAAAATATAAGAAGAGAGAGCTTATAGCGGAGATACGATCTCTAGCTAGTATAGTAAAGAATACCGAAAAGCCCTTTCTATATCTTTATTAATAGTATAAAGTTATCGATAGAGAGATAACTAAGCTTCGTAAGACTTTAGCGACTAATACCTAAGAGATAGCTAGAAAGGATTATTTCTGTAATATACCTATACTCGAAGTCGACCGATAGATTAAATAGCTTCTTAGCGATCCTTTTACCGAATTATATAATATAGATAGTTCTAATAATAAGGACTAGGAGTTACCTACCCTAACGTATATTTTTCCTAAACGCGCTCGCCTCGTTAAGAACTTTTATAGATCTAAAGCAGAGAATTATAACGAAGATAAGCTACTCGCGCGTTATATCTAGGTAACTAAGGATATAGTTACTCTCCTAAGTCTCTATAAGCCTAGTAGGTAAGGTAATCGTATTAATTAGAAATTTAACGATAAGAATAATAATATATTAGACTAGCTAGAGGATCCCTTATCTCCTAAAGAAGATAATATAAAATACCTAACGGATATCTATATTATTTACTATAGTATATCCCGTCTCTCGGCGTCGAACCTATCTCTGTATAGATTTCCTTCTAAACGTCTAGATTCTCTTCGTCGCTATCTTATCGACTTTTATCTACGCTATATCTACGACGGAATTAGCTATACCTAGAAGGCTTACCGTAATCTTCCTAGATTTACTAGTATTACTGAATTTCTAGTCTACGCTAGTAATAAGTATATATACGATATTAAGATTAAACTATATTACCTACTAAGGATACTATAGTTTAACTATAGCGACGATTCCTCTAGAAATAAGTCTACGGAGCCGGAGACTTAGTAGGGTACCGAAACTCCCGCTTCCTCTCTCGATTTTGATATAGTAAAGATTAGCCCTCGGTTGATAGCGCCTAGTTCTATTATAGTTATAGGGCTATTAACCTACCCGCTAAGTACTAAAATTTTCCCGTCCTCTGCTAGCTATTCGTTAACTACCACCGATTTAAACTTAACGGAGAATTCTATACGGCGAGTAACAAGAGGAGCGGTAAAGGCGGTAAATCTAGAACCTAGTGCTTAGCTTTAATTATAGTATACGATACGCTTATCTCTAAAACGCGGGCGCCTAGAAGAGTAGTCTGGTGGGGAGTAGAAGGGGAAAGGGCAACCAGATAGAATAGAAGCGTCTACTATCAAGCCTACGCCTCGTCGATCAAAGCGATTACGAGCTCGGTGAATCTTGGTCTTGAATTTTTTTTTATTTCTATTTTTTGTATTCAGTTGTAAGCTAGAACGTTTTAATAGGTATAGATCCTTCCTATAGTTAATAATTCGAATATAAGCACGGAAGCCTTTTGTCCCGCGTTTCTTTCTTCACTAACCTGCTTTTAGTTTGGCTGGACATCTGAAGGTTATTATCACGTAGAGGAGCCACAACAGGTACGCGCCGTCTTAGCGCCCACCTAGAACTCAACGCGCGAAAGACCACGATTTTCCATTTGGAGGGAAATCGTGGTCTTTCGTCTGCTCAAAAGATGAAAATTCCCTTTGCACACTTAAGTTTTGTGTAATAGAATTATGCCTTATGAAGGCTCGCGTTCCTGGTCTTGCTGGACCCCCCAGTCTTGCTGGACCACCCGGTCTTGCTGGACCCCCCGGTCTTGCTGGACTCCCCGGTCTTGCTGGACCCCCGGTCTTGCTGGACCCCCCTTCCACACGCAGCCTTCTTCCACACGCAGCCCTCTTCCACACGCAGCCTTCTTCCACACGCAGCCTTCTTCCGTACGAAGCCCTCTTCCACACGCAGCCCCATTCCGTACGTGGAAGGGCTCCGTGTGGAAGGGGGGTCCAGCAAGACCGGGTGGTCCAGCAACTGTGGACTCGAGGAGCTCTACTCCCTTCTCTGAGTGTAATAAAAGGCCTCCAGAAATAAGAACAAATGGCTAGGGTTGTAGGCCCCGACGGTGAGTGTCATGGTTTAGCCTGACAAGTTTGCGATACTATATATATTAGGTCCTGGATCATATCCGCTGATCGCGGATATAGTGGTCTTTTTGGCCCACGTAGGGAATCAGGTGACCCAGGATGATACCTTTACAGCGAGCTTGAATATGAATCACGTTTTGAGTGCTACGTGGATATGTGACAGACTTCTCAGTGGCCAGGGCTATCAGAGAAGCGTTTCTTGAACCGTTTACCATCCCAAGAACTCTAATAATACAAGCCAATCTTCTCAGGAGGAGCTCTGACATAAGAGGGGATTCTCATAAATGATATCTTCTCAAGAGGAGACTTATGAGACATAGCTCTTAAGAGACTTGGGCTCTTGAGAAGGCGGTTATGTGAAGGCATTCTTAAGAACGATCCATTCTCGGATATGCGGTCTCAAGACTTATTTCCTCTTGAGAGGAACTGCTTAGATCAGCGATGTGCACAAGACGGCAGCCGTATCAAGACTTCCATCACAGACGGCCCTACCTTCCGAGAACCTTGTTATGGGCCCGCAGGATTCAAGAGAGGACATACAGAGGACAGCAAAGTTGGGACACCATTCCACTACCGCCTTCCTGAAATAGCTATACCGCTTAGTATACCGGCCTTTTATTGGTGGCGGGCTAGTTTCACGCAAACACGTTCCCGTCATGACTTTGGCGGTTCAGAACCATATCCCCGCCCCTTGGACATTGTTCTTTGAATCCCCCACGCCTCCGGTCCAAATCATAGTGACCTTCAGAAAAAAAAGAACATGCTTAACCTTGGCCCAATAGGTTTCGATGACTTCTACAGTATGACCACAAGACGTCACCGCCTTCAACCTATGGTTCGGGTCAGAACGCGTCTCCAGGATAAGGCTGTTGTCTACCTAGGGCCGCAGGTCCTACAACATAAGACTATAGTCAGAGGACTTGGGGCCCTTACGGTTACTAAGCCAGGGTGGCCGCCAGTTGACGGCTTGAAGGCTGTTGTTAAGATGGGTGATAGTAAGATTGGTTGTTCTTAACTTATTTACAGAGGAGGGGTAACCCGTCTTTATATCTTTGACCCTAAACCCACTTAGCCGCCGACCACCGTGATATTCAACAGTGATATTCAACAGATATGGTCATCAGACTATTAAGATGGGTGATAGTAAGATTGGTTGTGCTTGACTTATTTACAGAGGAGGGGTAACCCGTCTTTATATCTTTGACCCTAAACCCACTTAGCCGCCGACCACCGTGATATTCAACACAGACGCTGGTCGTACGACCAGCCCGACCACAGGACCGCCAGCTGGCGACCGCACCAGACGTGAGTCTCTAGTGGTCGTCTATCTACGTCCCGGCGGTTAATTCTTCGAGTTTCCAGCCCAACAAATCCCTTCCTGGGAGTAACTATGCCTGTTTTCAGGGATATACCTGAATCATACGCGGTAAGTAGAGGAGATGGACCCACCTGGCGCATCTGGGTTTCCCTGAACGCGGAAAGCCACCTCGCTTTTGCTTCCTCGCGCTACGTCTTGTATCTAGAGTCCACTGTAGCTTTTCCTAATATTGCTTAATCAACTACGCCTGCGATGGGATCATACCTTTTGTATGGGTCTAATAAGCTTCATTTCGGAAGACTCCAGGCTATTTGCATGAGATTACGGAGTAGTTCTAGAGGTAATCACTGAATCAACCAATCACATTCCGTCTACCCTAGGATGACTAGCAGCTGCTCTAGGAATTTTAACTAGAGTTTCAGAATCAATATAGCTCCCAGGAGGGGGTTTCCATGTCTCTAGAAGGGGTTTGAAGCTCTCAGGATTGCGGGTTAGGTTGCCTAGGAGTGCAAAATTTGTCTCTGGGAACGTCAACATCCATCGACTCTAACCACCTGCCGATTGCGCTGGCCATCAAATGGGGCTGGCAACCTGTAGAGCCAAAGAGAAAGCGCCTATGATCCAAGACAAACCTACCAATCCTGCGACAAGTGACTCAGGAGCACCTCGCTAGAGCGAATGATGCCACGGAACTCAATGGAATAGAGGGTATCGACGAGGTTGTATCGACCCTCGTTCAGGCCCTGAATGCTGGTATTAAGGCATCTACCCCGTGGTCTAGCCCATCCCCTCGCTCAATCCCTGGGTTCAACCAAGAGTGTAAGCAGCTCTGTACAGAAGCCCAGCAGCTCCGTCGACGGTGGCAACGTACAAGACAGGATGATGACTACGCGGCATACCGTCAAGCCTGCAATAGGAAGGGTCGGCTCGTCTAGAAGACCCTTCGAAATCATCATCGCTAAAGAGTAGAGGAGGCATCGGCGTCACTATCTGGTCTCTGGAGTCTGGTTAAGTGGGCCAAAAACCGATACAACATATCGGCAGCCTGCACGCTAGCACTGGTGAAACAGGACGGAGGACTCGCACAGGAGCCAGAAGAAAAGGCCGAGACACTACGCCAAACCTTTTTCCCACCCCCGCTCCAAGCCGACCTTTCGGACATTAAAGGATATACGTATCCGCCACCAATCGAATGCCCGGATATTACTATTCTAGAGATCGAGAAAACAGTGCGCAGGACGTCTCCGAACAAAGCTCCCGGCACTGACGGAATCGTCAACGGAATCTTGCACCAGACGCTTGACATCCTTCTTCCGAGTCTCTATACGCTTTTCAACGCTTGTCTTCAACATGGCTACTGTCCTACACACTTCAAGGACTCGATCACGGTAGTACTCCGGAAACCAGGGAAAGACGATTACACGCAACCGAAGGCATATAGACCAATTGCACTGCTGAATACCCTAGGAAAGGTGACGGAAGCCATCATCGCAAACCGACTTTCCTATTTAGCAGATGTGCACCACCTTCTCCCAAGTCGACATACGGGGGGCCGTAAACTCACATCGACGGAGCATGCCATGCACCTCCTACTCCAACGAATACACCAAGCGTGGTCTGAGGGTAAGGTAGCCTCTTAGTTAGTTATCATGTGATTTATTTGTCATCAAATGCACCTGAGAAATCTCTGCCTTTGCTTCACTTCGCTTTTAATCAAAGGATCATCTCCATTAGAGGCCTCGGGTCTCCCGATCCAAGACCATTAACACGGCGATGTTCCACAGTTTTCTTCGTCGCGCGCAAGGCCCTGCGCGTGGCATCCTACGTTTCCCGAATCGTCGTGCTTTCTCATACGTGTCAACGCACCAAACTTTTCCAGCTAGCCTATATCGATTTCAGATACACCGCGACTCAAAGCTGTACGACAGAGCCGTTGAACAAGATGACTGGGAGTATGAGGACGGAGTTGAAATCTCTGCAGACGGCTTGGTACATCCGAATATTACAGCTGATTGTACGCGAAAGCAAATTCACATTTTTCGCCTGCTAACTTTTTCAGTTTCTAACGGCGCATTATTTATGCCGAACACGCACTTTATGCAAGAGATCACACGAAGGTCGTTTGATAACTACTTAGATAACGTGGAAAGTGGTCAACACACTGCCGAACCTCATTATTTGTGCATACCTAAAGGTGATTAAAACCTCTTGTCGTAATATGCGAAGCTAATTTATTTCTACCCAAGGAACCACTATCCCAAAGTCATTGATTCTTTTCCGCGAGCGCACTTCTCGTTTCTCCCTTCAGCCTGCGCATCCTATGACACTGGGTAGTATGTTCAACAAAGCCCCTATAAGAGATAGAATTGCTAACAGGCCAAGGCCTGAACAAAATGTTGACTCAGTTTTATCTCCACTATAGACGTGTTTTTAACCCAGACGATTGGCTTGGTAGACACCCCTACCATGAAGCATCTTTTGATGATCAGGAAGAGTGGATGAACACATAATATGCAGGAGGGAGAAAAATGAGGTTAATCGACATTCACCTGGCACCTTGCACCTCGTAACAAACTTTGACACTGAATTGACAGACCCGCGCTCTAGGGAAGGTCAGGGCCTAAGGCCTCCCGTCTTGTCCCCTGAAGTTTTTGATGCAAAGAGCTTCTGAAATGCAAGGCATTGTTTCTCTTGATGCGTCACCCAAGGATGGTTTTCTTCCATAAGCCACCATCTGCTCCTTCTTGTATAATTTCGTAGCTCATGTGCAGCTATTCCTCGCTATTGGACACGAGCGTCATCCCAGAATCGAGCTATTTATTCCTTTTGGGGGGGACGGACCCTCCGGGAGCCGTGGTAGTAGCTCCTGCGAACAAGCAAAACCGTGCCTTGACTGGATCCTCGGGCACAAAGTGAAGCTCAAGCACGGGTGAGCTTGCTCACAGGAGTTATTACCAGAGATGACATATCTCGGTTTAGAATACGCTTTAGAGCGCACTTTATTGGCACTGTGGAAATGTCAACGGACGTACATCGTGGGCAAGCATAAGGTATTCGAGGACATTTAGCTGGCGTCTTACCTAACGTGGACTAAAGGATCGTTTTCGCGAAAATTGGGGCAATGAAGAATATGGGTAAGAAATTCGAATATATTTAGGAGGAGAGTTGAAACGTGAAAACGCCAACACATCACTACCACTCTCCTCACATCTGTTGAGTATAAGCCACCTCACAAGCTTTCTGTGGCCACTCTTCGCATAGGGTTGCGACCAATGGACTTGTGGAAGGACATGGTCAGATCAAACAAAATACCGACAAATCTCGAATTGACGTTCTGAGCTGTGGGTGGTGTTGTTGGTGTCGTTATATTGCGATATCCGTATGCTGAGCCCATGAACTATACCTACGTCTCTGCCCCGAGCCCAGCGTGTCATCGTCAGTCTCCAAGCCGTAAACCGTTGTCGGGCAGGACAAATGTAGTGACAAGTTCCGTTCTCCGTCGTTGGGGGGGACGTGTAACGAGGCACGACTTCCTCTTAGGTCCTGGTTCTGTATATTGGTGTTTCGTGAGGGTAGAGGTTGACTTTGACGGGTTGCAGCATCAGAGCAGAGAGTTTGGTTATCGTTCTTGGGCGTAGGTTCTTGCAATTGTTCTGACTGTGTTGTGTTGATCATGTCCGGCCTTCTGCATCACGTCTGCATCGCGTAATCTTCGAGATCCGGCACCGTAAACGATTGTCGGGCGGGATCAATGGAGTGGCAAGGTCCCTTATCCGTCGTGGGGGCGTACGTGTGAGGGGGCACGACTTCGTCTCTGTACTAGGGCTGTGATGTTTGGTGTTTCGTGAGGTTCGGAGACTCGATTTTCGGCGCGTCGGCGCGTCGTGGAAAAGTTCCCAGCGGGCACCACGTAGAGGTAGGAGCTCGTCGCCCGCAAAGCCCTTCCCGGAGGGTATTTGGCTGCGCCTGGGAACTGTACTCGAGGTTCCAGGAGCAAAAAAGCTCCTAGAGTCGACTTACACGTTCTTGGAGCCGTGTAGAGCTAGCGCCGTGTAAGCTCATGTACTCCGTGTACTGTATCCTTAACATCAATCTCAGGTACACCCTAGGCGATCCCAGAAGTACTTCAATCACCCGGAGATCCGCTGTTGACCTCTAAGAACGGCTTGAGGTTCCAGGAATCCCCTATTATGTCAGATCTCCTACCGAGAAGATTGGCTTGTGTCACTAAAATTCTTGGGATGGTATCTGTCTCAAGAGAGGGTTCTCAGGGACCTATATCTACTTGAAATGGTCATCATGATTGTCTCGGCCTCCCAAAACGACCCGGCGTGATTGAAAAGGTTTCCTCTTCTACCCTATCCAGCGCTCGGGAAGCCATTGCGAGCAGTTGCCTCTCCTTAGTTAGTCGCCCTGCCGCGATAAGTGCCTGCTCTTCATGCTCAGAAATCATGAAGATGGCATTCCTGCCGTCCGTGGTGGCCGCACGGAAACATTGAGCCGGTCTGAGACTTTGAAGACGTAAATCATACAGTGAATAGCCTTTCCATGAATACTTTCGCGCAAGTCGCTCTAGCGGCGATGGATCTGACAGGTTTACGAGGAGACGATCTGACTGCCTCCACTGTTCTCGTTCAAATGCCTAGAGATGAATCTCAACCGGCCCTTGATGTGGTTGAGGCGACACCGCTACTGCAGGCATGGAATCATCGGCGGAAGAGGTGTGACTGGAGGGCTTTCTGATAACATACCGGGAAACCGGTGTTCCCTCATCACTGTTCTCTACTGTGGATTCAGGCTGACCATCATGGAGGGGAACGGGCGGCAGATCGGGACTGGTGACATTTATAGCAGGAGTTGTGAGCTCTCTCTCCGTATGCACTGGTACCTCACTCCATTCCTCCGTTTCAGGGTATTCTTTAGGGTATACTTTAATACTCTAATTTTGAGATTAGGACTTCACTGCGGATTTATCTAGCAAGAGAGACATACAGGTCATCGTATATACAACAGCGTTAGTTCATTCAAGTTTGTTGGTAACCTCAATGAACTTCTGGAAGCACTTGAGAGCTTCACCGCTCTCAACTGCCCAGCGTGCTCGGCGGACACCTTCTTTCCAACGACCGCCGCCAGGACCACGCTCAGTAATGACTTTACCGTCATCTCCAGGACCCATGTTGCTGCTGTCAGCTTCACAGATGCCCGAAGTGACCAACAGAGCAGCCACATTAATCAGGACAAATGCCAAGGTTGGATCATCGCGCGGAAGCTCGTTTCGGAGAATACTCATAAGCATCGCGGCATTGTCCTTAGGCATCTTGCGGCCGTACACGGCGGTCAGAGGGTATGTAGGCAGGCCGAAGTCAGAGGGGTGAAGCTGGAAGGTATCAAGTTTGACCAGAGTACGAGGCGTCTGCTCTCCATCGTGACCTGAACAGTCCTCTAGCAAATTATTAAAGGCAGGGTTCGGATACTCAGAGAGTCTCCAGCAGTTTGTCTTGCCCGCGCAGCTAATCTCATCCATATCTTCCTCGCCACAGACAACCAGAGCCTTCCTAGCTCCGCTTTGTCGAAGGGCCTCAATAAAGGCTGGACCTAGGCTCTGATAGGCCACGCCAACAACTCGCGCCTCTAGTGCCCATTCCACGGGGTTTGCTAGAGGACCCATCAGGTTGAAGATAGTGCGCAGACCAAGGCCGCGACGCACGGGATTGGCGTATATCATCCCAGGATGGAAGTTAGGAGCAAATAAAAAAGCATAATTGGTCTCTTCGTACACCTTGGCCACATTACTTGCATTGATAGCAGAGATCTTAGGAGGTACAGGTTGAACCGCATTAAGAATATCTGCAGCTCCAGAGAATGAAGTTTGCGCTCGATTCCCATGTTTAGCGCTCATTAAAAGAGGCGATGCAAGGATTGAGGATGTCGTAGAGATATTAAAGGTCGAATGCGAATCTCCTCCGGTTCCGACGATATCGCACTATCAAAGAGAAGACAAATCAGTATTCAAGGTCAATCGAGGCCCTAAATCAGCAAAAGCGCATACCAATCCACCATTATAGTTCCCTTCATGTCGGCCACGAGTTTTGATCGCTTTTTCCAACGGCGCTTTCTCAATCTGGCAAGCAGTCTCTCGCATACGCAGAGCGCATTTCGCAATGACACCAGCTTCCTTATCTTTGCCCGTCGAGTGCAGCAGAGTCAAAAAACCCGCCATTTGGATTTCTGATAGCCTGTTCTCAAAAATGAGAGCAAATGCAGAAGCAATGTCCTCTGCGCTGACCTGAATATCGGCTGCCGCGGGGTATGCAAGACGTTGAAGAATAGGAGTGATGGATATAGGGCCTGGATTCTGGAAAGTTTCCGGAGGGGCCATTGCAAAAGATTTAGGATCAAGTGGGACAATTGAATTATTTCACGGTCTTCGAAGGGGGTTTTGGTACTCGTCGTGGTGCTGGAGAGGCCACGAGTCAACGGGCTCTCGCATTTCCTCCACACCTACCGGCAGTAGTCTTCACCGCCAAACCCGTCTCGACCGCCTAAAAATGTGGAAAGGTGGCTTTTCAACAATCAACCGAGTTGGTTGCCCCTCATCAATCACGACTTATCCGTGCTTACTGCCCACCCATACCGCTCCGCGTATGGGTGCGCCCACAATCCCCGTCAATCCACAATCCCCGTCAATTTTTTAATGAAATCGTCAAAACTTCGAATCGCCAGGTGCGCCAGCACTGCTGCAGCACCGGTGACCCCGACTGCGCCCATGAACCAAATCACACACTCACCTCCGCTAATTGCTCATTGATCTCCCACTCAGCCGCCTTCGTACCGCAAACTGGATGCCCTGGGATAATCCGCACATATTGCAGTAAGGAGGCCAGTCAACGTGCAGACACAACCACTTCGCGATATATGATAACCGGACCGTCAGACGTAGCACTTGCAATCGCGTTTTAATTCTCGGATACCTCAACGACTTGCAGGCTGAGGTTATGACACTTATGAATGTTAACCTACAGATCCCCTTGCTCCGCGTCATGATACACTTTTGGATTCACACTATTTAGCTTGGGTGCTATTATAATTGCATGACGACAATCTATAATTTAAATGCTATCTTTAATCTATATCGATGATGGAAAGGGAGAAAATTTTTCTGTACGAGATCTAGCTTTACCGTATGTATTATATACAACGTCCAATGGTCGGGCCAAATAGAAATAAGCCTTTTGCAACTCACCATTTTTTTATTGCTTGGCCCCGAGATTTTGATATTTTAGGCTGAATCATTTGCTGGTCTTAAGTTTGCCGCTGCAGATCCAGGCGGAAATACTTGCGAATCTCCTCGCCCACCTTCAAGACCTCAACGCGACTCGTTCTGGAGACCACTAAGAAAAAGGCCAGAAATACCCGGGAATTCGCCGATAGCGGGGGAACATAGTCCCCCGACCGGAAGAAGGACTTTCCCATGACGACATGTGAGCTTAAATGCGGGTGCACTTCCAGGAGCGTCTCGCATGCGTCGGGAGTCTCACAAATGCCTCCCTGGCGATCGTGGCTGGCGATGAACAAAATCTGGCACCACAGTGGATACTGGCCCGTAGCGGTCTCTTCCTGAAACGGCGACATCTGTCGCGTGGCATGCGACAGTGCCTGCATGCGTGGATGATCGCCCAAGGCGGCCAGGAGATGCAGGGCCACATAGTCAATCCCGTAGGCGACTCGGGTAGCGTAGAGCGATTGAAAACCGGGAGGCCGTGCATTGATCTCGATCAAAAAACATCTGGGGGCGTCGAGACACCCTGCACGCTTGCGATCCAGATCCAGGACCCCATCTTCCGTGGTTGTATACGCCATCGTAGAGTCCCGGACGCGTGCCTCGAGGTGGAAGACTCCTGTGCGGAAGCCGACCGCCCGCAGGATGTGGAGCAAGGTGTCGTGAATGCTATTTAGTTCCTGTGGCGGTAATGTCGAGGGCAGGAGATTGGCTTGTTCGCCGAAGTCAGCTTTGAATCCGGCGTCAACGGCGTCAGCAGCGCACGGGAAGTCATCCGACGCCTCGAAGAAGAGCACACGGCCGTCGAGGAGGACAAAGTTTGCGTCAACCTCGGGCCCATTCACGTAAGTCTCCACGAGGATTCTGGGACTGGCGGGGCGAGAGGGAATACCGGCAGCCGCCTGGAGCAATTCCGTCCGGTTATGGATCTTAAACACGTTCTCCGAGCTCCATCCCGTCGAGGGCTTGACGATCAGCGGATACCGAGGAATGAATTGTGACGAGGTCAGCAACCCGTCCAGTTCCGCCAGACTGGCGGCGGAGGCAAACTGGAAGCCATCGTCCCCGTCCTCGATAGCAGGAGCAGCACTGAACGCGCGCGTTTGGGACTTATCGACACTCGCTGCAAACGCCGCTGGAGGTTCGGTGGGAAGACCAAGGATCAACGCGGCTTGCGCGACGGCGACCAAGCACGGATCCGACACGGTGAAGAGGCCGTCGACAGGAAGGCAAGTTTGCACTGCTGCGACAATGCGGTGCGGAAGATCGTCGTCGAAATTCATGTCCATCGGTATAAACTCGTGGTACAGATGGTTGTACGGCGACTTGATCAACCAGTGGCCGGGATGGTCGAGTATGACAAGCCGGATGCCCAGGTCGTATGCAGTCTCAAGGATGGGCTTGGCCGCTTCGGTATTCTTCCTCCCATTGAACATGACCAAAGTCTTGGGCAATGGAGCATGATCAAGCAGCCAAGGATATTGCAATTCTTTGGCGATCATTTGACCGAGGCTGGCCACATCACAGTTCTGCTGCTTGACGCGGGTGCGGCATACAAGGAGCATGCAAACGCTGAGATTCAGGACAACTGCGAGAGGCATATCAGCCTTCGGGGCTTCATATCGCTGGCTGAACTCGGTCCGATCGATGAAACTCAAGCAGGATTGGAAATTCCACAGTCGGTCTCGGAAAGCGTTGGATCGGGCCGCGAATCCGGTCCGCCGGGGAACAATGAGCTTTAACAGGGGAGTTTCATCATCGCATCCGAACTGGGCCCGATATGCAGTGAGCAAGGACAAAAAGGTCATCACACCGTCAGATTGTCTCCAAAAGCACCAGGACCAGTCAGCATGACAGTAAACCAAGCAGGCACCGGGAAAGCGGGCGTGGACTCACGCTGGATCCGGAGTTCTGGATCGCAGTATATCGTTACTCTCACCCTTGGAGGTCAACTGGACTTGGATGTCGATCACTTCAAAGAATGAATGACTGGGATCTGTCTGCTTGTTGGAGTCACAAACAAGTTCGACTAGTGATCTGAACCGGTTAGAACGAGCGATTGTCTGACAGAATATGGAGGATAATGCCTCCGTGGGGGGTGGGAACTCACTCTATCCATTGAAGCCGGAGGATACTTGTATTTTCTGGGGTTGAAGGCATGGTGATTCCTCAGAGGAGCTGTCCTGTTGGCAGATGCCATCATGGGAGATTTTCTGGAACTGAGGAAGTCATTTATGTGTTATGGATTGACTGGAACGAGACAGGGGTAGTCCTGTTAGTGCCCCTGTAACATTTTCATTTCAAGCAACATAAATGCAAATGCAAATTACTGGCTGTTTGTATTTTCACGCTAACGACGGAAAGGCCAAAAAAAATAAGCGCCGGTCAAGTTCAATCTGTCCTCGTCCACACATTACTCCGGCAACATCATTGATCTCTCGTGGACATCAGAGTCCCTAGCACAAGAACGCTGCGAGAGCTGCCGGCACCAGGAAAATCTCATGATCATTATTGCTGTGTGGACTTCGACATGCCTTGGGATCCGGGCACCTCCCGTAGAACGGCGGCTGTGGAAGGAAGCGGACTAGGAGGCATGAGCAACAGGTGTGCTCAAATCGCTTAGTAGTTTAATTACTGTAACAAATTAGTTTACTAACTAATATAACCCACAGGCGAGTGGCACGCACGGGAAGACCCAAACAAGTCCCCTGCGAAATAAGCCGGGGCTTGACTTCAACGATTGGCCCCCACCTCATATCCGTGCCTACCGCCCACCCAAACCGTTCCCGGTTTGGGTGCGCCCTAATTCCTGACCTTTCCGAATTCTTGACCTTTTTGTAGATAAATCGTCAAATTTACCACCCAACTGGCTAATTATCAACAAAAAAAGGCTCTCCTGCTAATCTGGCCGCTTCCGCATTTGCAATTGCCCGCTGAATAGATTCCTCTGACCGCTGTGGGGGTTCGCAGCCATGCACCTTCTTGTATAGCTTAACTATCTTCCTTTCTTGCTTAGCCGAATCCTCCTTCTTCCTAGCCTCAATTGACCGATTCGCATCGCGTGTGGTTAATATACCAGTTTGGCTAAGCGGCTTAACCTGTCGCTTAGTATATTGGCGACGTGTTGGCTGCTGGCATTCCCGTATACGCTGAATCGAATCCTGCGTCATATCTAGCTCCTCCGCCATCTCTTTTTGATGCTCTAAAACCCTGCAAATATTTCGCTTCAATTTGCCTAAGTTGCTATCAAGCTTGTCGAGATGTTTGGTAATCTTAGCCTGATTCTTCGATAGTGCTTCAATAGATTTCGGAGGGCTATTTTCAACACTAGAAGACGAGAGATTAGGTCGTGGTGATGGTGTACGCGATGCCCATCGAAGATCTGGTGCATATAGATCAGGGATCTCTAGCTGATTAGTAAGATCTGCTACAATCTTACTACCCTTAACTGGATAGATCCCACGCTCTCTAAAGGAATCGCGGATAACCCGCTGCGAAAAGGCCTCCTTGCGAATTGGCCCGATAATCGAGAGGAAATCCGATTTCCCGTAGGGCTGGCCACCCCAGAAAGCTAGCTTATTATTCATCATCCGAAATTGCTGCTTATAATTCAGAAAGGGTTTTCCGTCAAGTGGTTGACAAAGATGTATTGTATGCGGTAGAAATGCAAAAGGGATAATTGCATTATCCTCGTAGGTTTGAAGAAATTCGAGTGTAAGATGCGCGCCGTGGCCGTCGAATATAAGGACGCGCTTTTTATCCCGATTCACACGATGAGCAGTCGATTGGATAAAATAGCCTAGCCAGGCTAGAGCTAATTCATCAGAAATCCAGCCATTGGGAGATATAGCCGTCAACGTGTCTGGTGAGAGAGTTTCGCTGCCGTAGAACTAGGCCTCTATAAGGTTTTTGCCAGTTCCTTTGAAAATAAACAGAGGGTCCATCTGCCAGCCGTCCGCAGTAATACACTCGAGAGCAGTGATATTTTCGCCTCTCTCTGTTTCGGCAAGATCAGGGCAAGATGATTTAGCCCCAATAACGTTTCGTGGTCGCCCTTGACCTGGTTGAAAGCCGCATTCATCGAAGTTGTATACTAGCCGAGCAGGGACGTTATGGAGAACGTTTTCTAGTAGGTCGTACCAGTGTTGAAGAAGCCCTGCATCCTCCGCTTGGATTTGCTTCAGTTCCTTAGTCTTTTGCTTCATAGGGCCTAGGCCTAGATGCGTTGGTAGGCGCTTCATGAAGTAATACGGCCAGTTTTTACCAACCTGCCTATCCGGCTGGCCCGAACGCGCCAGTGCGCGATTTGCCCATACAGCTACTACCACAGGAGTAGGTGGGAGGTTCCAGCCATACATCCTGACTATCCAGCTAATCAAGGCTTCCTCCTGGTAGGGCACTAGGACCTTCCTAAGCGATTTGGTAGGTGTAATTAGCGATTTAGCCTTTTCGACGCGTCTGGTCAAGGTCTTGCGATCCACGCGAAATTCACGCGCAATTGCAGTGATATTTGGCTTCTTCTGGGATAGAACCACTTTGCAGGCCTCGGCTAAGCGAGAATCATCAAAATCGCTAGATTTAGGCATCGTTGGTGGTTGAAATAGCTAGTAGGAAGAGTACTGGTAGAAAAAAGGTCAAGAATTCGGAAAGGTCAGGAATTAGGGCGCACCCAAAGCGTCCCGCTTTGGGTGGGCGGTAGGCACGGATCGGAACCGATTCGACCAGCTCGCCTGCTAATCCTCAGAAACATTTAATGACCTCCCTACTTTGGCGAAATGCCTCCAGGGGTGGCACTTATGGGCCGCCGTATACACCCGAGCCGACCGAACAATCAATGGAACCGACTGCACCGCAGCCACTGCGAACGTCGAATCGACCCATCAGAGCCCCAGTGGCATACTCTTTGGAGCAAGGGAAGGACGCAGCCGGCAGACCCGAGAGACAGCAGAAGAAGAACCAACCTGAACCAGGCCCACGAGGCAATTTGGCAATAGGACACGCAGCACCAGAACCCAAGAACCGAACGGACTCATGTTATACAAACGATTCTAGACGCCTTCGCGAAGATGCAGCCGGTATCCCCTAGCAGAACCAGCCTGCCACATGGGGGAGTGAATGCATCAGCAGCAGTCGGGCGCGAAATCTTCCTTCTGACCTCACTGGAGACAACCTAATAGTCTCCTCCACCAGTGTCCCTTGTTGAGCCAGGTTATATGCGGAGGAATAGAGCGGCGTTGATTGGTAAACCTGTGAATGGAGAGGGGGGCAGAGATTGAGGGGATGGAAGACGGAAGATATTTTGAGCCTTGTAATCGCCTAACAGACTCGCGTATTACTACTACTACTACTCCGTATTACTACTACTACTACTCCGTACTACTACTACTCCGTACTACTCCGTACTACTACTACTACTACTACTACTACTACTACTACTACTACTACTACTACTACTACTACTACTACTATTATTATTATTATTATTATTATTATTATTATTATTATTATTATTATTATTATTATTATTATTATTATTATTATTATTATTATTATCACCACTTAGTTAATCTGTCCTCTTGATGAAATATAGTCCGTTACCCCGTTGCGTTTGCTTGACCGAGTATTTTAGTGATAGGGAAGGCGGAGTATGAATTGCCCACATGCAACCAATAGGGCGCAGGATGGATGGTTACGGACCACGGAAGAACTATGCACCAGGCCCCAGGTTGGAAAAATAGTATTGATCTAGAGGTCAGAATCTATATCTAACAAGTCTATTGTTCTTTCCGAAGGAGATGCTCAAGGAGAAAATGCAGGTTGTTACGCAAGGTTTCCAGCCAGGACTCTACCTGGTCACGGTGTAGGCGGCCATCATACCACTGTAGCGAGATAACCAGATCATTCTCGTGTTCTTCGACGCCCAGAATGAGGTCAAAATCCCACAAGTCTCGAGACCACAGTTCTTGGAATCGTGGCCGCACAGGCCGGGGGTCGACAGCAGCCTCGGAGAACTTGCGATAATTCACCAAAACGTTGAAGAGCGGTCCATCGCCCTTCCAGCTCACCTCAAGCGCCTTCAGGTCAACTCGCTCGTGGTCTGATGCGGCGGACATGTGTTGATGAACGGCCTGCAGAAGCTGAGCCACCGCCATTCCGCGGACATGGGTCACGATGCAGGGAACAAGAGTTAGACAGGAGGTTACCACATCCTGCGAGCCGGGAGGAAGTTGACCACGGCCCAAGGAGACTGTGAGGAAGCCGGCATCTGGTGTACCGAGCTGGGAAGAGAGCATGACTGTCAGGGCAGCATAGAACACGGAAGGAGCAGTGGCATCGTGCGATTGTGCCACCCTCTTGATCTCGGCCAATCGAGGTATACGCAGGGTCAGGATTCGTACATCTTGGGCACGCCGGCCCCAACGGTCATTGACAGGAACTGTGAATGGACCCACTGCAGTCTTTAACACCTCACGCCAGAATAGAGCCGGCCTCTCCAGTTGTTCCAGATGCAATATCTCCGGGATCACGGGACGCAAGTGGACGGGCAACGAGGCAGCGGGAGCATCCTGGTAATAGGCTGCCTCCCACTCAGTGATGATCTGGTTCATCGATATCCGATCTACGACTGCATGGTTGATTTCGAGAGAGACAAGGAGATGGGAATCTGTCTCTTGGATCTCCAACCGGTGCGAATCTCCCAAGAGCCCGGGCTTCTTCGTCGACTGGTAGAGACGGAAGGCCGCAGGCTTCAGGACGAGCTGGGATGCCGTCTGACCACAGTCGGACCAGAATAGAACTCGTAGGGTTTCCATCCGATCCACGATCGTGTTCCAGGTATTACGCAAATGGGTCGACGAATGTTGCGAGTCACCCCCGTGGAGATGCACCTTCAGCTGGAGCATTATCCTGTATATGGCCGGATCCTGGGAGGACTGAGCCTTCAGCATATGATTTTGAAACGAAGTACAAGGATATGCAGCCTCGACGTCATTAACTGTAAGGCCGTGTGCCAGGAGACAGTGTTCCAGAACAGAGAGATCGGACACGTGTAGGCCAAAAAGGACCGTATTGATCTGGCGTAATTGGCCGACAGCATCGGAGAGAGCGTCTACAACGCCATCCATCCATTGGACAAACTGGGTCCTTCTGTCGTCAAGTCGGCGGTGGCGCTCGACGGTAAAGACTAACTGACCCCGGTGGACTCGAGCGCTGGCCTCAACAAGACCCAATCGCCTTGCACTGGGCGCAATTTGATTGGGAACTTCTTCCTCAGGACCGCGCTCAAAGATGCCCTGGCTGGTTTCCAGCTGTTGATACGTTCCCGAGTAGTTGAATAGGAGCTCGACCCCTTCGTGAGGACGGAAAGTGATGGTCTCTGCACTCGACGCCCCTGAATAGCAGTATGAGAAATATGGTTGTCCACGACCAAGCACAGCATCTCTGCCCCATCGAATGCGGCGGATTACCTCCAAGAGCGGTGTCGTCGGTTGCATGGAGATCCGCAGGGGATGCACTGTGGTGAACCAACCGACTGTCGAGCTGGGATCCAGCCCAGCGGCAGCGTCGGTGCCCAGTAACGGCTCTCGACCGTGACCTTCAAAGAAGACAGTTGGAACCGATCGATCAGGAAAGGATGCCTGGAATGCGTACAGAATCGCCCCAAGAATAATATCTACAGGAGCAATATGGTCTGCATGATGGGAATCCTTTTGAAATAAAGTGGAAGTGATACCAATGTCAATGCGTCGTTCCTCCGCCACAAAGCCCGCTTCGAGGTTGTCCTCCATCGGCAAACCCCAGTATTCGAGCTCCGGACGCCTGACATCATGAAGCAACACATCCTGTGCAAGCAGACGCTCCACCTGCTTGTGCTGGTGACTGCACCAGAACTGAAATGATGTAGTCGGTGCAGGACCCATGAACCCAGTGAGGAGGATCTGCTCTAGGTCATACCAGAGAATCCTCCAGGAAACAAGGTCCACGACGAGATGATGCGCAGTGAAAAGCACGTACTGCGTGTCATCCTCAGCGCTCGTGAAAAGCGCTACAGCAAACACAGGGCCTCGACCGATATCCAGGAATTCTTGCTCCGCTCGCGCCAAAGCTTGCATATCGTCCCGGGTCATGACGATATGGAAGGTAAACCGAAAAGCGGTTTCAGCCATTTCCGCAATATACTGCTCCCAAGTGCCAGCACCAGTCTTCCGGAACCGGGCCCGGAGCATTTCATGACGGCGGACGATGTCGGTTACGGAGAGCCGAAATCTTTCTGTCTCGACTCTGATCCGGAGTCGGAGCAGGAATGCTTGGTTATAGTGGTGCAGACCGTTAGGATATATCTGAAAATGCATCTGCTGGATCGGAGATAGTCCGAATGCATCATGACTCAATGGCTCACATTTTACCCCATCTTGAAGATCCTTCGCTTCGAATTTTGATTCCGACGCAATCCGTTGGATGGTTTGTCCGCTGAGGAGCTGACTGACAGAGAGTGTAATTGAATGTGCCCGGCAGCGGGAAACTACCTGCATAGCAGTAATGGAATCTCCCCCGTGGCGACTGAAGGAGAACACCCGAGATATATCCTGCGCGGGAACATTGAGCACCTGACTCCAAATTCTTTGCAAGGTTTCCTCCGTCGAACTGAGGGGAGATTGACTTTCCATTGGAGATTGAGGCTGTGTCAACGGTCTGAGGTCCTTCCGAGTGCATTGGGCCCCCAGTTCCTTGATTCTGCGGCGATCCAATTTCCCCGTTGATGTAAGAGGCAGCTTATCGATCGCCACATACGCGGATGGAATCATGTAGTGAGGAAGCTTGTTCTGCAGCTTCTCCTCGATTCCCTCCAAACCCCTCTCGAGATGACTAGAAAACCCGGTTGTCTTCTCGGCACCGAGTTTGGATTCAGTCATCTCCAGGAAGATTACGAGAGTAGGCGTCGTTGTGCCCATGGGCACGATGACCTCTGCAGCCAACCGCAGAGCGTGGTCTGGAGCACGCAAATTTGATCGGAAGGAGTGCTCCACTTCCTGGAGCTCGATACGCTGCCCACGCAGCTTAACCTGGGTATCCATCCGCCCGACAAAGCGGAGCGACCCATCGTGGTGATATCGAACCAAGTCGCCAGTACGATAAAGTCTGCCAGTTCGACCCCGGCCACTCGCGTGGCCTTGCCGTAACCACATGGGGTCCTTAACGAAAGCCGTTGCATTTGCGGCCGGATTGTCGAGATACCCTGGCCCGACCAAAGGCCCTTCCAGCCATAGCTCACCCACTGCCCCGACAGGCGCAAGCCCCATTGCTGGGCTCCGAGTGTCGACGACCCAGGTATTGACGCCGACTCCGACCCCAATATCCGAGGAGGTACTATGACCATGCCGCCAGTTTGTCATAGTGCAGGTAACGGTACATTCCGCCGGGCCATATGCCACACCCACATGGCAAGACTCCATCCACCGGTCCCGCAGATCCTTAGGCACCGCCTCGCCCACCATATACACCGTCTCAAGAGTCGGGACATCAGACGGATCCAGGTAACGCAGCAATGACGGGGGTAGGTAGGTGAAATTGGCTCGTAGGCGTTGGATGGCGCCTGCGAGATCATTCCGCCGCTCATCCTCGGATGGGATGCATACACAGCCTCCCGCGTGCAGGGTCTCGAGTACGTTGACCCAGGCTCCGTCAAAAGAATGGGAGGCAAAGTCAAACACTCGCGAGTGTTGGTTGAGACCGGTCATCACCCTGTGATGTTCCATGGCACTACTGAAGTTGGAGTGTGTGATCATGACTCCCTTCGGGGTGCCGGTCGTGCCTGAGGTGAACACGATGAAGAGCCGATTGGAGGGCGTTACCTGTACCCGAGGACTGCGAACCGGGGCGGAGCCACCAGCAACCATTACATGCTTGGAGACTACCAGTGGTGGAGATTCTGGTAGAAGATCCCTGGCCAGACATTCCGCTGTCTCAGACGTGACAATCAGTCGAGGTCGGACCTGACGCACAATTGTCGCAAGACGTTCCTTCGGTTGGGTGATGTCCAGAGCAACCGCCACGCCCCCAGCCTTCATGACCCCCAGCATTGCAACAGGCATCCACTTCGATTTTTCCAGACAGAGTACGACGGGCGTCTCGACTCCCACCTGCCACTGACCCAGCGCAAGCGCCAGTGTGTTGGACCAGAGTCGGAGCTCCGCATACGTGACGGATCCGTCCCACGCGCAGACCGCTTCCGCCTCCAGACCGTCCGTCGTTCGGTCGATCAGAACATGGACCACCTCATTCACCGCGCTTGGTACCCGTGCATTCCACTTCCAGATCAGTCGCGAATCTAGCTCGCTCAGACAGTCGAGGTCTCTGATGCGGTTGCTCACGTCTGCGGCACTGATCTGACGAAGAAGCCGCTCGAAGTGCGCGGCCAGCAAACGGACCTGCTCCGCGTTGATGATGCGATCGTCAAACCGGAAGCAGGTAGACAAGGCCTCTGTGCCTTGATAATGGGTCTCAAGCATGAGAGCAAAGGTATTGAACGCGGCCAATTCGTCTCGGTCAGGAAGCTGCTTCTTGTCCTCCGCCTTAAAAAAGCTTCCGGGCTGACTCTCCCGGGGTTGAATCACCAGCATGGTCTCCATGACGCGAGCGAGGTCCACTCCCACTGCTGCGCGTGTGATATTGGGAATTCCCGTCAGCTCAAAGGCCACCATATCCACTCCTTGCTGCTGAAGCTGGCTGAGCAGGCTGTGAACCGAATCGTCGGGGTTTATCTGGACTCGCACCGGAACTGTCGCCACCGTGGGTCCCGCAATCGTCTCAACTGCTGGGATAGGCACCTGGCGCCCGCTCACGACTGCGGCAAAAACAACATCATCGGAGCCAGTATAGCGAGATATTAGCAGCGCCCAGGCGGTCCGAATCATTGTTGCTGCCGTGACTCCGCCCGCTGGCCAGGAGAGATGCTTAATCTCATGGACGAATCGGTTCTTCGAAATCGGGCGCTGACCGGTGATCACGGGCATGAAAGGGAAGGGTGGAGGTTGACAGTCGCGGAGTTGGGATCGCCAGAATTGTTCGGCGTTCTGATGATCAATCAGATCTCGGTGGTACAGAAGCGTCTTCATTGACCGGAGGTCGTTCTTCCCGTGTCCTCGATATGTGGCCTGCACCTGATCGAGGATCAAGGATAGAGACCACCCATCATAGACTGCGTGATGCATGGACAGAAGCAGATGCGCAGTCTGCCCTTCCGTGATGACACCGAAGAGACTCAAGGGCTCTCCCAGACCTCCCTTAGACTGGTGGCCGAGCTGCTCGAGACAGCCAGATATGGTGTCCGCTCTCACAATGTCACCACGCTCCTTGATCACCACCTGCACCAAGCCTCTCCCTGGAACATCGACGATGCGGGTCCGCAAGATGGGCAGGTCGTTGACGACCGCTTTCAGGGTGGCTATGAACGCTTGTCGCTCGACCAGGGCGGGGAGCGCAAAGATATATGGGTTCAACGCACTCACATTGTCAGACTGCGCCGTCACCGCCATGAAAGCTTCCTGAGTCGGCGTACACGGGAGAATATCCTCGATCGACTCGACCCTCACTCTACACGCGGTGGCGCAGTCTTGGGCCACCTGCCGATGTGATGGGGACTTCCGAGGCAACAGAGAGAACGGCAGGATGCTCGATTCTGAAAGAGCCTCATGGGCATCCTTGATCCCGATCTGCTTAGCCAATTCCCGCATCTCGGGGTAGCGGAAAATGTCCTCGACGGTCAATGCCAAGTTCCGGTGGCGAGCAGCGCTGACCAGGCGAATCGCGGTGATAGAGTCTCCGCCGAGCAAGAAAAAGTTGTCGCTCGTACTGATTGAAGTCACCTCCACACCCAGCACAATGGACCACAGTTCTCGCAGGCAATTTTCCATCTCCGTTTCAGGGTTCTGTTTGACCGTCTTAAACCTGGGGTCCAGGGCGCCTAATTCGAGAAGCTTCCAGCCGCTGCCGGTCTCGCGCAACTTGCGACGATCTATCTTGCCAGTGGCGGTTCGGGGCAAATATTGGAGGGGGAGAAAGAGAGACGGAACCATATAGTGCGGCAAATGCCCGACCAGCCACGCCTTCAGATCGTCAATGACCGGTCCCAGCGCATCCGTGCGTCCTTCACCTATGCCCAGGTGTGCCACCAAGAGCGGACGCTCGCCCTGAGCAGGGAGAATGACCTCCACCACCACCTCGTTGATGTTGTTCAGGGTCGACGTGGAGAAATACTGCCGGATACCGTTCTCAACCTCGCCCAATTCCACCCGTTGGCCGCGAATCTTGACCATCTGGTCTTTGCGCCCAACGAATTCCAGGGACCCATCGTCTCGATAGTGAACCAGATCGCCGGTCCGGTAAAGTCTGGCCCGACGGCCGCCATGTTTAGGAGTTCCCTGCCGGATCCACGGGGGTCGACGATGAACGCCGCGTGCGTCTGTTTCTCATCCCGCCAATACCCTTGCCCGACGATCGGGCCTTCCACCCACAGTTCCCCGATCATGCCGATGCCGCAGAGACCGGCACCGTTCCGATGGTTAACCACCCAGGTGTTGGTGGCAAGACCCTTTCCAATCGGGGGTTTACCCTGCTGGCTCGCCGGCACATGGGTGAAGGCGCCTTTGGAGGGACATTCGGCGGAGCCATACGTATTGAAGAGCTGCACCCGGGATGCCCAGGTACTCACCACGTCCTCATCCGCAGGTTCGCCACAAAGGAGAATCGTATGGAGCCCAGCCGTGTCTGGGTGCACTAGACGCAGCGCGGAGGTGGTGATGTTCATCATGTTGGCCCCAAAGCGCTGGATGGTGCCCGAAAGGTCCGCCTGGCAGTCCTGAAGACGGGGGACACACAGGCATCCGCCCATACACAAGCAATGCAGCATATTCGACCAGGCGAGGTCGAAGCAATAGGGGGCGAGGTCAAACACGCGCGACGACTCAGTAAAATTTAGTTTGGCCGCCTGAAGATAGATCCCGCTACTCACATTGCCATGGCTGATGATGGCCCCTTTGGGGACGCCCGTGCTTCCCGAGGTGAATGTGATATAGGCAGCATCTGATGGGCTCCCCGGGGGAGGGGTCCGTCGGCGGTGGCTGGAGTGGTCCCTCGTGTGTGCGCCACGTCCACCACTCCTATGTCTTGTCCAGCTAGTCTTGACGCTAGTAACCAGTTGTCGGCGCTGGCCACAATCCACGACGGGGTGACGCGATCCACGATCACTCGCAGTCGTTCCCAGGGCTGGTCGACGTCCAGTGCCACACACGCCGCACCGGCCTTCATCACCGCCAACATGGCCACTGGCATCCAGCGCGACTTCTCTATACAGAGTGGAATTGCATCCCCAGATCCCACTCCCCGGGCGACGAGCTCCCTGGCTAGTCGGTTCGAGTGCATGCGGAGCTCCTCGTATGAGAACTCCCCATCCCAGGCGCAGATAGCGGACATGGTGGGAGCGGCTATGGCTCTCTGGTCGAATAATTCGTGAATTAGCTTGTCATGAGCCCTGGGGACATCGGCGTTCCAGGTCCAAATCTGGTGGAGGTCCTCCTCACTAGCAGTGTCTAGCTCCGCCAGCTGCCGACCCATTGATGCCGGCGCGAGCAGTTGTGCATGAATGTGTTGCAGCTGGGAGGCCAGCCGGCGGGCTCGCAAAGTCCCTCCCAGACCGATCCGGGCATAGACCTGCACTTTGACTCCTGTGGTCTGCTTCTGCCACCGGACGATCAGGGCATACCGGCCATGAGCCGCAGCGCTCATGCAGCTCGGACGCCCGGTCCCCAGCTCCTCGCCCGGCTCGGCCTCGTGGAAGAGCACGAATTGGAATGGAGCGATACGCTGTTGATCCGACAAGGCCGCGGACGAGACTGGCTCGTCATCTCCGGCTGCATCACCAGATAAGGTGGCAAGGCTCCGTCTCAGATTCTCCAGGGCCTGTGGGACAGTATGGTCCCAATCAATCTCATAAGTCATCTCATCCGGGACGGGACGCATTCTCTTTTGCTGATGTTGCGGGGCATGCCTCTGTACTGCGAAGCGAATGCTGGACTGATCCGCATAGGAGGCTGCAAGAATCACCCACGCCGCATAGAGGGAGCACTCTGCGAGATCGTGACCCGGAGTGGCTTTCTGCCAAGGTAGAGTGACGGTGGCCTCACTCATGACTATTCTTGGGGTCTGACACTCAAAGTTGGCACATCTGTCAGAATGCATTGACAACTTCTGATCGAATTACATTTATTCATTCCCGGGGCTCTGCTAGCATACAGTAGATCCAGATGTTGCCGGGTGGCATTTCCCCCCCCGTTCTCCGAACTAACCTCAATCGTGCCTCGACCGAAGTTATACAGTAGCCGAAGCTTACATAGTGGGGCATTTGCCTGAGCCGAAAAGTTGTGGCTGTCCCAGTGGTATCCGCCAGAACCGTAGTGTCAATCAGCTAAGCTTGGCGCATACCTCAATTCATATTTGCCATCTAGTCTCCCTAGGAAGTTGGAACGGCCCTCCGAACTAAGTCGACATCCTGTCACGATCGTATTTATGCTAAGAATTTGCGTAAGCAACCGTGACCGGTGGCCCGCCGGACATTAGAAAGTGGATTCTAGCCCGCACACTGCATTGGCGAGTGTTGCAAATAATGTCTACGTGACCGGAGCCGGTGTTTCAGGTTTCGTTAGCATAAAGGGTCAGCGCAACGGACCTTTTCGAGCTGGCTTGGTTCTGGTACTACGTCGGGTTACTTCCAATTTTACACGGTCTAGTTTAGATTGTGCGTTAGGAGCTAGCTCAAGAGTCAATGGCGCGAAGCAAAATGTTGAATTGGAGTTTGGACTCCCCACATCGAGGAAGAGCCCTTCAGCTCTTCTCGCCCGACGCCGAAGTGCAAGGATCGAATCTACTACACATACCGGTGATCCTTAAAGCCAGCGATCAACTCAACATCCCCATGCTGATCACGTTTCTCTTCATACAGATGTGGGTTGAGCAGCATGCGTTGTTTGGCCACAGTAAACTCCGCCATGGTAATGGGTCGCGTGAAACCTTCGGTAAGCAGATGCCGATTCCGCTGGAGCACGGGGGACTCCGAGACCAAGGGTCGCAGCACGGTATCGTTGTGGGGGCGGGCGAAGTACAGCAGGCCCAAGCGATCATACCCCCACTGATCGCGCGGGGGGGCCACGACCCGGTGGATGGACGATTTGAAGAAGCCACCCGTCAGGAGGGAGAGTGTGTCCGCCAGATTGACGGTCACAGTACCTGGCAGGGGCCGCACGTAGCGCCACTGCCAGTCATCCCCAAGGATCTGGAGGCCGGCGACGGGTTGGCGAAACAACAAGGTCAAACTACCGAGATCGGAGTGTCCCTTGACCTGCACGCCATCACTGGCCCGGTGCTGCTCCGGAGTCCGGCGGGAATACTTCATGTATCGGTAGTGGTCATCGGAAAGCTGGTCGTAGCTGTGCATTTTCTGCAACAGATCCTCCCGCGGCAGCTCGAGGATGATGCCAAAGAGAACCATCAGCGGGGCGACGATATGCTCATGCAGGTGTCGCGTGAAGGCTGCGATCTCGGCATGATGACGCTGCAAGAGCGGCGGCTGCGCATATTTGCCCGCGAGCTCCGGAATGAACTTGGGGATATTGTAGGCCTCGATATTGTCGCCGTGGTTGTTGGCGGACTGGCTGCCGTCGGCACGGTACCCACCCCAGCGGTATCCATTGTAGTCGCCCTTCTCGTAGTCCACGCTGTATTGCTGTTTGTCAGCAAAGGGTAGCGAAAAGAAGTTCTTCGCCAGGGTCAATTGTCGATCGATCTGCTCCTGCGAGAGGCCAAAGTTCTTCACATAGAAGAATCCCACCTTCTGCACCGCGTCCGATAGCTGCGAGGCCAGTCGCTGCTTACCTCCCGGCTTCGTGAAATCGGACAGGTCCAGGGTCACCAGGTCACTCCAAAACAGATCCTCGGTGGTCTCGGGCGGGTGCACGTAGGGAGTAAGATTGGCGAAGGCATAGGGATCTTGCTCGAGAGCGGCGGAACTATCCCCCGACAGGCTTGAGCCCTTGGCGACGGCTGGGGCAGAGGCAGATAGGTCGGAGAACTTCAACATGGTTGTCTCTTTTGATCTGGCTTCTTTTCTTTCATTCCTTGAGAACCTCGTCCCCGATCGAGGATGCTTCTTATAGGGAGGTATCGGTCCCGATACGTCCGTGAGGCGTGGAGGCGGCACGACATCGATCTGCTTCGGCGTAGGTATCCACTTGTGGAACTTTGCCCTCAGTGCTAAATACTGTACTGCATAGCGCTCCGTATCTTGTATCTTTGTATTTTTGCAATTTGAGGTGGTAGCCACAGGCTTAGCGGAATGGAGGGTTGCATCTTCGTGCCTGGGTCCTGCCACCATCGTTCAAGCTACCCACATTCAGTACAGCAAGCCCCATCTCAAGAATAGACTCGTAGACAGACGAAACCAGACCAACCTATTTAGAAAGTTAGGTAGTCCGTGGATGGATGGACTGACCGGAATTCCACACCTCCCCTCTATCTCTCTTTATTTCTCTTTCTCTCTCTTTATTTCTCTTTCTCTCTCTTGCTCTTGCTCTCTCCTTTTTGCCCTTTCAGTCTCCAACTCCACGGGCGGACTCAAAACAGCTAACATCACAGTCGCCATGTCAGAGGGCAAGACTCAAATCGTCCTCGCTGCAGAGCCCACAGAGAATGAGCAGAGTTCCTTGCGGCGCGTCTCGGATCACATCCCGCTTGCAACCTGGTTGATCATGTTGTTTGCGGGCGTGGAGAGATTCTCCTACACCGCATTCACCGCCCCGCTCCGTATGACTCCGGCAAAAACCCACCTGCTGCACCGCAGACCGCGAGAGGATGACTGACAACCTGGGGCGTGAACCTAGAGAATTATATTCAGAATCCACACTCCGAAGCCCTGCGGCCGGGAGCCCTAGGCCGGGGCCAATCCGTAGCCTATGCTTTGAACTGTTTTCTCAATGTGCTTAGCTATCTGTCCCCCCTTCTGGCGGCGACGTTCGCGGACGGATCCATCGGACAGTTTTGGACCATTTCGTGCTCAGCAGCGTAGGTTGGCCACTTCTCCTGCGCCCAGTCGGGTGCCTGGCGGGAGATCGACCTGGACGTGATGATCGTGGACTGACTCACTTCGGTCCAATGCTTAGTGTCTACGTTGCTGGCCTCCTAGTTGTTTTCATCACCTCCGTTCCTTCCTTGTCGGGACACGATGCTGGGCTCGCTGGTTTGATATGTGCATTGGTGCTGGTGGGGGTAGGAATCGGGGGGATCAAGTCTTCTGTTTCACCGATGATGGGTACGTATGCTCTGACCAGCAGGAAGGGAATCCACACTGACCAGGGCACCTCAATTTTAGTGGACCAGCTGCACGAGTCAGTCACTCGAACCGCGAAGACAAAGGACGGCGAAACCGTCATCATCGACCGTGAGATGACCATCCGACGGGTTTACAGCTTCTACTACTGGTCTGCTTGCTCCCTTGTGCTCTCTCTTTCCTCTTTCACTCCCTTTCCAAGCTAAGGCCATCGATACAGGGTGATCAATTTAGGCGGATTGCTTGGGATGTTGACAACAGTAATAGAGAAAAAATATGGTTTCTGGGCTGCCTTTCTGCTCCCGCTTTGCACCCTCTCGACGGGGCTGGGTGGCTTTATCCTCGGTCGCAAGTTCTATGGTAAGTCTGCACCCTCTTCCCCTTCACGAATCCAGACGCGGGGCTAAGTGGGGATGCTAGTTCAGCCGAGGCGGGAGAAAGGAATGGTCCCCAAACTCTTCCTGGCCTTGTGGCTCGCCATCCGGGGGAAGTGCAAGTTAGACGATGCTCGAGCAAGCCATCAGCTCTCGGCCCATGGACGAGTGGTCCATTGGGATGACGAATTCATTGCAAATATTAGAAAGGCCGTACATGCCTGCAGAGTGGCGTAAGTCGACCAGCTCGGGAGGGAGATCACCACCACTCCCTCCGGGTCTTTCTCCATTCCTTCCTCGCTCTCTGCCTTACCCCAACACAGAGAAAAAACTACCTATTCTGCCGAAATAAGCGCGGTTGACGCATAATGAGTGATACAGGCTTGTTTACCCAATTGTCTGGCTGTGTTTCAGCCAGAATCAAACCAACCTTGTCTCTCAGGCGGCAGACATGAAAACGTACGGTATTCCCAACGACATCCTTGCCATGCTGAACCCGATCTTTGTCCTCGTGACCGTTCCGGTTCTCAACAAGGTCGTGTACCCGTTGATGTCTCGCATCGGCTGCCCGCTACGGCCGACAGCCCGTATGGCCATAGGCTTCTTCATTACCGCGGCAAGCATGGCCGTGGCAGCCGGCGTCGAGGAGATGGTGTACCGCGCCCCCCCTTGCTACCGCCATCCCCAGAAATGCCCGGCGGTCGTTGCGGACGCGCAACCGAACGACGTGAGTGTCGCCCTGCAGGTCCCCGTCTACTTTCTGGGCGCTGTAGGCGAGGTTTTCTTCTCGGTGTCCGGGTCGGAGTTTGCCTACAATCAGGCCCCGGCAGGGATGAAGTCGATCGTCCAGGCGATCTTTGCCTCCACAAACGCCGGTAGTGCCGTGTTAGGTCTTGCGCTCTCGCCGGCTGCACGGGATCCGAACATGGTGATCATGTTTGCTACTTTTGCTGGAGTCATGTTTGCTGCCAGTGTCATCTTCACTGCGTTCTTCTGGAAAGTGGGTTGATACGTTTGTGGATAACAGAGTTTATGGGGGGTGTATTTTTGCCGTGAGAGACGACTTTGGGGAGAGGTGGAATGGGCTTGAAAGATGTGTATATTCCGCTCTAATGCGAGATGATGACTGCATTGCCATGTCAGGAACACTGTGTGAGCGAGTAAACCAATGTGAATTTTTAGTAGGCGATAACCCAAAATCCTCACCTTAGGACACCTGTATTTGTACCATATATCATCAGGACCTTAAAATCTCGAAGAAGGAGCAACACGTTTTGAGTCATGAAGAAAGATGGCCAAATCTGAAATGCTCGGCAGTCTGGCTGGCTGAGAAGAGGGGTTTTTCGTTTGCCCCGCGTGTGCCTTTATCACGTGCACTCGGATAGTTGTCGGAATGCAACGGGATAGGTCGATCCCGGAGGCAGGAGATACTTACCTCAGTTCCCTCAGCCGCCCCACCCAAAAAGGCGGTGGACTTTTCCACCGCCTGCTTCTTCCAGCGAGCTGATCAGTGCCACGGGTACGTATCTACACATCGGGGATATACCCTAAATCAACTAAGAGAACATGTACTGACTATATACAGTAATTTTCGAATTCAGTTTGACCTCACACTCTTTGGACTTGAATCCCGGAAAATAAATCTCAAATATGCGAGTTCTGATTGGATGTTATTTTAAGATATTTAATCTAGACCGCTTTCTATATTAGTCTGTGTATCTTACAATACATTTTTAGTACCATGGGTGGCGTATTTTACACGAAATGCGCAGACACGCGGTACCTCCTCACCCTGCTCTTCCTTTGTTAACGAGCTGCAACTTCCTGCACATCAGCTCGGTGCTTACCGTTATATTCTTGGCGGCAACCAGGTAGAAGAGCAATGTTTAGCATACAAATAGCTCCTGGATCGTGGTTTCTTGTCTGTGCTCTTTATTGTGTATTGAAAAAACAGACCAGACAATTCTTTGGCTACTCTGGCTGTATGCGTTGCAGCGTAAAAGAGCAACAGAGGTCACTGTCAGAAGCAGAAAGAAAGCTAGAGAATGAAAGCAAAGGAGAATGCAAAGTAGGAAGGCTCTGAATAATGATATCCGAGGAAGACTAAGGCAATATTGGACTCATGTATAAGCAGTAGTCACATCATGGCACACCGTTCCCACCACCACGAGTCGCTTTCTTCAGTGTCCGTCTGAACATGATTCTCCTGATTAGCTGGCAAATAACCTTCCTGTACAGAGAGAACTCGCTCAAATGCTGTGCTAACAGCCAGATATTCAGGGCGCACATCAGGTCCGTCCATCCCGAACGTCTCTTCCTGTTCTGTAACCTCAGGATCCAACGTTATACTGACAGGCATATCTGGCCCATCTACATTGTCATCTTCAGAGTCAATTTCCGACGCAAAATTAGCCGCTTGAGAAGACCATGGTCTTAGATAGGGACCTCGAAGTCCATATCCAACAATGAATCTCAGCCCTCCAGGTAGTGTGAACAAGACTTCCACACTATACCCTGTAAAGCGAGGGACCGATACTGTGATTGTTGATGAAGGCATCAAAGCTAATATGGCAGATTTGAGTGCAGCGACAAGATTCCAAAGAGCCGCCAGAAAGGCAGTAATTTGGTCCAATGGAAATTTGATTGCAGCAACTATCGCATGGAACCAATCAAACCCTTCTGGGCGACTCTGTTGCACAGGGTTTTGGGAGGTATCATTTTGCTGGGCATCGTCGGTCGGAATCTGCAGACCAATCATACCAAGAAGCTTTCCAGCTGTTGTATCCTCCAGTAGAGTGTTCACTCTCAGCTCTTGAATAATTAGAGGCGCGGCATGGTTTTTGTCCAGTGGATATAATCGTGAAATAGCTTCTCTCGCGTATTTTTGCCGAACCTCTGGCTTTTTTCTGAGACTGAGGACTTCAAGTGTTGCCGTGTCCCCTTCATAGGCTCTGCCATGGTGATACAAGTTCGCTCCCCTGTCCAGGAACGATGACCATTTCGCTCTTGCCATCTCGTTCACCAGCTCATCTTGTTCCTCTATCTCATCGGGGCTAATGCGGTCCCACATGGTGGTAACGAAAGTAATGGAAGGAGAATATGACGGACCACAGAATGCGTTCAGAAAAAGGAGGCTCTTCTTTGCTTCGTCCGAGAATTGCAAAGTAGCCGGGTGTACATATAGAACACCGGCGTATGTCACGGAGTCCTTGGTCGTATCAAGTAACTTTGCAATCTCACGAAGAATATCAGCATTGGAGATGCTGGGGTCTTTAAGCCCCGGGGTATCGACAAATAAGTAGAGCTTCCCGTTGATATTCGCGGCGCCAATTTGGTACTCTTTGGTCACTATCATTCAAAGTAATTAGTCGATGAGGGATCTTATCGAATGGGGCAAAATCTTATCACCTGAGTCAATGCCCTTTTTTGAATGACCAGTTGCACCGGTCAGGGATTCAAAAAGACTTGATTTTCCGGATCGTAAATGCCCAAGAATGAGGATCAACTTGGTGCCAGTCCTAGTGGTTGATGTCATGAGATAAATGAAAACGACGGATCTCAATTTTTGCCTACCTTTTAAGTGCGTAACGAAGTAGTCGTTTCGTTACCCTCTTCATAAGTGCTTCACGAGATGTAGGACTGTTTTCCAGAGGAAGATCATTCGGGATAAGGTTGTTTTCCATCTTCATATGTTTGGGATATTGAGAAAATAAATAGTCTTCCGAATTCAAAGGCTCGATCATTGAATATAAGCCAACTGCAGAAATGGCGCAGAATATATGTTCGGGAAAATCCTCCCAGATGCTCTTGTCATGACTCGCATCCTAAGCACCGGCGGTTAATACAAGGCTAGCAGTGGCGCCACGTTTATCAACTCTCCATTTGTTCCAAATGGTGTTTCGAGATAAAATTTACTTGGATACCTGATCCCTGCCAGCAAAGCAGTCTCCGGTTTTCAAACTTAGCGCGTTTGAGCAATCGCCGGATTCTAAGCGAACGTGTCAACAAACTAGTGACAGGGTGTGATGGCGGGCGCATCGCTTTGTTTCAAACGAATCCTGTAGGTCCCAATTACGTCAAAAGGCGGTGGTACGGGGCAGAGCCATAAGATTCTAGTGCCATTGAGAAAAAAAAGTAAATATCCTTCCCTACCAGGATTAGCTCTCTACAGCGTAAGCACGGCCTTCTGTGTGATAGCTAACGGGCGTAAAGCAATAACACGAAAGGCTGTGCTGCATGTGGGAAGAATGGGGGCAAGGTGGCAACCCAGGACTGGTGGGAAGGCGGAAAGCGGGCGGAAGATCTCGCCAGATCGCCAGATCTACCAAGGGATATATCATTACTGGTTGGGTACGATACGTCCTTAGAGGAGTTATTGTCATTACAAGCAGAATTCTGCCCAACTAATAGAGCGGTGACCCTAAATAGGATTAGCGTATTTCGGAAATATTTTCCGGGAATCAAGTGGAAAGAGTAAAAGATCAAATTGATTTCGAAAACTACTGTACATCGCGACTGTACCGCGTCGGTACCGCGTCGGTGATCATATCGAGAGATAGCGGTAGACCTTTAGAAGGATGAATCCTAAGCCTCCAGATCCCAGGGCAGGCAGGAAGCCTTTCCCACCTCTCCGCCGACCATCCTCTATCTCAAAATCCGTGACTCCCCCCACTCCACCCGAGCTACCTACCCCACAACGGACCACACAGGAGAAATTCTTTATCTCGACCACCTATTCCACCATCACGGCCAGAGCTCTGTCATTCCGCGGACAGGTGCTCAGTGGCGTCACTCCGCTTCAGCTGGCCAAGAATGGCTTTCACTACCAACCTCTCTCCGGTGGCGGCCTGGTTTGCTGCTTTGCGTGTCAGTCAGCCAAAGGCCTAGACAGCTTCCAGCGCCTACCTCTCCAAGAGATATAGCAACTACATAGAGCAGACTGCATATGGAAGGTCATCTCCAGTGACTTAAAACAACATCTCGATTCCACCGACACGCACTCCTCTTCAACCGATACACTCCCTCCGCCTCGGTCAGACCCTAGCCCCTTTCTTTCCTCGAAGCGCGAACAACCTAAGAAGATGACCACCGACGCGACTACACAAACACAAGCCAAACCAGCACAAAAGGTGCCTCCTACAGCAGAGGAATATTCTAACGACTCCCGTGCTCCACCACCATCCAGCACAACCGACCCAGAATCACGTTTACCTCCACCGACCGTCTCTCCTCAGCCTCCCCATCCAACATCAAGTATCACTACCCTACCCCTAAGCCATCAGCCAACCTATGCTTCGGTCCTCCAGCACCTCACCACGACTTCACCACGATCAATTCCTAAAACCCGAGAACCCGTCCCTCCCACTAGACCTATACTCACAATAGAAGATCTTCACCGCCGGTTTTACAACAAACCATCGCCATTCCAGCTCGAGTCCAAGACAAAGAAACGCTCAGCTAGTCAAATTCGCAACAATTCGGTATCCGCAACAAAATCATTGTCCAAGTTCCTGACTTCAGCATTGCCCGCATTCTCGCGCTTCCTTGCAGAGATGCAACCAAATTCGAACAACGCCACAAGGTCACGGCAGGCCCCAACGAGGCTCCAAGATCGTTTAAGAAGTGGTACACGATACATGTACGTACATTGATATATAGTTGTTGTATGCTGCATATCGCTTAGCGAGGGGTCAGCGTAAATGAATCACACACACACACACACACACATACTATACATCGCTTGCGGCCTGTGGTTTTTAGACCACCAGGGTTTTACGACTGTGGTTTTTAAACCTCCCTGGTCTAAATACCCCCGCATCTTGTTTCTAAACTTCTAGAGTCTTATAACTCCCCCTTTCGTTGATTTTCCCCCTGTCAGTGATATTTCCTTTCAGTCGAACAACGCTAATCGGGTTAGCGTGGCCGAGTTCTGTCTCATTATTGGCTGTGGTCTGAGGAGCTGAAGTAATTTTTCAGGTAGCTATTAGTCAGCGATACCCGTAACTAGAAGAGTGCAGGTGGGTGCACCAGTTTCGGGACGGAGTGTATTATAAATGTCAAAGCAGCTCAAGATCCTTAATTCACGACATTCTACGGAGGAAATCTAAGTCGAGTGTAAAACGTGTTCATAAACCCTATGCTGTTGAGAGCCTATAGTGAGTCCTTGGAAGCAGTATCTTGTTTGGCTTTCTTTAAATCGCGATCCGTTATCACAGTGGGGGTTAGGTAATAGGAGCCCTGACAAATCAGCGTTCATTTCGATGGATTGTGCTGTATCATTTAGAGTTGATATACCAGTTGCAAAGGAAGAAAAGCCCAAAATCCCGAAGTATCCGCAGACAAAATATGTATCTGACCCGTCTCCCGTATGCGAATACTTATGCATACATCGGCATCACACATCTTACTATATTCAGATGCCTTTTTCATTATATTTGTCTTGCGACGGCACTGTCTTTGACGAAACGACTTTCTTTTGGAAGAATTATTGGATCGGACTCTTCGTAAAGCAGCCATTGGAAGTTGTTGTCTTGCTTTTTGAGGATTTTGAATGGACAGTACTTGATAGATGGGGGGCTGAGAGTGGTGCCTTTGAAGGCAGGTTGAAGGAGAAGCGTAATGAATAAAGGCCCTAAAATCCAATCGCGAAAAGCTAAATATTTGAACCTTCGATACGGGAAGAAAGACATGATATTCATCACAAAAAGAAATCGTGGTCTTGTATTAATTCACGTTATGAAGACAAATTTGCACGTTAACCGCCCTCGTAACTACCGTCACTATATGGGTCGCCAGCTCATTTTCACGTGGTGAAAAGGTCGAATGAATATTCAAAAGGTTTTTCTTTATTGTCCCTAGTAAATTAGTATACAACGTGATGGTCTACAAGCAGGAAGCAGGAAACGGGTATATTATTTTAGGGCCCAAAGGGTTTAGGGTTTAGGGTTAGGGTTTTTAGGGTTAGGGTTTAGGGTTTAGGGTTTAGGGTTTTTTAGGGTTTAGGGTTTAGGGTTTAGGGTTTAGGGTTTAGGGTTTTAGGGTTA